>NC_059072.1:143909332-144237368 GCF_020497125.1 Mauremys mutica | reverse complement strand
AAGCAGCCCTGTGTAAAGTTCTGAGTCATGCATGGACATGTGACTTGTCCATGTGACTCCAAAACTCCATCTTGTAGCTGGATTCTACACAGGGGGAGGGAGGGGTATTGATCCACAAGAGAAAGTTTATGTAAGCCTCTGAAAACTCCTCCATATTGCCTTCAGCTGGCTCAAGAGATAGCCTCTCCAGCCCCAAAGGACACCAGAAAGAAACTGGAACAAAGGACACTAGCCACAGGGGTGTGAGTTATTGCTGGACCCAGACTAGAAGGAGGCTAGTCTGTAAAAGAAACTTATGGGAACATGTGAGGGTGAGATTTCATCTGTAATCACTTTCTTACTGTATTAGGTTTAGACTTGTGTTTTATTTTATTTTGCATGGTAATTCATCGTGTTCCATCTGTTACTACTTGGAACCACTTAAATCCTACTTTTTGTATTTAATAAAATCACTTTTTACTTATTAATTAACCCAGAGTATGTATTAATACCTGGGGGTGAAGAGAGGTAAACAGCTGTGCATATCTCTCTATCAGTGTTATAGAGGGCAAACAATTTATTAGTTTATCTTATATAAGCTTTATACAGAGTAAAATGGATTTATTTGGGGTTTGGACCCCATTGGGAACTGGGCATCTGGGTGTTGGAGGCAGGAACACTTCTTAAGCTGTTTTCAGTTAAGCCTGCAGTTTTGGGGGGATGTAGTTCAGACCTGGGTCAGTGTTTGTAGCAGGCAAGTGTGTCTGGCACAACCAGGCAGGGTTCTGAAGTCCCAGGCTTCCAGGGAAAATGGGGTCAGGGATAGTCTCAGCACATCAGGTGGCAGTCCCAAAGTGGTTTCTGTGATCCAACCCATTACAAATACTCCCTGCTGGTATTGCATTAGAAATAATATACAGCTGTGATGTAAAACACAGGTTTCTGTGCCAAGTGGAAGGTAACCGTGGTATGATGTGGAGCACTCTCACTTCTCCAGGGAGTGCTCAGGAACACCTGGCAGATCAGGCCCCTGGTTACCAAAACACTCTGTGCAAAAGCACTCAGTGCTCACTCAACACACTGATAGAGGCAGTGCTGTGAGATAGCTGTGATTTATAACAAGACACTAGGAGCCTGTAATGAGCACACCAAGCACCCCACTTCCCTGCTGCAATTCCCAGATCCAGACTGCCAGGATGCATGGCTCCTTTAAAGAAACCCTGCCCTGGTTGTCCCTGTTCAATGCACATTGATGACCTGCGATCACCACATCAGCTCCAAATTCATTAGGAGTATGGAAGTAGAGCAAGAACTGACAGGGATTCGAAGGGGGTTTCAATGCAAAAGTTCCCTCTGTGAGCAAGTCAGGCTAGCTGTAACCCTATCAATGCGAGACTTGTAGAAGGGAGGATTGTGTGAGGTGAGTGGGAAAGAACTGTGTGAGAAGTTGTTGTGACCTTGTGTTAGATAGGTATGAAAAGTAGACTATAGTCTAAATAGAGGTGAGAAAAATAAGATATCAGGATGACCTATGTATAAACAAAATGCAGCTGTTGCCCATTATTGTATGTAACAAAAGGTATAAATGCTTGCTGTAATTGTTTACCTGGAGAGAGACCTGTTTAGCTGTCTCCCTCCATGCAATTGCTAGCGATAATAAAGTATCTGACTTGCTGCACCCAATCAGAGAGTGAAAACTCTATTTTTCTCTGACAATTTGGGGGGTTGGCTGGGATGGCAATGCCTGCAGAGACAACGGCAGCTGCTATGGAGCATTCCCCTTCGAACCCCATGGAGCCACAACAGAGGTAAGAGACCTTTTGAAATGTCTACTGGGGTGTCAGAGGAGGACTGTCTGTGGGGCCATCTATCCCTGTTGGGCTTACGCCATCTGAACTTATTGACTGTGCAGCAAGATCAGATGCAGAGCAGTATTGGGGAACTGTTTTGCCACCCCCAATAAGGTTAGTTAGATGTGGTGCTGGGGACTTAGAAGGTACCTTCAATCTAGATAACATCATACATCTCAGAGGAGTTTTTAATCACCAAAAAGCCTCTGACACACAGTGGGAGCAATTTGTCTATTGAGCAAAGGAACGGGTTAATTTGCAATTCAGCTTGGCCCAGAGATAAAGAGAGAGCTGCTCTGCGTTCAAGGTCAAGAATCAACACAGACCATGCCAAGTACAAAGAAAAAATTGCTTTCAGCCCCAGCTGGCTGTGAAAAATATAGATGGGGCAAACCAAAGGCAATACAAGTTACAGGACTGAGATTACATTTGCAAACCTTAGCTGTCCAGTGAGATCCAACAGCCTGCCTTTGCGATCCTGAAGCCAGCCAGTGATTTGGGGATGCTGAAGAAACCACAGGCAGCCGGCCTGGACTGGAATCTCTAAAAGAGATGGTGCAGGAGACCCCAGGGTGTACAAGAACGGCCCTCCCAAGAGCAGAAGCAAGTTGGAGATTCTGGACAAGCTGTATACAGGATAATCACCCATCCACCTCCTCCCTCTCACCTTCTCTGGACATTATACACAGACATGGCCAGTCTGGACGTATGTGTGTGAGTAAGAAAGTGACTTAGGGCTTGGGGCATTAATGTTTTTCTTCCCCTGAGTGATGTGGGAGCATTCCCAACACTCTCTGTTGTTTTATTATTAATGTAGCTTTAAAATTCAGTCATATGGTGTGTTTTTTTTTATGTTCTCCCAACAATCCTGCAGTGTCAGCCTGATCACCTGACATGAGGGATAGGTTGGTAACAGAAATCTGTCACAGTTTGGTGGAAAATTGAGAAAGTGTGCATTCTGCAGGGCTCCCCCTATCTATTTGTTTTGCCCTTGTTATTTTATGTTTGCTTTGCTTGGTATTGTTGGTGTTATATGTTGAGGATTGCATGATTAAAGGTGTGCCCACTCAGTCACAGTAAGTCTGAGAACTGGAGAGGGGTTTAGCATTCCTCTCTCCCCGCCGGTTGACCAGGAAGGGTGTCAGGTGGATCTACCCCCAGATGTAGTGGGACTGGGCAATAGAGAAGCTGGAGAATAGGGAAGAGATGTGTACTTGATAACTAGAATTCAGCAATTTATCATGAACCAGGCAGCAACACAAACCTATGCCCAGGGCAAGTTCTTGGAATATCAGGGTTGAAAGGGACATCAGGAGGTCATCTAGTCCAACTCCCTGCTCAAAGCAGGGCCAATCCCCAGACAGGTTTTTTTACTCCAGCTCCCTAAATGGCCCCCTCAAGGATTAAACTCACAACTCTGGGTTCAGCAGGCCAATGCTCAAACCACTGAGCTATCCCTCTCCACTTAAAGTGCAGGCCTTGAGACAGGACTTCCAGGCAGAAAAGGAAGCACTTGCTAAGCAAGTTCCGATCCTTCAGGGACTTGTCAAAATTTAACCATTTGTGCTCAGCATATGCTACTATAACTGCAGTGTGTTTGCCACAAAGAGAAAATTGAACAGTTAAATGCCAATGGGCGATGTGTTTTTGCCCAGGTGGCAAGCCTCACAGGGGAGGACTCAGATAGCCTTGTGAGTAAGAATGTTTAAGGGAAGAGACCAGGAAGGGTGGGGACTAGTTGAGAAGCCCACCCTCCTAGCTAAATTGGTAGTGGAACAAAGCTGGTGCCCATGGAAGGGATGATTCAGTGAGAAAAGCAGGATCAGGTACAAGCAGACAGGCAACAGATAGAGAGGAAAACAGGTTGGAAACTTTGAGGGCATAGTGGAAGGAAAAGAGTAAGTAAGTATAAGCATGAGGATTTCAAACCCCTGGGACAATATATAATGATGATTTGAATTGCTAAAAAGTGTCCTTTGGGAGACAAGCAGGGGTTAAAAGTAAAAGGCAATCAAAATTCTGGTAAAAACAATTGTATCCCTTTTTAAGTAAGCCAGAAAGCATCTGTATTAAATGCAAATTATCTGATTGATAAGATAGAAGCCACTGAAACCTGGGCTGCCTATGAAACAAATACAAGAAAATACAGGGTGATTTCTCTGATTTGCCTGAAATCAACAAGGGTATTTTTATAAAAAGGAAATATTTCAAGCAGAAGGGGTAGACCTATGTTCTTTTTGTCTTTCAGATAATCAGAGAAAACTGATGCCAGCTAAACAGTATCCAACGTACCATGCATTTACTGGCACAATAGGAATTATGTTCTGTGTTCTATGTCCTGTTTTGTGGTGTTTGTCTTGTGGCCAGAATTGTTGTGTTTAATATTTTTCATAGGACAGTCTAGTTCAAAATCAAATAGAAGGGTTAAATCAAAATGCAGATACTTGTTTTATTCAATTTGAAATGCAAATTGTTTGGATAAATCAGGAGAATGTGGTATACTAAAGTCTAATACATTTGCTTAAGTAAGAAAAAGAAGCTTCATTGGCCAGATCTTTTAATTGGAAAATTGTTGTTAAAGTTTGTATACCAACAGTCTTTGGAAGCAAGGACATGAAAAGTTAACCCACTCCCCATATTGCACATGGGATCCTTCTGGCTACCTCAGATTTCTAGCCAGAGGGCTGGGGAGGGTGGGAAGCTATTGGACACCAAAGGTTGTACTGAGTGGACTCCTCAAAGTGGGTGTGCTTGTCCTGGCTTGTTGATCCAAAGCTCTGTAATAAAGTTATTTTAGTGGAAGGGTATATGTGGCATACATTGAATAATAAGACTAATGTACTGTATAATGGCAATGTGTATGTGTTCATGACTGGGAAAAGGTGTATGAGTGAAGAGTGGAAGTTTCCTTTGTAGGTTAAAAGAAACCAAGAAGGGGAGAAGGAAAAAGAATAGAATGAATTAACTAGGAAAAAATAGCTAGCGTGCTCAGTCTACAAATAAGATGCTGGCCCCATTCAAGGACACTGCTCACAGCTAAGACTTGGCTGACAACTAAG
Source organism: Mauremys mutica (assembly GCF_020497125.1). Classification (NCBI taxonomy): domain Eukaryota; kingdom Metazoa; phylum Chordata; order Testudines; family Geoemydidae; genus Mauremys; species Mauremys mutica. Next base: position 144,232,480 of record NC_059072.1, on the reverse strand, counting down.
AAAAAGTGGGGGGCCTGAATGTGCCTAAGCAGATGTAAAATCTGCAAAACACTGCCAGGCATTAATGAAATGTGTTAAGTTTCTTTTCTCACAGGTAGAGAAGCGCTACCCAAAGACCCCAGAAGCCCTGCCACTCCTTGGAACCAGGAGATTGGATCTATGTAAAGGTCCACCAATGAAAGACTGCTTTGGCTCCATGCTGGAAAGGCCCTTACCAAGTCCTGCTGACTACCAACACCGCTGTGAAGTGCCAAGGCTTGACTGCCTGGACCCATGCTACTCACCACAAAAAAAGACCCCTCCACCTCGAGCTCCTTCTGGTATTTTTTTTCCTCCTTCTGAACAGCAGGAGAAAAGGACAAGGTGATGTGCTGGTAACCTCTCCCCTGTCCACTGACAGCTAACCTGCATTCAGTATTTGCTACAAAAACCAAAGCACTACAGGGTGATGTGCTGGTAACCCCTCCCCTGTATGATGATGAGCCACGATTGCTTCAGGAAAGAAGAAGGAACACTCACTCCACTGAAATTGCCAAAGTCCAGGAATTCCTGACTACAAAAGACATTAAGAACTGACCCTGGTGAAGAAACAAAAAATTATACACTGGTAGGAAGGAACTTGTGGGACCTATGCTTGGGAATGTGGTATTGATTGGATTTTGGGGTTTATTCTACAGGCTGTGCCCTGTGTTTTTGGATAAGTACCTTCAGCATGTATTGCACTCTCTAACTGGATTTTAAATGACAAATACCAAAGGCACCTTGTTGCCACTGCCCCTGCCATCTTTTCCATTACACTGTTACCCCTCTAATACATCCAAATACAGACAATGCCATATATTTGATAAAACCCAATAGCCAAGGCCTTCACACTTTAGTGATTTATTTAAATATTGTTTGAAAAAATTATTTTTAAGGTTCAGGATATCCCATATAAGTGAACAATTGAGTGGTAAAAGACTTGTCAGAGGAGTTCAAAGTATATAATATCACTACAAATGAGCTTCAAGAATTTTAAATTAAGGTTTTATAATGGAGTTAATATAATGGCCATTCCAGGAGTCTGTAGTATATCGGGGGAAGGGGTCCTTATTGTTTTGGTTACCCAATTAGTAAATAATCAGACTTCTACTCAAAGTGTGTGTTCTGCCCCTGGAAAGTTTACTTGTACTGAAGTGATCCCAGTAACTAATAATTTAACCTGTACCATATTACAATATACCCCTTCCTATGCTATTAATGTTAATGCCTCTTGAAAGTACCAGAGAATATTTAAACAATACATGTGGTATAATACTATCCCCGAGAGAGATGTACTAGGACAGGCCTGCACAACTCGTAAAGCCGCAAGGGCTACATTACTCCAAAGAAAACAGCTGAGGGCCGAAACCCCCCAGCCCTGCGGAACCCCCCTACCCGCCCAGCACCGCCTGGCCCCATGGAAAAACCCCACCCGAGCACCGCCCAGCGCTGTGGAAACAAACCCTCCTTCCCCAGCGCCGCCCCACCAAAACAGCTGTGGGCCAAAAAGGAAGGTTGGGAGTGGGGGGTGATACTTTATTAGAATTTTTCAATTAAATCAAACAACTTTTTAAATTTTTAATTTTTTTTTATGAATCATGGAAAAATGAAAAACACCTGTTCCGTTGAAAGAAAACATTTGTACTTTTCATAATTACCTTGCAAATTGAATGAGAGATAGTACATCTCTTTTGGGCAACAAGCTTGTTGTATTCGGGTGTCATATTTGAAGTGGATATTTTCATGATGTCTTCCAAATGGTCATCAGCCAGAGAAGAACGTTGCTTGTTTTTATTCAGGTTCGTGATGGAAAATGTTTGTTCACATATGTAAGTGCTTCCAAAAATGCTGAATGTTTTCAGTGCAACTTTGATAAGATTTTTGTATTTTTCATTGTCCAGACTTCTGTAGAGGTCCCGCAGGCTGCTTTCTCTGTGTTTTTTTCGGTAAACTGCCAAACATTGAAGTTCAATAACCTCCAACTGCAAATCTAGTGGCACTTCCTCTGGATCCATAGAAAAGGGATCTTCAATTAGCTTCAACTGGATGTCTTCTTCTTTAGACAAAGTAAGTGTTCTGTCAAATTCTTCAATCAAAAGATTGATGTGCTTTGTGTATTTTTCTCCTAACTTGGTGTGTTTGTGCTGAGGGATATGCTGTGCACAAGTGGGAAAGTGACACATTTCACCTTTTGACAGCTGACTTCTGTAAAGTTTCAGTTTCATTTTGAAAGCTTTCACTGCTGCACACATTTGAAATATAAGCTGATTTTTTCTCTGAAGTTGAATGTTAAGATCATTCAGGTGTGCTGTAATATCACAAAAGAAAAAGAGATCTTGATTCCAGGACTCATTTTCAAGCTCTGGGAATTTTATTGGTTCTAGGAATTTTGCTACCTCCTCTTTCAAAGCAATGAAAAGTTGGAGCACTCTTCCTCAACTCAACCACCTCACTTCCATATGGTAGATTAAGTCACTGCACTTGGTGTCTACCCCTTCAAGAAAGGCTCAAAATGTCCTATGTTTTAGTCCTCTAGAATGGATGTAGTTTACAATGGAAACTACCACTGACATTACATGCTCAAATTTTAAGACTTTGCTACACAAAACCAGCTGATGTATAATGCAGTGATGTTTGGTTATTTGTCTCCCGATAAATTCTTCAAGAAGAGTAACTGCTCCAACATTTTTTTCCGCACATAGCTGGAGCACCATCAGTACAAATGGCTACCAAGTTTGTGAAATCTAATCCCAATTTATCGTTCATGCACTTTATCACTTCACTGGAGACTTCTTTTCCAGTTGTGCAACCCGTCATGGAGCACATGCCAACAAGTTCTTCAGTAATTTCAAAGTTTTTATCAATACCTCTAATAAAAATAAGAAGTTGGGTGGTGTCTTTTAAATCGGTGCTTTCATCCATAGCGAGGGAATAAAAACAGAATTCACTGACTCTGCTTTAACTGATCACTTAGATTGGTAGAAATGGCAGCTATTCTTCTCTGTACAGTCATGCGTGATAGACTGACATTCTCATATATTCCCCTCTTTTCTGGACATAACTCAGATACAGCAATCAACATACACTTTTTTAAAAACTCACCTTCTGTGAAGCATTTCCCAGCAGCAGCGATTTCCTTAGAAATTTGAAAGCTTACTTTAGTAATCGTATCGTTCTCAGTGCTCACTTTCTTGAAAATTTGCTGTTCTCCACTAAGGTTTTTCGCTAAACTGGCTGCTTTAATTATTTTTTCATTTGGGTTCAATTTGGTGAGATTGGGATGTTTAGTTTCAAAGTGCTGCCGAAGGTTGTATTCTTTCAGAACGGCTAACATTTCATGACACATGAGGCACAGTATTTTGTCTTTGGAAACAGTACATAAGTATTTATTCATCCATTCAGTGTTGAAAACTCTGTGCTCTGATTCTATTTTTCTCTTTTTCTTTTCACTCATGGTATCCATTATGAAGCTCAAGATTTTGTTGAATAAATTCACACACAAGGGACACACTCACAGTCACACACAAAGAGAAGAGATATCTCACGGTGTATGGCACACTAGCAAGGCACTGACGGTGTGTGGAAGCCTGTAGAGAGGGAAGGATACGGTGCGCATAGGGTGACCAGATCACAGCAGTGAAATAGGACCCGCCCCCTCCCTGCTCGGCCCCACCATCACACCCCTCTTCAACCCCCCAGAGGTTACAATATTACTGCACACAGCAGTCAATCAATGCAGTTGTAGATAAATCTCTGCATTATGCATTTTTGTATAACTTTTATATGACTTTGTATTGAACCTTGGTAATATGTCATAGCAGGCCCCTAAGCAGGGCTGGCTCCAGGCACCAGCTTATCAAGAAGGTGCTTGGGGCGGCAACTCTGGAGCAGGGCGGCACTGCCAGGTATTTGGCAGCAATTCGTGGAGGGTCCCTCACTCCTGCTCGGAGCGAAGGACCTCCCGCAGATCACGATCGCGATCGCAGCATTTTTTTTTTTTGGATGCTTGGGGCAGCAAAACCCCTGGAGCCGGCCCTGCCCCTAAGATAGTATAATTAAGGTAAAAGAAAAATTTCTTCTGTGCACATTTTTGAAGCGGAGTTCAAATTTGTGTGCCATGAGACAAATGTGCCCAAGCGAGTAAAATGCTTATACATTTAAAAAGTTTTAATTTGCAATTTGTGTCAATTTATATGGGTTTTCGGATGGAGATATCATAAGAAAAAACAAAAGTTTGTGTTTTAAATTGAAAATTTTCCTAAAAAATATCAATAAATGATTATCAGCCAAGAATAAGATATGTAGTTACAAATGCATTTTAATTTCCTTATTGGTCAAAATGTCAAAGACTGCTAAACTAACCTTACTCTTTTTCCCTGCGATCTTTTTCATTTGCCCATTCAATATAAACTCTGTCCAGATCGATCAGTCCTCAATCCAGCTGGTAACTCTTAATACATGTCAGCACCTCACACTGAACTCCCCACTCGCTAGTTTCCCAATACACACAGATTTCTCCTCCCTCCCTCCCAGTGCCCATCCCCACAGCCTTACCACCACAACTAAATACCCCACACAGACCACCACTGCCCAGTGCCCTGACACACACAGATCTCCCCCACTGCCCAGCACCCCCAACAGGCCCCCAATGCCTAGCACCCCAAAACACACAGCCCATCACCCCCCGCACACCTCCCAGACACTCACTCCACCACACCCTGCCCACTTCCCTGGCCACACTCACCAGCCCAACTGGGAGGTCTCTGGCTCCTAGGGTGAGAGCGGCAAGGGGAGTCTCCAGACTCTCCACGTGCTGCGCCCACCAGAAGCGCGAACTCCATGGCTCCCATTGGCCAGGAAAAGCACCAATGGGACCTGCTGGAGCTGCATAGCGGGGCTTGAAGCGCCGGCAGCACGCAGAGAGTCTAAGAGCCAGCAGGTCCCTCTGGCTCCAAGATTTGAGGGGGCCAAAAACGCTCAGGATGGGGCGGCATCTGAGCCCTGTGTCCCGCTGGGGGGGGGATGGCGCGCGACGGCTCCATGCCCGTGTCCCGCTGGGGGGGGGCAGCAGCTCACGTGGGCGCTGTGCTCGTGTCCTGCGGGGGGGGCGGCAACACGTGAGGGATACATGCTTGCGTCCTGCTGGGTGGGGGGGTGGCGCACGAGGGCTCCGTACCTGTGTCCTGCTGGGGAGGGGGGGCAGTGGTGCACAAGGGCTCCGTGCCCGTGTTCCGCTGGGGAGGGCAGCGGCACGTGAAGGCTCCATGCCCGTGTTCCGGTGAGAGGAGGCGGCGGCACGTGAGGGCTCCATGCCTATGTCCCACTGGGGGGGTGGGGTAGCGGCATGCGAGGGCTCTGTGCCCGTGTCCCACTTGGGGCGGGGGCAGGGGTGAAAGTAATTTACAGGACTTACCGGTACTGCCGGAGTCCTGAGGGGGCTGTGGCCTCATCCAGAAGAGGCGGGGCTTCTCAAGATTTAAAGGCCCTGGGGCACCAGCTGTGGCTGGGAGACCCAGAGCCTTTAAATCACCCTGGGGCTCCCAGCTGAAGAGGTGGCTGGGAGCCCTCAGGGGCAAATTAAAGGGCCAGGGACTCCGGCGGCCGGGGGGAACCCAGAGGTTTGCGGGGCTGGGGCAAGGATTTAAAGGGCCCAGAGCTCCTGCCGCTGAGGGGAGCTCTGAGCCCTTTAAATCCCAGCCCCAGCCCGGCCACCGGAGCCGTGGCTGGGATTCAAAGGGCTCTGGGCTGCCCACAGCCGCCGGGAACCCTGAGCTCTTTAAATCACAGCCGTGGCCGGGATTCAAAGGGCTCTGGGCTGCCCTCAGAGCGCGGTGTTTCCCGTGTGCGCGGGATTTCGAATCCCCCCGCGGGCCACACAGTGAGCCTCCATGGGCCGCATGCAGCCCGAGGGCCGTGTGTTGTGCAGGCCTGTACTAGGATATCAAATAACAATAATTAATGCCACATTAGAGATTGTGAAATTCACCTGGCCCTATCCAGTTTTCAAATCATTTCCATGTATCCAAATTGCTTCAAGGGAGCTGCTATTTGGCTAGCAGAGCAAAGGGTACAAGTCTCCTTTAGGAAGAAAAGAGGCTTAGTTGGACACCTATGGGATGGTGCAAATAGTGCAACAGCAATTTGGAATATTTTTAAAAGTCAAGAACATGACGAGAAATTAGGACAATTAGAGAAAGCCACAGGCCTTATTTCAGGAGCCCAGCTAACCCAAGTACAGGCTGGAGTTGGTGTTATTTCCGCCCTTAGTTCTATGACCTAGAAGTTTTAACAGAGATGGTACTGAATATCACTGAGGCTGGGAAGGCATTGAAGTGGGATCTGGCATGCTCAGAAATTCAAGATTTCCTGAATGACCGGCTAATGGCCATTCGGAGTGATCTTGAGCACCAGGCATGGCCCACTGCCCTTACAGACACTTCAGGAGTACCATCTGATCTGTGGCCATGGAGACATACTTGGAGATTTTCTGGGTGGAAGTGCAGATGTTCACAGTGCTCCTTCCAAGCATATGGACTAATTAGGGGGGTGTGGGCTCCCACATACCAAATCCTGCTGGGGCCATGGGAAAGATGCATGTGGGACTGGGTAATTCACTGACACGTTTGGGAAATTAGACCATCTGGCATGCCTAATTGATTTTTAGTCAGTGCTCCTGGGATAACACCCGACCTTTGGATGAGGTTAAGAAATCAATGGACTTTTTGGCCGTTAGAACCTCCACATCTTAGTGTATCCGTAAACTGAAGCCAGGGGAAGTTGTCACTGTTCATGACGTTTACTGGGAGGGTATGGGACAAGGAACTACTCTGACAGGACACCTACATTTTCAAGCTAATGATAGCTGTGTGTATGTTGAAGCCACCACGTTGCAAGATATACATTTTAATCTCACTACTGTGGCAGCCAGTCATATTATTTACTGGCCTGTGGATAGAATTTTACAAGTAGCCGTTAGATTTCAGATACCCTTGTGGAAGTAGAGCAAGAACTGACAGGGATTTCAATGCATGACAGTCTCTGTTAACAAGAGTCATCTAGCTGTGTCATAAACAGATAGTTAAGGGTTAATGCCTCTTTTACCTGTAAAGGGTTAAGAAGTTCACCTAGCCTAGCTGACACCTGACCAGAGGAACCAATGGAGGAACAAGATGTTTCAAAAGGAAGGAGGGAAGGTTTTTTGGTTTAGAGCCAGTTTTAGTTTCAGCTGGAGTGGAAAAGATCAAGGAACCAGCCTCTTATCAGAGTAGTAAGTTTTAGAAAAGAATAGATAGATTTATGTTCATTTTCTTTTTGTAACTTGTCTTAGCATTAGGGGAATAATCAAATTGGGTATTCTTATGTGTACTAAGGTTTTTGCCCAGGGGAACATCCTGTGTTTTAAATCTGGTGTCTGAGAGATCAGCTTGTATGCTATCTCCCAGAGGTTTTTTCTTTTTTTTTACCTTTCTTTTCTTTAATTAAAAGCCGTTTTTTTAAGAACCTGATTGATTTTTCCCTGTTGTTAAGATCCAAGGGGATTGGATCTGGACTCACCAGGAATTGGTGGGGGAAAGGAGGGGATGGTTAAATTCTCCTTGTAATAAGATCCAAGGGGTTGGATCGGTGTTAACCAGAAAATTGGTGAAGGAGTCTCTCAAGACTACCCAGGGAAGGGAGTTAGTCCTTGGGAGTGGTGGCAGCCTATTGATCTAAGATGGTAATTAAACTTAGGAGGTTCACATGCATGTCCCCACATCTATACTCTAAGGTTCAGAGGGGGGGTAAAACTTATGACATGGTGGTAGAGGTGGGATTGTAAGGAACCCAAAGCTAGATTTTTTTTCCTCCTTTGAATGCTGGGGAAGCAGTGAAAGAGAGATACCCTGGAGGCAAACAAGTAAAGTTTTCTAACAGGGCTTTGATAGAAAAGGCTTCCAGCTGTGATAGTTGGAGGGTAATTAACATTGCCAAACAAGTTACAAACCCAGTTTTACTTGTTCCTTCAAGTTAGATTCACAAAGGAATTACAAGGGGTGTGTGTGTGTGTGTGTGTGTGTGTGTGTGTGTGTGTGTGTGTGTGTGTGTGTGTGTGTGTGTGTGTGTGTTTTACCTCTCAAACAAAGATAGCTAAGGCAGACCAGGGGAAAAATGTCAGGCAAAGGATAAAAAAATCTATGCAACAGGACCTAGAATTAGCCAAATTCCAGGCTGAGGAGAGCCAAAAGGAACATGACAGACAGATGGCCAGGGAAGAAACTGCTCACAAGAGAGCTATAGAGGCAAAATAAAAAGAGATGGATGAGATGGAAAGAGAGAGAAAGCATGAACTGGAGTTAGCAAGGGCTAAGCAGGATTTACCAGCCAACCATAGCAGCCCCTCTCCATGTACCGCTTCCCATTCCAGAAAATTCCCCACCTACTAGGCAGGCGATGATTCCAAGGCCTTCTTAGAAAATTTTGAAAGGGCCTGCCTTGTGTACAGCAGATGTGTCATTTACCCGACATGCCTACCACATTGGGAAAAATTGGGATGCCTAGATATCAGGAGCAAGTGTTAAAACTCTGGATGATCTGTACTTCCTAATGCAAATGGAGGGTGTTCTTAGAGGGTGTTCCTCAGGAAATAGAAAGGTTCATCCTAGATGGGAAGCCCAAAACTGTAACTGAGGCAGGGGAGATTGGAGCCAAATGGGTGGAAGTGGCAGAAAAGAAAAACACTAGTAGCAGTTGGAGCGAATATCAGAGGGGGCAACCCAAAACCAAACCCTATCACAGGGGGCAACCCAAGGCCCCACCTACAACCCAAGGAAAGCCCCAGACACCTTATCGTCCCACCACACTAGTCACTAGCAACCCACCTCGGCCCAGTGACCAGTCAGCTGAGCGATGTTTTAAATGTAATGAACTGGGACATATAAAGGCCCACTGCCCCAAGAACCCCAACCGATTACAGTTCATTACACCACAATCTCACAAAAGATCCCCAGGCCCAGATGCCTCTCAAATACCCTCAGAGCGAAGGGAAACCTTGAGAGTGAGTGGAAAGAAGGTTATCACATGGAGGGACACAGAGGCACAAGTGTTAACTATCCACCAATCCCTAGTGGACCCCAAACTCATCAACCCAGAAGCTCCGGTGACAATTCAACCCTTTATGTCAGTTTTAACCTGGCCTACAGTCAAGTTGCCTGTCCTGTACAAGGGCTGGTCAAGAATGTGGACTTTTGCAGTCTATGACAATTATCCCATCCTCATGCTACTGGGGGAAGACTTGGCCAACCATGTGAAGCTAGCCAAGAGGGTGGGAATGGTCACCCGCAGCCAGGCTAAGCAAGCTCTCACACCCATTCCTGTTCCTGAGCCGTCCACCAGGGCCCCGTCTGTGTTACCAGAGACCCAAACAGAGGTGATGGAACCGGATCCCCTGCCAACGACTGCAACAGCCATAGTGGATCCAATCCCAGAGGCCCAGCCAAAGCCAGTCCCAGAACCCAAACTGGCAAAGCAACCAGCACCAGAGCCATTGCCAGCACTGAGTCCAGCGCTTGCAAACCCATCTACAACTCCAATGCCAGAGGGCACCAGCGGGCCTGAACTGGCAGAAGCAGCAGATAACCTTATCCAAAAGGCTCAGCCAGAGCCTGAAATACCACAATGATGTCTCCAGCATCAACGGAACAGTTCCAGGCTGAGCAGGAAGCAGATGACAGCCTTCAGAAAGCTTGGGTGGCAGCACGGAGCACCCCACTGCCTCTCAGCTCTTCTAACCAATCCTGGTTTGTTGTAGAACAAGGACTTTTATACAAGGAGACTCTTCCTGGTGGACACCAGGAAGACTGGCATCCTCAAAGACAGTTGGTAGTTCCAACTATGTACCGGGTAAAGCTCTTGAGCTTAGCCCATGATCATCCCAGTGGCCATTCTGTGGTGAACAGAACCAAAGACCATTTGGGGAAGTCCTTCCAATGGGAGGGAATGGGCAAGGACATTGCTAATTATGTGCGGTCTTGTGAGGTGTGCCAACAAGTGGGAAAGCCCCAAGACGAGGTCAAAGCCTCTCTCCAGCCACTCCCCATAATTGAGGTCCCATTTCAGCGAGTAGCTGTGGATATTCTGGGCCCTTTCCCAAAGAAGACCCCCAGAGGAAAGCAATACATACTGACTTTCATGGATTTTGCTACCCGATGGCCGGAAGCAGTAGCTTTAAGCAACACCTGGGCTAAAAGTGTGTGCCAGGCATTAGCAGACATTTTTGCCAGGGTAGATTGGCCCTCCGACATCCTTACCGATTCGGGAACTAATTTCCTGTCAGGGACCATGAAAAACCTGTGGGAAGCTCATGGGGTGAATCACTTGGTTGCCACTCCTTACCACCATCAAACCAATGGCCTGGTGGAGAGGTTTAATAGAACTTTGGGGGCCATGATACGTAAATTCGTAAATAAACACTCCAATGATTGGGACCTAGTGTTACAGCAGTTGCTTTTTGCCTACAGGGCTGTACCACATCCCAGTTTAGGGTTTTCACCATTCAAACTTGTGTTTGGCCACGAAGTTAAGGGGCCATTACAGTTGGCGAAGCAGCAATGGGAGGGGTTTACGCCTTCTCCAGGAATTAACATTCTAGACTTTGTAAGCAACCTACAAAGCACCCTCTGACACTCTTTAGCCCTTGCTAAAGAAAATCTAAAGGATGCTCAGGAAGAGCAAAAGGCCTGGTATGATAAACATTCCAGAGAATGGTCCTTCAAGTAGGAGACCAAGTCATGGTCTTAAAGGCGCTCCAGGCCCATAAAATGGAAGCGTTATGGGAAGGACCATTCACGGTCCAGGAGTGCCTGGGACCTGTTAACTATCTCATAACTTCCCCCACCTCCAACAGAAAGCCTAAGGTATACCATGTTAATTCTCTTAATCCCTTTTATTCCAGAGAATTAAAGGTTTCCCAGTTTACAGCCCAGGTAACAGATGACATGGAGTGAACTGAAGGTGTCTACTGTGAAGAAAAAAGTGATGGTGGCGTGCAAGAGGTGAACCTCTCCGTGACCCTTGGACGTCTGCAGTGACAGCAGATCAAGGAGCTGTGTGCTAGCTTTGCGCCAATGTTCTTAGCCACCCCAGGACGGACCGAACAGGCATACCACTCCATTGACATAGGTAATGCTCACCCAATTAGAACCCCACCCCACCTCATGCCCAAACTGCTATAAAATGGGAGATCCAGGACATGCTACAGATGGGTATAATCCGCCCCTCTAAGAGTGCATGGGCATCTCCAGTGGTTCTAGTTCCCAAACCAGATGGGGAAATACACTTTTGTGTGGACTACCGTAAGCTAAATGCTGTAACTCGTCCCAACAACTATCCAATGCCATGCACCGATGAGCTATTGGAGAAATTGGGATATGCCCAATTCATCTCTACCTTAGACTTAACCAAGAGGAACTGGCAAGTACCACTAGATGCAGGGCCGGCTCCAGGCCCCAGCACACCAAGCGCGTGGTTGGGGCAGCATGCCACGGGGGGCACTCTGCCAGTCGCCGGGAGGGCAGCAGGTGGCTCCGGTGTGCCTGCGGAGGGTCCGTTGGTCCCGTGGCTTCGGTGGATGCCTGCGGATGCTCCACCGGAGCCGCAGGACCGGCAACCGCCAGAGCGCCCCCCGCGGCGTGCCGCCGTGCTTGGGGCGGCAAAATTGCTTGAGCTGCCCCTGACTAGATGAACCCGCCAAGGAAAGGTCAGCCTTCGTCACCCATTCAGGGGTGTATGAATTTAATGTGCTCCCTTTTGGACTACGAAATGCACCCTCCACCCCTTCCAAAGCCTTGTAGATGGTCTCCTAGTGGGATTGGGAGAATCTGCAGTTGCCTACGTCGATGATGTGGCCATTTTTTATGATTCATGGGCAGAACACCTGGAGCACCTGGAAAAAGTCTTCGAGCGCATCAGGCAGGTAGGACGAACTGTTAAGGCTAAAAAGTGTCAAATGGGCCAAAACAGAGTGACTTACCTTGGACACCAGGTGGGTCAAGGAACTATAAACCCCCTACAGGCCAAAGTGGATGCTATCCAAAAATGGCCTATCCCCAAGTCAAAGAAACAGGTCCAATCTTTCTTAGGCTTGGCCGGATATTACAGGTGATTTGTACCACACTACAGCCAAATCGCTGCCCACTGACAGACCTGACCAGAAAGACACAGCCAAATGCAGTTCAGTGGACTGATGAGTGTCAGAAGGCCTTTAACCAGCTTAAGGCGACACTCATATCTGACCCTGTGCTAAGGACCCCAGACTTTGACAAACCATTCCTAGTAACCACAGATGCATCTGAGCGTGGTATAGGAGCAGTTTTAATGCAGGAAGGACCAGATCAAGAATTCCATCCTGTCGTGTTTCTCAGCAAGAAACTGTCTGAGAGGGAAAGCCACTGGTCAATCAGTGAAAGAGAATGCTACGCCATTGTGTATGCCCTGGAAAAGCTACGCCCATACTTTTGGGGACGGCATTTCCAGCTACAAACCAACCATGCTGTGCTAAAGTGGCTTCATACCGCCAAGGGAAAAAACAATAAACTTCTTCGGTGGAGTTTAGCTCTCCAAGATTTTGATTTTGAAATTCAACATATTTCAGGAGCTTCTAACAAACTAGCTGATGCACTCTGCCATGAAAGTTTCCCAGAATTAACTGGTTAAAATTGTCCTTAAAATGTGAAAAATCTTGTAGTTTTTACATAATTAGTAGTATATGTAAAGGTGCATGTGTTTTATTAATCTGTTTATTCTAAAGCTCTAGGAAGAAATCACCACCAGTGCGGTTCAACACTGTCTGAGATTTGGAGGGTGTGTCATAAACAGATAGTTAAGAGTTAATGCCTCTTTTACCTGTAAAGGGTTAAAAAGTTCACCTAGCCCAGCTCACACCTCACCAGAGGAACCAATGGAGGAACAAGATGTTTCAAAAGGAAGGAGGGAAGTTTTTTTTGTTTAGAGTCAGTTTCAGTTTCAGCTGGAGTGGAAAAGATCAAGGAACCAGCCTCTTATCAGAGTAGTACATTTTAGAAAAGAATAAATAAGTTTATGTTTATTTTCTTTTTGTAATTTGTCTTGGCATTAGGGGAATAATCAAATTGGGTATTCTTATGTGTACTAAGGTTTTTGCCCAGGGGAACATCCTGTGTTTTAAATCTGGTGTCTGTGAGATCAGCTTGTATACTATCTCCCAGAGGTTTTTTTTTTCTTTTACCTTTCTTTTCTTTAATTAAAAGCCATCTTTTTAAGAACCTGATTGATTTTTCCCTGTTGTTAAGATCCAAGGGGATTGGATCTGGACTCACCAGGAATTGGTGGGGGAAAGGAGGGGATGGTTAAATTCTCCTTGTAATAAGATCCAAGGGGTTGGATCAGTGTTCACCAGGAAATTGGTGAAGGAGTCGCTCAAGAATACCCAGGGAAGAGAGTTAGTCCCAGGGAAGATAGTGGTGGCAGCCTATTGATCTAAGATGGTAATTAAGCTTAGGAGGGTTCACATGCAAGTCCCCACATCTTTACTCTAAGGTTCAGAGTGGGGGTTAAACCTATGACAAGCTGTAACCCTAATAACGCGAGATTTGTAGGAGCGAGAATTGTGTGAAATGAGTGGGAAAGAACTGTGAGAGAAATCGTTGCGATCTTGTGTCGATAATGAGGAATGTAAATTGGCATCTAAATAGAAGTGAGAAAAATAAGATAACAAAATAGTCTATGGATAAATAAAATGCAGCTGTTGCTCATTATTGTAGGTAACAAAAATTATAAATGCTTGCTGTAATTGTTTACTTGGAGAGAGACCTGCCTAGGTGGGGGAAATCCTGTGACCTAGCGCACTCCCTCCCTCTTTGCAATTGGTTGAGAATAAATAAATTATTTGATTTTGCTGCACCCAACCAAATAGTGAGAACTAAGTTTTTCTCCGACACTTTTTAATTGGACTAGTTTAGTACCTGATGGGTTTCAAATTTTGCTTTCATTGTTACCAGAGGTTCAAAGAATCTCTGAATTACAAGGGCAAATCCGTATGCTTCAAAATATATATCAAGTTGAAAAGTACGCCTTTCATACATCTTATAGAGTGTCTACTTTATGTACTAAGCATGATGTATTGTGCTTTGTGACTAAAACTGTACAACAACCCCATCATATTATTACCGCAGGAATGTTACTGCTTGTATTGTTGTAATTTAGTTTAGGATTATGTTATTGTTGTTGTAAAGAATGTGATAATAGTAATACCTTTCATGTCCATGCTAATCGTGTATTGTCATTGCAACCAATCAAAACCCCTAAGGTTGAAGCATTTGATGTAGAATCTGAAATCCAAGGCTTGATGCAAATGGATGTATAAGGATGTCAGTTGTGCTAGAAGCACAAAAAGGGGAGGGGTATGGATGTAGAGCAAGAACTGACAGGGATTTGAAGGGGATTTCAATGCAAACAGTTCCCTCTGTGAGCAAGAGTCAGGCTCGCTGTAACCCTAATAACACAAGATTTGTAGAAGGGAGGATTGTGTGAGGCGAGTGGGAAAGAACTGTATGAGACGTTGTTGCAACCTTGTGTTAGATAAGTATGGAATGTAGACTAGAGTCTAAATAGGGGTGAGAAAAATAAGATATCAGGATGACCTATGTATAAACAAAATGCAGCTGTTGCTCATCATTGTATGTAACAAAAAGGTATAAATGCTTGCTGTAATTGTTTAAATGGAGACAGACCTGTTTAGCTCTCTCCTTCCACGCAATTGCTAGAGATAATAAAGTATCTGATTTGCTGCACCCAACCAGAGAGTGAGAACTCTGTTTTTCTCGAACAGGAGCTAACATAATAAAGGTTCTTCTGCACTCAGCAGGGTTTTTCCAGGCCAGGTCTGCAACTGTGGACACTTAAATTACCTTTCTCATGAACTCTAGCTATTGACTTGGCTGGCGACTTGCGCCGCTTCCCACAGTTCCCATTGGCTGGGAACGGTGAACCGCGGCCACTGGGAGCTGTGAGCAGCAGTACCTGTGGATGCTCAGGTAAACAAAGCATCTTGTGGTCTGTCAGGGGCTTACTCTGAACAAGCCGCGAACCAAGTTTGAGAACCCAGTGGTGAGCTGGAGCCGGTTTGCACCGGTTCGCAGGAACCGGTTGTTAATTTAGAAGCCCTTTTAGAACCGGTTGTCCAACCGGTTCTAAAAGGGTTTTTTTAATTTATAGTGGCACCTTAGGCCCCAGCTCGCCTCCGCCTCCTCCTCCTCCCCTGAACGCTCTGCCCCGCTTCTCTTCCCCCCCCCACCCCAGGAAGCTTGGGAGGCTGAGAAGCAAGTGGTGGCTTCACGCTCAGGCCCAGGGAGATGGAGACGGAGCAGAGGTGAGCTGGGGTAGGGGGCGCGAGGAGGGCCGCCCACGCCGTGGCAGGTAATGCTCCCTCCCAGCTATGCTGCTCTGCCCCTAGAAGCCAGAGGGACCTGCCGGATGCTTCCCAGGAGCTGCCCCAGCTAAGCACCTCTAGGACTTCAACTCCCCACCTCACCTCCCGGCAGGTCCCTGTGTCTTTTAGGAGCAGGGTGGGGTGGGCACACAATACGGTGGCCCACGAGACCCTCCTGCCTGGCCCCTGAGCTCCCGGCCGGGAGGCTAATCAACTGTTCCCCCTTCCACACAACTTCAGCTCACCCCACCGCCAGTGCATGCTCTGGGCAGTGGGCTGGGAGCTCGGCCTGACCCAGTGTTCCAGGTGCTGCAAAGCGGCGGTGTGGCCCGGCTCCAGCTGAGCAGCACAGCTGTAGCACCGCCAGCCACCAGTGCTCCATGTGGTGCGCAGTGGCGGCGGCGGTATCTTGACCCAGCTCCAGCTGAGCAGCGCGGCTGCAGTGCCATCAGCCACCTCCAGGCAGCATGGTAAGGGGGCAGGGAGCAGGGAGGGGGGTGTTGGATAGAGGGCAGGGGAGTTCGGGGTGGTGGAGGGGTGGATAGAGGTCGAGGCGGTCAGAGGGTGGGGAACAGGGGGTTTGAATGGGGGCAAGGGTCCTGGGGGGGCCATGAGGAAGGAAAAGGATTTGGATGGGGCAGTGGGAGGCAGGGGTTCCAGGGGCAGTCAGGGAACAGGGAGAAGGGGTGGTTGGATGGGGCAGGGGTCCTGTGGAGCAATCAGGAATGAGAGGAGGGGTTGGATGGGGTGGCGGGGGGCAGTCAGGGGACAGGGAAGGGGGTTGGATGGGGCAGGAGTCCTGGAGGGTGGGGGGTGAGGAGGGAACCAGTTGTTAAGATTTTGGCAGCTCATCACTGTGAGAACCACTGGTGTAGCTCTATCTATGCCAACTGGAGGGGTTCTCCCATTGCTGTAGCTAATCCTCCTCCCCGAGAGGTGGTAGCTAGCTTGACAGAAGAATTTTTCTGTTTACCTAGTGCTGGCTACACTGGGGGGGGAGGGGGAGGTTGTCTTAACTATGTCACTTAGGCATGTGGATTTTTCATACCCTTGAGTGATGCAGCTGGGTCAATCCAGCTTTTTAATGTATTCCATGTCAAAGACAGCCCTGTGGACTCAGTGGCTGATAGATGCAGCACTGAGAGATGTGTCTGCTGTGAGGGCTGGTCCCAACCCCTGTACATGCCAGTTTTATTTTCTAGGGCAGCCCTCCACTGGGATAATGTTTGGTGCACTATGATGTGTTCTATGGACCTAGAGGGAGAGTTAGGGGCAGTATTTGTTACTGTGGAGACCATAGAAACTATGGAGTTTACATTTAGCTATCAGCTGACTGCTCTAAACTGTGACTCTGTCTCAGTTAAAGAGAGAGAACGGGGCAGCACTTAGTGAGGTGAGGATTTGTGAATTCTTGCCTGCCTTAGCTGGGTTTATGGGGAGAAGATAGTCCTCTGTGGAGTGAGAGCCTTACAGAGATCCAAGGAACAGACATTGTAGAGGCTGCTTCCAATCCTGGTACCACTTGAATACAGGCTACAGATTTCAGTTTCACCAGCAACTGAGAGACCAAGTCAACTCTTAACCCAAGCCTAGGGCTGGAACACTGCTAGCTGCCGAGATCCCCAGACTGTTTAGTTGCTCACCAAGTTCTGAAGTGTTTGAAACGACTGAGGTACTGCCATTTCTCAAGCTCTGAAGACACACTACATGTTACAGCTACACTGCAAAGCCTGAGAAATCATCTGTAAGAGAAGATCAGTGGGGAATGTGTTTTGATGTGTGTGCTAAAGTATAGAACATGTCAAATTGTAACAGAAACAAAAGGGGAAAGTCTTTATAAGGAGAATCTGTATATTTACTGTTTAATAGCTTTTGTTTAAAAGTTATTCACAGTATTCCAAATACTATTTATAATGTTTTCTGTGTGCATTAAATGTTTGTTTTATTAAGGTCAAATCTACACTGTGGGTGCTACCGTGACACAGAACAGCACTGCAGCTATGCTGCTGTTGTGTAGATGCTTTCTTCAGTGATAGAAGGGGTTTAATCCACCTTTCCATGTGGTGGTAGCCAGATCAACGGAATAATTCTTCTATTGTTGTCTACACTGGTGGTTAGGTTGCCATAATTATGTCACTCAGGGACTGCTAAATGCCTAAATCCTTACTGAAAATGAAACGTAGGCTCTTAAACTAGTTAGGCTTTTAAACCAGGTAAGCATTGCCATGCTGAATGGAGCAACAGCAAAATAGCTGTAAAAACCTGGGCCTAAGCCACTATGGATAGCCATCAGATAGCTTCCTATCTATCAGCTACTGCAGTTCTCTGGTGGGGCATGGGGAAGCCTTTGAAGATTTTTGGAGAAGCCTGGAGGAAAAAGGACCCCTGCAGTATTTGTGTTGCATTGTAGAGGAGGATCTTCACCAAAGCACCAAGTGCTCTCACTAAGAGCAGGATCTTTGTGAAAGTTCCCAGCTGGCTCAGGAGCCAAGCTCTGGAGCCATCTGAACACTTTTCTGAATACTGGGATCTTTGGCAAGGAACTGACTATTTCTATGAAGTGTTGTGGAGAATTAATGATCTATAAACATACACACACAGAGCAAGCTCTGCAGGTGAGGGCTGCAGCCCACCAGCACAGAATCCAGGATAGACAGGGCGGGGGGCACTTTGGCCAGGAACACCAGGGCAAACACCTACTTTTCCAGAGCGAAATGGGATTGTAATGGCCCCCGAGCTTGGATGAGATAGCTGAATATACGTTGCTTCTGCTACACCAACCTCAACTTGATGAAGGTCTGAGTCAGCCCTGCTGGGACTGAGGGAATTTGTGAATCACAAACTCAGGCTTATAGCACAAAGCTGTTTTCTTTGGTTCACTCTAATGTAATGCTAGGATCCACCTCACCATCCCTCAGTGCACCCAGAGGTGTCTCTGATCTGTGGAACTTAAACATAGAGAGCAACATTCTGATATCCCTACTGACCTTGAGTACTGTAGTCAATGGGACTGCTTGTGATTATCCTAATCTGGGCAGTACACTGCTCTGTAACTAACATATACACATCTGTATTTAACTTACCTGAGCAAATAACCCCGGCCGTGTCTCGTGGGGAGCAGGCTGAGTTGCCCAGGGCCATGCGAGAACAATCCCACAAACAAGATTCAGTCCCTTCACAATGAAAAGTGTCGCTCCATATGGTTCCGTTCCCTTCCCCGAAATGGGCTCCTCCCCAGATCGACTCGGCGTAGCCACAGTTCAGCTGATGGCAGAGGACATTGGCATCTTGCAAATCCCAGTGGGATGCACAGAGGCTTCGCCATGTGTCTCCATGTCGAATCTCCACTCTCCCGGAGCACTCGGTGCCGTTCGCTAACCTGCCGCCGAGGCACCCTGAGCACAAGGGAAAGTGAGTGTCGAGGTGGCGCAGTGATCAGTGTTAATGGCAACGGCAGGGAGGGGAGTGGGAAACAGGAAGGGATTTTTGCTCATGTTCAATGCTAGCAGTTACTCTGTGGGGGCTGTGGGGCTATTCCACACCAGCACATTCACAAACTGATACTCGATCCATGTCAGTTAGTGCGAAGGGAGGACCAGGGACCAGAATTTGGTTTCCTTGGTACTTTCCATACTCAAGGCACCACAAGTATTTCACAGGGGGATCAGTTCCAGCAGACTTGGCTGGTGCCGGGACAGGGCACCAATTTATGGGCCAGGTCCCCACCTGGTGTAAATCAGCATAGCCTCACTGAGCCCAATGGAGCTTGGCCGATTGACACACTGTGAAGATCTGGCTGAGGATGTTCCTCAATCCCCAATTCTTTCCTTTCCCACTGCAGCTGCTCACCTGAACACACCACGCTGGCTTCGCTCCCAGGGGGACACTCAGTTGTGCCCAGCGCAGTAACTGGACAGTCCCTCAGGCAGGATTCGTTCCTCTCACAGCCAAATGTGCCGTTCCAGACAGGCCCATCTCCTGTACCAAAGAGCTGCCCTGCTGGAATCGACAGGGGGAATCCACAGTCAAACTGCTGGCAGAGGGTGTGGGCAGCCTGTAAATCCCAGTGGGAGTCACAGAGGGTTCCCCAGGTGCCTCCGTGGCGAAGCTCCACTCTCCCCGAACACCCTGTGCTGCCATTTGCCAGCCTGTACCCGGCGTACCCTGAGAACAAGGAGAAGGAAGATCAGAGGGACATTTCTCTTACACAATTGTATCCAAAGATGTGAAAAAGGAGTCCCAGTGACTTGGGATAATTAATATTTATTTCCCAGTTTACTGGGAACTTTGTAAATCAGGATGTTCTGACATGATAATCAGGTTCTTACAGTGTAGGCATTATTCCCTATATCTGTCCTTTGTGAGGGGGTCACACAGCACCCACCAAACTCCGCTCGAGCATGTACCGCTCTGGAGTCAGGTTCACGTCTGGGACAGATTGTCTTGGACTGGGGCCAGTCTCTGCTTTTGTGGTTCCAAAGTGCTGGTTATGAGTCAGGAGCACCTGTCCTCAGGATATCACATAAATGTCATGTGATGAAACTGGGGTTCTCATGTGTCATGCGTGTTGAGTCCTAGGTCACTGGAAATTTTCTGAATCAGAACAGTTGCACTCAGGGGTCTGACTGGGAACAAAATAAACACTGGTGGTATTATAGCTAAGTGATAGCTCTGCAACAGTTAAGGTTGAGACCAGCTTTCCTTCAAAGCTACATTTATCAAAGTGCTCTAATATCTGCCTGATTGATTGGATTGGATTGGAATACAGTATTTTACATAGGAGCACAGGATTGTGTTAGTAATCAAAATTTGGGGCCATTTCACCAAGGGGTTTCCAAGATACAGCTTCCAGAGAAAAATTAGCTTGTCTTAAAGTTGACAGATTCTGGCATTCTATTTTTGCACACAGATAGAGATCAAACCAAGGCTCAGATCATTGCACCAGGGTCTCAGACACTCAAGGGTTACCCCCAACAGAGTATATGGCATCCACCAGACCTTGGGGAAAATCAAATTAAAATGTTATTTCAAAAAGTGCCTGCTTCTCCAGTTAGGTGCTTGTGAAGGCTTACGTGCCTGCACACATGCCTAATGGACTATACTGAGCATGTGCAGTGAGGGAGGATAGCTATCTGGAAACCTGCCAATCCACTATGAGATGTGGATGGCTTTGAGGGTAAATTGTGGTCCTTACAGATAGGCACCTTCCCCCCACCCCAAGCACTGTGAGTGCAACTCCAGCCCAGAAAAGAAAAGTGATGTTTAAAAAACAGGATTTTTGCTCCAATTTGTCTCTCTCATGGGGGGATTTTGTTTGGTGCAAATATAATCTGAGTGCAGCAAAATATTCAGAATGTGCTGAAACTACTTTTGAAAAGAAAACAACTTCCAAATGTGAATGCTGACTGGGAGTGGGAGGGTGATCTGGGGTGCAAGAGTAGGTGGTAACAGGGGAAAATGTTTGGGTTCATAGCCAGGAATGTGTTTATTATGGGGAGAGAGACAAAGGGGAATGGGTGGTAGGGGAGAGAAGAAGTTGTGGGAGGGTTCAGGCAAGGAGGAGAGAGTGAGGATTGGGGGAGGAGGAGGGGAGAAGATAGGAGGGGTTGCAAACTAGGAAGGGTAGCAGAAATAGTTGGGGGTTGAGGTAAGGCACATCAGCCACTGGCCTGTTAGCTGACCTTGGGCAAGTCTGAGATTCTGAGCCCCAGAAGGTGGTGAGAGGCAGATCAGCTGAAAGTCTCTAGGCAAAAATCAAAACTGGGATGTATGTAATGGTAGGGGTCTACAATAGATCACCCAGTCAGGAGAAGGAGTGGATGAAGCATTTCTACAACTGTAAGCAGAGTCAGGATGAGCTCTACACTGACATCTGGTGGTGAATTGTGGAGAGATGTGGAAAAGAAATTCAGGGGCTGATCTTGTTTGCATAAGCACACCCACCCTGCCTAGCTTGAGCCCACAGCAGCCCAAATGGTCACTTGGGCTGCTGTGGGATCCCCACTTTCTCTGTTATTGGGGCAGGAAGAATAAAGTGTTGTTACCCTGATTATGTGAATCAAGGACTGTGGAACTGTTATGACAGAGGGACTTGCCATCAATAAATTAGCACTCGCTAGACAAGGGACATGGGTCCCGAATCCCACTAAATTGAGAAGGGGTTGGGATAGGTGTTTGTATTAGATGAAATGGGGTCTCTTTGAGGGCCTGAAACACCATCTGCACCTTTTTTCCCCTCTATTGTGGAATATCAGACCTAATTTTGATTCCATTAGGAGTCTAGATATAGGCTCCTAATCTGAATTTGCTTTGGGCTAATGGTGCACCAGAACTGAAGCTCCTGTACTACAAACTAAAATTACTAAGAACTGAAATCACTGACTGTTGTGGGCCTGAAGATATGTTGCTGAGCAGTTTGTGGGATGGCTGGAGTGGCTCACAGGAGTAGAATGGAGTGTCTGGAGATTAATGGTGAACAGAGGTTAATGGTGAGTAGATACTCAAAACAATTAATATTAACAATGAGGGGGAAAATGCAAGCCTCACAGAAAATTATTAAGTTTACTGTCCCCAAAGATACAGTACACTCAATCTAGCCTGTAGCCCCTGTATTTGACATTCCTGTATTTACCCCAGAATGAGACAGCACTGGAGTCAGTCATTTTGTATGTTCAATCACTGACAGCAGAGACCCAAACGTCACATAGCTAAAAATAGTTTTTGACCCTGAAAGGCATAGCCAAATAGCTGCGTGCTTGCAGTTTTTCTAATCAAAATGGAAGAATAAAATAAAAAAATAAATGTACTGTAAAAAGAGGAAAAAAAATGTTTGGATAACCAATCTTGGTGTTAGGTGCCTCTAACATGTACGTTTTATTGTTATAACTAGAAATATTTTGCTAATAAAAATTAATGAATTGTTATTGGCTGTTGCTGCAGAAATTATTAGCCTATTGGAGGCTATTATGGGCTGTATGCTTTACCCCCCAAAAAATATTTTTTTTATTTAGAAAGTGTGCTTTGGAGCAGTCTGAGGAAGTTTTCCTTTTGGCAAGGATTTGACACAAGTAGTCAGATGGAAGGAGGGGGGCCTCGCTAGCCTCGCTGTTAATTTCTTGAGACCATTTCAGACTTTTTAGGTAACTATAAATATTTGGAATACTCTGAACCCTACTGCTACAGCATACGTTTGTGTGTGTGTGCACACTTGAAACCTAATAAAAAAAGTAGTTTTAGGTGAAGCACTCTGTTTTGTATCAGTCATTTGTCAGACAGAGGAGTTATGGCCACATTATTTTTTTCCTCTAAGAAAACCAGTTAAGTTACCACTGTTTTGGGTTCTAAAACCCCAGCTGAGAACACACTCTTTACCTAACACACTGCTTTGAGCTGATTTATGGTAAAACCAAGAATAAGTTTGTTCATAAAGAACATAGATTTAAATTATTCTAAGCAAAGCACAAAATGCTTACAAACATAACAAAATGCAACAACTTTCCAGTATCTAAGACTTTACTTTAGCAAACTATGATCTTTGCCTCAACAGCTTTCTCACATCAAGCTACCAGCATCTCCAATCCTTCTGGCAGGAGGATCCAACATTCACAGAAGTAGAGGGTGCTGTCCCCTTTGCACCCTAAATGATGGGTAACTAAGGAGTTCTCTCCCCTTCTTTTTTATACCCTAGTAAACTTTTGAAATGTGTTAGTCTGAAGTGCATCCCCAGATAAATTTCTTCTCTTTGCTATTTGACTCTTCCTGGTGACTTCCCATCAACCTCTTGGCTCATATGTAAAGTAATTTCCACTGTTTCTGGCATCAACTTGCTCAGTTTACATTGGAAACATAGGCAAAACAACATCTTTTTGTCTAAGACAAACTTGTTTATCAGATCTGTCCCTAAAACATTTTGAGAACATATTTCCAACACACATACATAACTCTACTTGCCATCTGTATATACCTCACACAATGATATCCATAACCAGCATGTTTCCAGTTTTTATATATCTTACCCAATACACTGTTATAATACAATAATACTGTATACAAACAGTTGTTTCAACTGCTTGTTCTTTGGGTTTCAGGCCCCATGTTCTCCGCTTAGGATGTCTGGACCCTGATTGTCACACAAAGATAATTAAGGATCCAGCTGAAGCACAGGTGGAACCGTTACCAATTATCTTTGAGAACTCATTGAGGACTCCAGAGGACTGGAGAAGGGCAAGTATGTATCTATAAAGACTGGAATAAATTATTAAACAATCAGTTTATAAGCAGCTACTGTATAATGGGGTTATAAGGAAGAGCCAGCATGGATTTGTCAAAAACAAGTCATGCCATAGCAACCTAATTTCCTTCTTTGACAGCGTTATTGGTCTTATGGGTAGGGCTGAAGTAGTAGATGTGAGATAGTGTTTTTAGTTAGGCTTCTGATATAGTGGCACACAACATTGTCATAAAAAAATTAGATGAAATTACTATAAGGTGGTAAAAGCCATACTCAAATAATAGTCATCAGTGGTTTTCTATCAAACTGGGAATGTATATCTAGTGGGGTGCCATTGGGTCAGTCCTGGGTCGGATATTATTCAATATTTTCATTAATGACTTGAATAATGGAATGGAGAGTATGCTTATTAAATTTGCAGATGACCCAAGCTGGGAGGGATCGAAAGCACTTGGAGGACAGGATTAGAATTCAATATGACCTTGACAAGTTGCAGAGCAGATTTGAAAACAAGATGAAATTAAAGAAAGAAATCTGCAAAGTACTACACTTAGGAAGGGAAAGTCAAATGCACAACTTCAAAAGGGGGAATAAATGTACTAGGTGGTAGTACTGCTGTAAAAGTTCTGGGGTAACAATAGATCACAATTGGAATGTGATTCAACTGTCTGATGCAATTTTGAAAATGCTAGTATCACTCTGGTGTATATTAACAGGACTGAGGAGGGAGGAGAGTGCTCAGCAGTGGAGAACATGCATCCCTAGTGAAGGATAAGGGAAATCAGAGCTCTGCTGGGACCCTATCCTTATAGCAGGAGAAAAGTAAATAGAATTGTCCCCATTTATTGGAGACACTTGAAATAGAGTGAGGAATGTGTGAGAGAGAATGGGGTTTCCCGCCATCTCTTCTTGCTTTCCCCTGGGTGGTGGGAGAGTGGAGCCACCCTCTCTAGCAGACAGGACTCTTTTGACACAACTTGGAAACACGCAAAGTTTTCTGGGATCTGGGTTCATGTAAGAGATACGTGGATCTGGGAGAAAAGAGACTGAGAGGCTCAGCTGTAGGGCCCATGTTAGTGGGTCATCAGTTTGAATTCTTACCTGAGCACAATATGCCGACATCATTAGCGTGGGAGCATGTGTCGTTAGGACGGGACATCCTGGGACATTTCTGAAGGAGAGACTCATTCCCCACACACTGGAACTCTTCCTTCCAGATCAGATTATGTCCTTCTCCAAAGTGAGCTGCTCCCAAGGTGGCTACAGCCTGTCCACACCCTAATTCATTGCAGATAACAGAAGCGGCGTTGAAATCCAAGTGTGACTCACAGACTGTCTCCCACACTTTTCCATGTTTGACTTCAACACGTCCTGAGCAGGCAGTGTCCCCTCCAACCAGACGGACCTCAATGCGACCTAGAGAGTCAATACATTCATCAGTGAGTGTTGGTTATACTGACATCCCATAACTTTCCCCAGGCCTTCCTGGGGATGAAATGAGGGAACTTCTTCTCTCAACAGCAAAGATATTGTTAAATAAGCAGGAGTCCTTTATTCTATATGCCAGTTCCTGTTGTTAGCTGTCAGCTCTGTGTTCTTGGGGAACCAGGGTGCATTACCCAGCCTGTCTATATGATTCAACAGTATAATGCAATTTTGAAAATGCTAGTATTATTCTGGTGTGTATTAACAGGACTGTTATATGTAAGACACAGGAGATAACGGTCCCACTCTAGGGGGCACTGGTGAGGCCTGAATTGGAGTACTGTGTCCATTCTGAGTGCCACACTTTAGAAAATATGGAGACAAATGTGGAGATGGTCCAGAGGAGAGCAACAAAAATTATAAAAGGTTTAGAAAACCTGACTTATGAGCAGTTAAAAAAAAACTTGGCATGTTTAGTCTTAAGAAAAGAAGACTTATGGGGGGACATATCAGCCTTCAAATATGTTAAGGGCTGTTATAAAGAGAACGGGGGTGAATTTTTCTTCCTGTCCACTGAAGGTAGGAGAAAAAGTAATGCTCATTTCTGCCGCAAGGGAGATTTATGTTAGAGATTAGGAGAAACACCCTAACTAGAAGAGTAGTTTAGGATAATTCTAGAACAGGCTGCCAAGGGAAGCTGTAGAATCCACACCATTGGAGGTTCTTAAGAACAAGATGGATAAACATCTGTCTAGATTTAACTGATCTTGACGCAATGAAGAGGGCTGGACTTGATAACTTCTCAGTCTCTTCCAGCCCCACATTTTTATGATTCTTTGAAGATACTTCACTGCTCTCTGCATCAGTTTCCCATCTGTGAAATGTGGATAATGATGTAAGTACATTAAGAACTCATCATGAAAGCACTATATAAAAACTAGGTCTTTTGATTATTACTCACAGTAGCCTATCAGCTGCAAACCTAGGTGAGAACTACAACTGTTTATGTAACCATTGGCTCCTACCAACAAACATTTCTCTTTCAGTTTAAAAAACTAGTACATTAAATGGCAGAAATCTTTGTTAATGCAGAGTTAAGGTTGCCCGTTGATGGCACATGCGCTTCCAGAACTTTGGGTTCAGCAAAACTCAAACTTCTGAATACAGAGTTTAGAGTTCAGATAAATGCCCATGCAGTGTTAACTGCCCTTTTCAAGCAATGCCTCACAACACTGTAACACACACACACTCCCACTCTGCCTGTTCACTGTAATAGACAGGCACTATCTGCACTTTCCCTGTGCTCAAATATTGAGCCTACCCCCTGAGAGCATATCACAGTTGCAAAATATAACAACCTCCCTTTTAGCGCCACTTTACACATCAACACAAGATATCACCTGAACATATACTTTCCCCTACCCATCATTAAATCCACACACAGCTTTCATGTCTCAACTCACAACTGACAATACCCATAGCAAGTTGAACCCAGTGCCCTTCTCCTGACACAGACTACGCAAATGATGCCGACTGGAACCTCAAGGTCCATATGCACATCTTTCCTCTGATAACACACGTGGGGGTGCTGAAGCCCAGATCTCCTCATATCACATTCACAGCTCTCCCAAGCTGCTCCAGCGTAATCCTCCACCATTCAGTACAGCCACAGCTAATGCAGTGACTGCAGCTGGAGAGCAGAGAAGCCCCACAGTTATTGCCAGCCCCAGGAGGATCCCTTGGTGAAGAGCTGCTTGGGGCTTCCATTGGTGGCACTGAAACAGAAAATCTAAGAGTTGTGAACTGCCTCAGTCAATTCAACAGTGCTCAGTCTGGGGCTGATGACAGTTAAAAAGCAAACACTGGTGTCTGTCTCTCTGCCCAAAGTTGTAGCTCTGTTCTGAGATTGTGGGAAAAATTGGGGATTCAGAGCAGATTTTGAGTAGAACTAAATGGAAAATAACATCATTAATCCAGAATTAAGGTTGCCCAATGATACCCTGGGCACTTCCAGAATGTTGAGTTCAGCACGGGAGGGTCTCCCAAGCACAGGGCACAATCCCACAAGGTGCTGAGCAGATTCTGTGAGAGGCTGAGCACCCTGAGCTGCCACTCCTGGATCAGGCCCAAAGTGAGTCAAACACACTACTGAAGGGATATAGGAGGGAAGGGGCATGGGGAGGCGAATGCTTTGTGTGAGCTTCTAGTGATAAAAAAATGTGTAGGAATGAGCACCATGAGGCTGAGGTCTCCCTCTCTCCCTGTCACCAGCCTTATATTACCTGGCTGGTTTTTGAGTCCCCTGGCTAGTTTTTCTATGGCCTTGCCAGTTGCTGGTCCAAAGGTGTTATTGGCTGGGGGCGGGGGAGGGGGCGGTGTTGCCAGGATTTCTAAGCTGTGCACAAATGCACCTGGGCATGCAGTGATCTCGGAACTCCAGCTACGTGTGCCACAGCTGGAAACACACAATGGCCTCCTGGCAGACGTGTTCATCCTGATCTGCATGTGTGCAGTGTGCCAAGGAAGACACCAGTCAATGGGAGAGCAGTGCCGCACCCCCAACCCCAAATCCCACCAAACCTCCCATACCTTTCTGAGCACTGAGCTCCTCCTCCCCATGTTTCCTCCAGCCCTAGGACTTGGCCCTACCCACAGATGGGCCTCACCTCTTCTGGAACCATGCCCTGTCAACAGACCAGCCACAGCTCCTCTGGTATCTGGGCCTGCCCACAGATGGGCCAGTTTTTCTGTGCCAGACTCTACAGAAAGGCAGCCCCTCTCCAATCCTGGCTTTCTCTCTGCAGGAGAGCTGTCAGGCACTAAAGTTGTCGAGCATTTGTCTTTCAATTAATGTCTGCCTCAGAATGAAAATGGCTACATGCTTTCAACATTAATGTGTGGTTCATAATATGTGGTTCAAAATTGTGTGAAAACATTAACTCTCCTAAGTAATTTAAAAAATAACTCGGAGGGAGGTGGGTATATCTGAGTTAGATTATATGAGCATACATTTCAGCTTGACAATGGACATGTTTTGCCTTCATATTCTTTCTATGTTTTGGGGGATTTTTTGCTTAATATTTGCTTCCAGCAGTCACTGTTGCTTCACAGGATTTTACGAATTACACCCATGCAGTAGCATAGGCTTCCACCTAGTCTCTAAGAATCAGATCTGTATGAATGGGTGGCACAAAGCCAACCCCCATTGCAGGGCAATAACATGAGACTGACCACAACTGCTCCAATTCCATCACGCAAGTTTTAAAACAACAACAACAACTGGTCCCTACATAGCATTATCTATTCAAGTGCCTGAAAGCACTTTACAAACACAAATGAAGTTAAGCCTCACAGCCACTCTCTGAGGTAGGAAATTAACTGTTGTTTTACAGATGGGGAAACTGAGGCATACAGCATTATTGAGTACAGAACCAGAACTGGAAATAAAACCCATGTCTCCTAGGTTCTTGTTCTGTACTCTGACCACTAGACCATGCCCCTTCCTCTTACAGATGTATCTGTAGGGAGGAGAGCGCTCAGCAGTGGAGAACATGCATCCCTAGTGAAGGATAAGGGAAATCAGAGCTCTGCTGGGACCCTATCCTTATAGCAGGAGAAAGATAAATAGAACTGTCCCCATTTATTGGAGACACTTGAAATAGGGTGTGGAATGTGTGAGCAAGAATGGGGTTTCCCGCCATCTCTTCTTGCTTCCCCCTGGGTGGTGGGAGAGTGGAGCCACCTTCTCTACCAGTCAGGAATCTTTTGACGCAACTTGGAAACACGCAAAGTTTTCTGGGATCTCGGTTCACGTGAGAGATACGTGGATTAGGGAGAAAAGAGACTGAGGGGCTCAGCTGTAGGGCCCATGTTAGTGGGTCATCAGTTTGAATTCTTACCTGAGCACAATACGCCAACATCATTAGCGTGGGAGCATGTGTCGTTAGGACGGGACATCCTGGGACATTTCTGAAGGAGAGACTCATTCCCCACACACTGGAACTCTTCCTTCCAGATCAGATCATGTCCTTCTCCAAAGTGAGCTGCTCCCAAGGTGGCTACAGCCTGTTCACACCCTAATTCATTGCAGATAACAGAAGCAGTGTTGAAATCCAAGTGTGACTCACAGACTGTCTCCCACACTTTTCCATGTTTGACTTCAACACGTCCTGAGCAGGCAGTGTCCCCTTCAACCAGCCGGACCTCAATGCGACCTAGAGAGTTAATACATTCATCAGTGAGTGCTGGTTATGCTGACATCCCATAACCTTCCCCAGGCCTTCCTGGGGATGAAATGAGGGAACCTTCTTCTCTCAACAGCAAAGACATTGTTAAATAAGCAGGAGCCCTTTACTCTATATGCCAGTTTCTGTTGTTAGCTGTCAGCTCTGTGTTTTTGGGTAACCAGGGCGCAGTACCCAGCCTGGCTGACTCATGAAAGACCTTCCTCTCCCCAACCTCTGCTTGAACCAAAACCGATCAAAAGAAAGACTTATAGAAAGCAATGAAAAGGCGGAGGGAGGCACACCTAAACCCTGGGACAAGGGTGACAGGATTACGGAAACTTCTCTAGCCTCATTTGCATCAGAGGCCTGGTCTACACTACGAGTTTATTTTGAATTTAGCAGCGTTAAACCGAATTAACATTGCAACCATCCACACAACGAAGCCATTTATTTCAATATAAAGGGCTCTTAATATTGATATCTGTACTTCCCTCCAATGAGGGCAGTAGCGCTGAAATCGGTATTGCCATTTCGGATTAGGGTTAGTGTGGCCGCAATTCGACAGCATCGGCCTCCAGGAGCTATCCCACAGTGCACCATAGCATACAGAATGGAGAACAGAGATTCCAAGGCAAGCAGAGAACAGACACCAAGCGGGATTTTACAGCTAACTCACTGGCTGGGTGTCCATAAGGGAGCTTCCCCCCGGGCCCACCTTCAGTTATCACACATGCATGCAACATTAACTGTGCCCTCTTTGCGCTGTGATCCAATACAGTCATAGCACAAAAATGCACATTTTGCCTTTGAAGATATCACTG
Source organism: Mauremys mutica (assembly GCF_020497125.1). NCBI lineage: Eukaryota > Metazoa > Chordata > Testudines > Geoemydidae > Mauremys > Mauremys mutica. Next base: position 144,202,315 of record NC_059072.1, on the reverse strand, counting down.
AGGGAATAAGGCACATGAAAAGAGTATCACTAAGTCAAATGCTTTTTCTCTATTAAGACAGAACTAGTTTATAGGCGAGATGTACCAAACAGCCTATACTCACAACCCTACATCTGTCCTACACTCAAATACTCAGTGTATTCCCCAGAAAGAACCAAAAACCTGTTAAATTTGACATCCCCTTTACACCCTTTTCACCCAGTCATGCGTCTCCCCCAGCTCCAAGGAATGCACTGCCATACCCAGTCTTTTGAAAAAAGGTTTATTTTCTTAACAGAGGTTAGCAAACCAACAGAAAAAAACAAACTTTTTTCTCATTCCTTGGTCTCAGGGTCACTCCATCCAGGGGTCTCTGGCAGTGCTGCTCATAGCAGCTTCCCAGTTTCAGTCAGCTCTACTCCCTTCTTAGCCCCTACCTGCTTCCCTAATTCCCTGGCCCCTTGTTGCAGGGATACACCACAGGAGCTAACTCCACTCTGGTGTGTCTTCCCCTCCCCAGGATGCAGCCTGTCTCAGTCCATCTTCCCAAACTGCCCACAAGTAGCCCTTTACAGGCCCAGGTGTAACCCAGACGTCTTTAATTGGCTGGATTGGACTCACCTACTCTGGTCCAGGGTAGCTGGATTAGCTTATCAGCAGGGACCAGCTACCCTATGAAAATCCTCTTACAAACTATTCACCCTTATGTAGCACCTCCTATCCATCCAATTACCTCCTTTAGCACCAATCTCCTTAAAGGTTTTGATGGACAGGCCTGGGTTCTTTTGAATCCTTCCTCCAGCTCACTGAGCTCAGGCATCCTCTTCATGCAGAAGTCAGGCTGCTTCTGGGATTTCCCCTCATCACAAAGGGGTGCAGGGCTCAAGGGGCACATTGCAATAACACTACTAAAAATCCTAACTTTAGTCTCCTGCCCTAGTGCTCAGACACACTCACAGCAGGCAGGCAGCTTGGACTCACAGTCAGAGCAAAGCTTGACATGTGGTGGTGGATTTTCCCTAGGTAGCTGAAGCACAAATTCAGCCTAGCTGGCTGGGGAATATTCCCAACAAAACTCTTTAACTGGGGAGTCACCTTGAAGAGGGAAAGGCCCAAGCTGGGAGTTGTTGCTGCCCAGGGGCCAGTTCTCAGGGGGACCCTGCATGCAGACCTGGGACTCACCAAACAGCCAGTCCTGACCTTTCCATACCTGGCTCCAGACTGCTCCAAATTGGCTTCTCCTCTCTCCAGTGCTGGGCATCTCACTTCCTGTTGGTTGGACTAGCTCCTGTTTCCAGGCTTTCTCTTGTCAGTCACTTTACTCTGACCCCCTCCTTTCTCTCAGAAATTGACCCTCCTCTGAGCAGGGAGCCGGTGGCCACCCAGACACAACTGCTATCCTCCCTGACCTGACATGGCCTCTATCACTCTAAACAGTGTCTCTCCTCTCTCCCTTTTAGTTCCCTCACACACTCTAAGTCTGTCCCGATTCCTAGGTATAGTGCCTCTCCCTGAGGTACTAGGATACAGAGCCCACCAAAACCTAGGAAAACCCATTATTAAACACACAGACTGCCTTCCTCTCCCACCAGGTGCATTAATGAGGATTTTTGTTAGTGAATTTTAATGTAATTCCATAGTCACTGTTAGGATATAGATATTTAGGCCTGTCTGCAAAGGCCTATACTTTTAGGTGTATTCTTATCATATAGCTAGTTATAGAGGTATAAAAGAAAGAATCAAAATCACTGTCTGCCGACGTACAGGCCTTTCTCTTACTGTGACAGTCTGAGGCCCTGTTCTTAGGCTAAGTGAGGCCTTTAGCTAAGCAGCAGAAGCAGCCATAAGCTGGGAAGTGTATGGTCACATCCTTACATTCCAAACTAGTCACATTGAAACAAGGTGCTATTGGGCTGTTAGGAATACAATCCTGTCCTGATAATGCTTATCACCTCCAGAGAAAGGGAAGAGCCTAGAAAATGTAAAAGGAAACTTAGTTTGATATCATCCTGTCTGGCAAAAACTCACTTATCAATAGTTGGGATGTGAAATCCTCATTTCTTTGCTGTTCTATCACTGTAGTCCCCATTTCCCTATTGTTAGTCTGTATAATCTCTGTCCAGTTCTGTGATTGTTTCTGTCTGCTGTATAAACCAATTAAGGTGGTGGGATATAATTGGTTAAATAATCATGTTATAATATGTTAGCATTGGTTAGTTAAGTTTCAGTAAAATGATTGGTTAAGGTATTGCTAAGCAGAACTTAGGGTGACCAGACGTCCCGATTTTATCGGGACTGTCCCGATATTTGCTTGTTTGTCCCGCGTCCCGACCAATGTTCGGTCGGGACACTGGACAAACAAACAATTTTGCCCTCCGCTCCCGTGCACAGGCGGAGCCCGGAGGGGCTCTTGCCCCCCGGCCCGACTCCGCCCCTTCCTTCCCCCATTGGATCCCTCACCAAATCCCTGCCCCCAGCCCCGCCCCCTCACTGCCCCATTGGATCCCAAGCCGAACCTGGGGAGGAGACGCCCCTGTGCAGCAGCCTGGGCACACGGGCCATGGCTGGCTGGGGCGGGAGCGCTGCAGTGCAGCGCGGAGGCTGCTCCAGCCCTGCAGTCCACGGGGCAGCATGGTGGGTCCAGGGGCAGCGCGGAGCAGGCAGGGCCCGGGTGAGCGGCGTGGCCCGGGGGTGTGGGCTGCCCGCCGGAGACATGTGGTGGAGAGGGGCTGCGGGGGCGAGATCTGTCCCAAGCGGGGCGGCTGGCGCGAGGAGCCGGCCAGGGTCCCCCGAACCGATAAACTTCCCCGACGCTGCTGGGGAATCCTGCGCCTCTCCCGCTCGGCTGCGCTCCAGCATCTTGCCCTGCCGGGAAGGAGCTACTGGAGTGCAGCTGAGCGGGAGAGGCGCGGGGCTCCCCGCCTGCGGTGGGACGAATCTCATGTGCCCGGGGTGGGAGGCTCCGCGGGGAATGCAGTGCGCGCGGCTGGGGCGCTGTGTGCGATCCGGCGGCGCGGCTGGGTCCTGCTAATGCCCCCGGCCCCTGCAAAACTGTTATTTTTTTTTTTTTTTGCTCTGCCGCCATTTTTTTTGCTCCGCCCCTCCCCGTGTCCCGATATTTCATCCCTGTGATCTGGTCACCCTAGCAGAACTCAAGTTTTACTATATAGTCTGCAGTCAATAAGGAAGTAAGGGGGGGATGGGAACAGGGACTGGGGTGGGGGAATTCGAATCAGGTTTTGCTGAGGGTTGGGAATGGGAAGAGGGACACAGGCAAGGCTCTGTGGTGTTAGACACTGAGGAAGGAAACTGGAATCATACTCGCTGGAAGTTCACCCCAATAAACATTGAATTGTTTGCACCTTTGGACTTCAGGTATTGTTGTTCTCTGTTCATACGAGAAGGACCAGGGAAGTGAGCAGGTGAAGGAATAAGCCCCCTAACAGTCACTGACATGAAAAGCTGTCTGGCCACAGGCAGTAAGGAAAGTCTGGCCTTCATCACAATGAATGAACAATGGCCTCCTGTCTCTGAGAGCAGCAGTGACAATAAATAGTGTGGAAAAGTTCAACTCTAGCAGTGACTGCAGGGCTATGTGCACACAGAGTTCTCTGTCCTCCATAGCTGCACCAGTGTAACAGTGGTGTAAAGTGGGCCTTACACATCACCACTAGTCAACTGCACCCACTCGCCACCTCTAAGCTGATTGTTGCCTGTGAAAAGTAGGTGTAGTTGAAGCTAGGCCAGCTGGCTCTGTGAGACAAGAAGCACGCTCCAAAAGGGAGCTGTTAGCAAAATCCATACTGTGCTTATATCCAGATGAGAGCCTGGAAATAAGTGGATAGTGTAAACCAGAGACGCCATGAGGCTGCTCTAAACAGAAGTGCAAAGCTGGTGTATAAGCATCCTATTCAATAACAATATCTAACAATGCCATGCTGTGCGTTGACCTTTCTGCTCCCATCCTGTACTCCTTGTGTGTACAGGGTTGCTGCCTGGTGTGTAGATGAAGGGAATTGTGATGTATTTCCCTTGGTGCAATACAGGTAATTGACCAGGTAGGTTTTGTGTGGGTGCAGAGTGTGAAAGCCATAGAGGAGCCGGGCAGACAGGAGAGGTGCAAGAGAGGGAAAGTGGCAAAGCAGCTGAGCCGATCGCTGACTGGTAAAGTGGGGCCTTTCAACATTCACCCATTGCATTTCAGGAGTGGGGAGGGTCATTGCGCAGGCTAATACATGTGAGCATTGCCCTAGCACAAACTCAGGACAAGTTTACAGCAGCTGTGTCTGGGGAGCAGAGCTCTCAATCTACCAAGGGCCAAATGTGGTGCCAATATGTGATAAAGACCCAAAATGAAGAACACACACTGAGTATTCAGGGAACTTAAAATGCCAAGGAATCTTTTCCTTAGTGTAAATTTCTCTTTTTGTAACCTCAGGACAATGATTCTTTATTCCTGAGGTAAATAATTGTTAATAACTGTGAGGGGACACTCAGTTCATGTGGCTCATTGGTTGCTTTGGTACCAAGATGAGGTGCACAAGAGCAGGATGGATGGAATGAGGGTTTCTCAGACAAGTAGGTTTCCATTTCACATTTATTCAGCATTTGCCTTGTAAATGTTTGTGCCTGATTCCCAGATAGCTGGTCGAGTTCCTTTGTATCCTCTGGATACTCCCCAAATCCTGCAAGCAGCACCAATAGGTTCAGAAGTTCAGGATTTATAAGCCCAAAGCTGCAGCTGCAGAGACAAGAACAGGCCTAGCAGGGAATGGGGGTGTGGTTACCAGGCTCCCACTTTTGGCTTCACCCATTATGCAAAGGAACTCCTCTCTGCACTTGTGCATTTCTGGTATAGAAACAGGGGAACTAAGGATGGTGCAGCTCAGTCAGATACACTTCAGCTGAGGCACTGCAGCTGCACAGCTCACTGTACACAGGAAACCCAGAATCAAGCCCAGAAAGAGAGCCTTAGAATCACAGAATCATAGAATATCAGGGTTGGAAGGGACCTCAGGAGGTCATCTAGTCCAACCCCCTTCTCAAAGCAGGACCAATTCCAAACTAAATCATCCCAGCCTGGGTTTTGTCAAGCCTGACCTTAAAAACCTCTAAGGAAGCAGATTCCACAATTTCCCTAGGTAACCCATTCCAGTGCTTCACCACTTTCCTAGTTAATTTTTTTTCCTAATATCCAACCTAGACCTCCCCCACTGCAACTTGAGACCATTACTCCTTGTTTTGTCATTTGGTACCACTGAGAACAGTCTAGATCCATCCTCTTTGGCATCCCCTTTCAGGTAGTTGAAAGCAGCTATCAAATCCCCCCCTCATTCTTCTCTTCTGCAGACTAAACAATCCCGGTTCCCTCAGTCTCTCCTGATAACTCATGTGCTACAGCTCCCTAATAATTTTTGTTGCCCTCCGCTGGACTCTTTCCAATTTTTCCACATCCTTCTTGTAGTGTGCGGCCCAAAACTGGACACAGTACTCCAAATGAGGCCTCATCAATGTCGAATAGAGGGGAACAATCACATCCCTTGATCTGCTGACAATGCCCCTACTTAAACAGCTCAGAATGTTGTTAGCCTTCTTGGCATCAAAGACACACTGTTGACTCATATCCAGCTTCTCGACCAATCCAACCCCTAGGTCCTTTTCTGCAGAACTGCTGCCCAGCCATTCGGTCCCTAGTCTGTAACAGTGCATGGGATTCTTCCGTCCTAAGTGCAGGACTCTGCTCTTGTCCTTATTGAACCTCATCAGGTTTCTTTTGGCCCAATCCTCTAATTTGTCTAGGTCCCTCTATATCCTATCCATACCCTCCAGCATATCTACCACTCCTCCCAGTTTAGTGTCATCTGCAAACTTGCTGAGGGTGCAGTCCACACCATCTTCCAGATCATTAATGAAGATATTGAACAAAACTGGCCCCAGGACCGACCCTTGGGGTACTCTGCTTGATACCAGCTGCTAACTAGACATGGAGCCATTGATCACTACCCGTTGGGCCCGATTATCTAGCCAGCTTTCTATCCACCTTATAATTTATCCAGCCCATACTTCTCTAACTTGCCGGCAAGAATACTGCGGGAGACTGTATCAAAAGCTTTGCTAAAGTCAAGGAATAACACATCCACTGCTTTCTCCTCATCCACAGACCCAGTTATCTCCTCGTAGAAGGCAATTAGGTTAGTCAGGCATGACTTGCCCTTGGTGAATCCATGCTGACTGTTCCTGATCACTTTTCTCTCCTCTAAGTGCTTCAGTATTGATTCCTTGAGGACCTGCTCCATGATTTTTCCAGGGACTGAGGTGAGGCTGATTTGCCTGTAGTTCCCCGGATCCTTCTTCCCTTTTTTAAAGATGGGCACTACAGCAGCCTTTTTCCAGTCATCCGGGACCTCCCCTGATTGCCATGAGTTTTCTAAGGTCATGGCCAATGGCTCTGCAATCACATCCGCCAACGTCTTTAGCACCCTCGGACTTGTGCTCGTCCAGTTTTTCTAAATAGTCCCAAATGACTTCTTTCTCCACAGAGGGCTGGTCACCTTCCCCCCATACTGTGCTGCCCAGTGCAGCAGTCTGGGAGCTGACTTTGTTTGTGAGACAGAGGCAAAAAAAGCATTAAGTACATTAGCTTTTTCCACATCCTCTGTCACTAGGCTGCCTCCCTCATTTAGTAAGGGACCCACACTTTCCTTGATTTTCTTCTTGTTGCTAACATACCTAAAGAAACCCTTCTTGTTACTCTTAACGTCTCTGGCTAGTTGCAACTCCAAGTGTGATTTGGCCTTCCTGATTTCACTCCTGCATGCCTGAGCAATATTTGTATACTCCTCCCTGGTCATTTGTCCAATCTTCCACTTCTTGTAAGCTTCTTTTTTGTGTTTAAGATCATCAAGGATTTCACTGTTAAGCCAAGTTGGTCACCTGCCATGTTGACTATTCTTTCTACACATTGGGATGGTTTGTTCCTGTAACCCCAATAAGGATTCTTTAAAATACAGCCAGCTCTCCTGGACTCCTTTGCCTCTCATGTTATTCTCCCAGGGGATCCCACCCATCAGTTTCCTGAGGGAGTCAAAGTCTGCTTTTCTGAAGTCCAGGTTCTGTATATCCTTCACCTCGGCCCCGGTAGATCCATGCACTAGTGCTGAGCCTGGCACAGAGACTGAGAGGGGAGTCAGTGCATCTCCATGTGCTGGAGGTTACTCCATATTGGGGTCTGTTGAGGAGGCCCCCACTGTGCCAGGCATATTTCTGAGGGAAGTGGGGGGAGCTTATGGTGACTGTGGGCCCTGTGTTCTGACACAGGGCCAAGAGGGCACAGGGGAGGGGTGACCTCTCCCACAGTTTCTGGCGATCTTGTCACTGAGGATGGTAGGTGAGTGGCAGGGTGTGAGGGGGAGATACACAAAGCACAGATGTGATCTCACCAATGGTAGTGATCAGGGACTAGCAGAGAGGTGTAAACTGAGCTAATCAGAACAAAGAGGTGTTATCACTGTTCAGCCAGCTGCAGCTACACTAAGGGCAAGTCTACAGTTCAACATTTAGTTGACCTAAGTTATGTGTCCACACTACGCTCCTTGTGTTGGTGGTGTACATCCTCACCATGGGTGGTGCGTCAGCTGCCCATTTGGAGAGCAGAGCCCCCAGCCCTGTCCCTTCTGCCTGAGGCTCCGCCCCTCCTCCACCCCTTCCACCTCCGCTCCCCGGCCAGAGCCCCGAGCCCACAACCATGGCCACTGGCTCCCCCAGCTCCAGCCCCAGGCCTCCCTGACCAGCCTGCCCAAGTGCCCACAGTACCAGGCACTGCAGCCCCAGTGCCCCCAGCTCCAGAGCACTGGGGGCCCCAACCACCCTGAGTCCCGGGCCCCAGGATGGGACGCACTAGCCCCAGCCTCCTTGGGGAAGAGGAGCAGCCTCCCTGGGCTGAGGCCAGGAGGAAGCAGCAGGAAGCAGGAGGGGGTTCAGGGCAGAGCATGGGTGGGGCCATGCCTGGCTGTTTGGAGAGACTCAGCCTCCCCTGGCCTGCCATACCCGCTGCCCATGCTTGCATCAATTTAACTGTCAGTGTGGAGCACTACATCAACCTAAGTGCTACGTCTCTCATGGAGCTGCAGTTATTATGTCGGGCAAGTTACATTGGCAGGGGCTACATTTTAGCATAGATACTTATGGAATTAGGTCCACGTAAGCTGCCTTACATCAACCTAACTCTGTAGTGTAGACCAGGGCTTAGTATTACTTGTGTCAGGGCTGTTTTTAACAGTGCGTTAGTCACTCTCTTTAGACCTGTGTGCAAACCCAGCCATTTTAACAGCACAAGCTTTGATGAAGCCAGGTTATGCAGACACATTTATTTCCCAAATGCAGAGTGCAGAGGGATCCAGGTGTATCTCCATGATATTACCCTGGGAGGGGGTAAATCTAGCCCACCCTGCATGGGAAGGCAGCCACGCAGGCTGTGGAGCAAAAAGCTACACTTCAAGTGGGAGTTTCCTGCCTGACCCTGTGGGGGGATTCAGGGAAGGAGGGAGCCGTGTGGTGCAGTGTAGCCGTGTGGTGCACTGGGCTGCTGCACACAGGCACCTACCAGCACAGAGCTGCTAATGGGGTCATCTCCCACCCCACCCTTACTCCATGACAGCTGTTTGACTTGCCCAGAGGCTGGCACAGCCTGCTCATCCCCAGTCTGCCCAGGGGAGCTCAGGGAGAGACTGGTCAGCTCCACCCTGACCCCAGTGCAGGGCACAGTCCAGTTCTGAGTCACCAGGAATGTCACACGTGGGTTCAGTCCCTTCTCCCTCACTGGGAGTTTCCGACGGGGCAGGTTGGCCGAGTTCTTACCTGAGCAGATCACTCCAGTATCAGCAATATGAGAGCAATTGGCTGCACCCCATCCTATATGTCTGCAGTCCCAGAGAGCTGACTCGTTACCATCACAATCAGCTAGAATCAGCCAAGTTGGTCCAGATCCTTCTCCAAAATGAGCCCAGGCAGGGGCGCTGACAGCAGAGCCACATCCCATCTGCTTACAAACCACCTCAGCATCTTCCATGTCCCAGTTGTCATCACACACCGTCCCCCACTGATCCTGGTGTTTAACCTCCACTCTCCCGGCACAGGGTCTGCTTCCATTCACCAGCCTCAGCTCATCAGCACCTTCAAAACAGACACAGAGCAGGGTTGCAGACAGCGCAGAGCCCAATCCCTCTGGCTTGGACAGTATCACACAAGAGCCCTGGGCTTTACTCCCTGATCCCCCAGTTAGGCTTGTCACTGGGGAGGCAGCTTGAGGTATCTCCTCTCCTCTGAGCTCTCTGGGCTGGTGGATGCAGAGCAGCATCACTGCTGTGTGATTCACAGCAGTAGTGCCCTCAGAGACTCCTCCCCTCCCTCAACACCCGATCTCCTCCTTCCTTCAACCCTCCTCCCCCATCACTCACTTGAAAACATGTTCCCCCACCCCACCTCTCCCGTCACCAGCTCCTCCACCTGCCTGGAAAGGAGTGTGGTGTATTGAATACTCTTAAAATGGCAACCTGCTGCCACTTTAAGAGTAAGGGGCTTTCTGGTCCTGTTTGAAGGCTACGGACTGAACATTCCAATCTGAGCCCGCCTACACCTAGGTGTGGTAAGTTGGACCTGTCTGCCTTGTGGAGCAGCCTTCTTTGTCTCCCCCTCTCTCTGTTTTCAAGTTCTTGTGTCTTAGGGTTCTAAGTAATACAGTTCTATTACATTGCAACCTTCCAGAAAGAGTATTTCATATGTTTATCTAACTTCTCTGTGTTTATCCTGTGAACATAACATGGAGAGCCAGACATATCCCACTATCCTGCTCTCCTTCCCCTCATACTTGCTGCTTCTCTGTCCATTCAATGCCACCCACCCCAACATACAGCCCACCTGCCACTCACTGCTACTTTTCTTCCTCCTCTGTCTGGGTCACTGCTCCTCCCAGATCCCTCCCCTTCTACCTGCTTCAAATCTTTAAATATTTCTCATAAAGAATTAGAGAAAATGTTTTTGCCCACCTGCATTTACCTGCTGGTTACAAACTGTAACTGCAGATTTATCTGTGATGAGTATTTTATACTCCGTTTTCATAAATCACATTTCCTCTCCAGTAACAGGGGCTGTAACTCCATCTTGGGGGGGTCAGAGGACATCAGAACCCTCAGAGCAGAGAGCTCCCACTAGCTACAATTACAGCTGTATATTGATGGGGAGCTGGGGGGGGCACTGTTCCATATAATCTCATGGTGAAAACAAACTTCTTCCCCAGAGCATAGTGACTATTATGGGAAATCCAGGAGCTCTGGACCCACCTCCACGCCCCTCTGGTTGAGACGATTCATTCTGTGACACTAAGTCAGATTTAAAAAATTGGTGTCTCTTCAGACCCTTCCCCGCTCTGTGGGAACCCATGTGTTGGGCTTGGAACAAAAGAGGTTACTTTATTAATTTTAATTTATTTAAAGAGTTTTTTTCTGTCTGGTGGATTTTATCCCCACATAATCTCTCTACCCTCAATCACACAGGTAGGCATTGTTCCCATTTCATAGAAAGGGAACCTGAGGCAGTGAGAAATTAAATGAGATGCCCCACGGTCACACACTAAATCTGTGGCAGAGTCAAGAACAGACACTAATCGCCAGATTCCCAGCGCAGGGTTTTCACCACAGAACCATCTGTAAGTTACACAGGGGCATAGGCTGTGCACTCATGTATTCCATGGTGTCCGCATCACAGCAGTGACTGGGGGTTAATTATTATGATTTCCTCTTAGTGCTGTTCCCAGTAGGGCATATCCACTGCAGCATGTTTGAGCAGCTACCATCATGTTACACCTGCCCCCTGATCTTTATGGCCCTGAACAAGCAAAGGCTTTTAGTCACAGAGGACTAACACATGTGCTTAATGTTAAGCTCATATTTAAGTGATTTGTTGGAAAGGAGCTTATAACGTACATTAGCGCCTATGGAGTTATGGGTTGATTTTAAAATGTCCCTGTTGTTTTTAAATCACTTTGTGCTGCAATCCTTGGCTGTATTTGAGTCACCTCCCTCCTTGAGAGTCTTTTTTATTTAAGTCCAGATTGTGGAACTCCCAGGAGTCGTCCCACTGCTCAGCAATGGCAGGAAGAAACATGGGCAACAATTTCACAAAACTATTTCTGTTCCGCTGCAATTTTTTGTGTCTGTGTGTGTGTGTGTTTTCCTAAAGTTTTGACAATCAAAGATGAAAATGTTAACCTGTTGGAGTGTCGGTTTCACCACTGTGAAACTTTTGGGTGGAACCAGAATCCAGTCCGTTCGTAGGTGTCCATTTGTAGATTTGTAAAGTGCCCCGTTATTGAGGGAGGGCGGCAGGGAGTTCAGCTGCTGTTCTAAGCTGCATTTAAATCAAGCTGAAAAACATTCTCATGGACTGTTGGGCTATGAGCTTTTAACTGGACACAAATGTGATGGGGACATTCCTGTTCCACATGGATTCAAATTTAAAGACAAGAAAAGGAAGGTTGTAACCAGCCTCTATTATTACTCTGATCAGACTGTGGACCAGGGCTGCCTTCTCTCCCTGCAGGGTACGAGCTCCACCCATTGTAAGTAATGGGAGTCAATCCACCCTGCAGGGAGAATAGGGCTCCCTGGTTTCACGTGGCCCATGCCATGGTGACTTGGTTACCCAGGAATCCCAGTGAAATTCTCTGTGGTTTCATTCTGCTAACGTTCACTTTTATCATGAGATCAAACTCCAGCTACTTCTGTGTGAATTTCTTGGGAAGTTCAGGTACAAACTCTCACTCCAAAACATCTCTTGCTCTGTAATCCTCAGCACCTACTCTCTAAGGCACAGAGAAGCTCCAGAGCTATCTGTGATCTGTACATACCAGCTGTGGTACCACAGTTTGTCTCTAGCTAAATATTTGAGGTTTCTAAAATCTGACTTTCATCTTCAGCTTCACCCGTTCATGCTGCAGCTACAGAACAGCAGCGTCTCAGACTGCAGCAACTCACAGAAACAGGTTGCTACCGGACAGTTCAATGTCCTGACAAGTGCATCACTTACACCCTGCTGAAGGTGCCCAGCATGTTGGATGCACACAGGACAGCAGTGTTATTTTAAATGTTACGGACTGTATATCTGGCATTATTCACAGGTCCCATACACAGGTACAGAGCTGGATGAGGGATGAGGCTGGAGGTCACAACAGGGAAGCCCACTTTCCTTTTCTTGTGGTTCATTTGTTTAGCAGGAATTTCTAAGTACTGAAGCCATTAGTTCACTAAAACCAAGTCCAAGCTCACAGTGCTACAAGACTGGGGTATTTTATAATGTATAAACCATCTGTGACTGGGTCAAATCTATGATAATTGCAAATATATAAACCTACTCTCTCAGAATAACCAACAGGGAGATAATTATACACACACACACACATTTATTTAAACCCAATTGCCTGCTTTCCCTTTGTTTCATTGATTTCTGGAATAAAACCCTATTTCTAGTGGATTCAAAACTCTATTTCTAGCCCTCATCTGCCCAACTCATAAAGTGAAATAAATCAGGCACTTACCCATGGTGTCCTGAAGAAAGAGGAGAAACCAAAGCAGCTGAATGGAGAGATGTCCCTTCATTACCAGCCGAACTAGCTGTCCCCTCCTGACACTACACTGGCTACACCAAAACACTCTGCCAGGGCTCCTCTGTGTCTGACAAGTGACAACAAAGCTGTGGAAGGGAAATATATAGATTCAGATGCTGGCATCAGCTGCCAGAAGGAACCAATAGAAATAATATTCACCTTTTTTGACATTATCAGAGGATTTATCTAAAACGTTGTGCAGCTAAAACATCCAATACAATTCTAAAACTCCAGCTGTGACCATATATGAGGGATAAGTCCGCTTCTGATGTCATGTTTGCTTCAGTCTCAGATCATCTTGTAACCACCCTCCTTGGCGTAGGGCAGAACAATTTGAAAAATGATTCTGTCTTTTTAGGCGAATAAAAGTGAGCCTTGAATGCTGCTCATTTGATAAAACAATTAAGAAAATAAATATGGAAAAAAAGAAACATCTAAAATTGAACCTCTTAGCTGTGTGTGTCCAATTGTAGTGAGGCCACTAAAACCACAGAGCTGGGATGTTACCACTGGGGTCAGCTGTATCCAAAGGAGAAGGGAGCAACCCCTGCTGCCTTTGTGGAACCCAGACTGGTCAGGGCTTCCCGAACGGAGTGGGCACGGCAGTGGTACATTAGTGGTAGGAGTGTGTCATGGAGCTTCCTTCTTCAGATGTGACCATCAATGGCAGCAGAGTCTCAGAGGGCTTCCTGTTCACCCAGTTAGAACTTGTTCTTAACACTTACTGATTAGGTTCTGAGTGACCATCTCGCATACCGTAGTGTAGGTAGCAACCCACTCCAGGACTCTCTCTCCAGGCCAGTGCTAGGCCTGCCCTGTGTGGTAACTCTAGGCAGCACAGTCAGTCTGGGAGCTAGAGAGAATTGCAGGGTCCTGGCCATTTCCATCTGTCTGAATAGTGTTATATCCTTGGGGGCAGACAGTTTAGGAAGAAATCACTTGAGGCCAGACAGCAGACAGCTAACAAAACTACCATTTTATTTACAGACACAGAGCTCACCCAACCGGCCAAAGCTGGCTGGGCTATCCCCTAATAATCTAACTCAGTTGCCATAGGAACAAAAACCATGACAACCAAATACACAACATATTCCTCCCCCCCTAATAACAACATCCCCTAAATAAAACACACATGAGACTAGAGAAGGAGGGTAGACTGCCTCCATTCCTGGCTAAACCCTGGGGATTATTTTGCCCCATAACCGTGGGTTGGCCCTAGCTAAAGATCCAGCCGATGAGGATCTCTAGGTGGATTACGGCGAACTTCTGGTGTTGTTGCACCCTAAAGTACCATGGGCTCAGGGTCCGCAGCACGAACAGGTGAGGAGGTGGTATCAGCTCATGCTGGGCAAAGGGGTACCTCAGCCGCTGGCAGTAATGGAGGAGAACAGTCAGGAACAGGTGATTCGTGATTCAGTGTCTCACCAGAAGAGGTGAAGTCAGATCACTCAACTGCAGATGTGTCCTGAGGACTGGCATGACCTGGCAACAGTTGATCTACATGTCGCCGCCAGGTAAGATTCTCTGCAGTCCGGACTGTGTAGGAAACAGGTCCTGTTTGAGTCATGATTGTGGCAGGGACCCATTTAGCTCTGGAAGTATAATTCTGAGCCAAAACTGGCTGTCCTGGGCTAAAGGTTCGGTCTTTTGCTCTGGGTGCCCGTCTGATGACTTGATATTGCTGCTGATGTTGCACAATTTGTTGGGGTTCAGAAGGTTTCAGCAGATCAAAGCAAGTGCGCAGCTGTCATCTCATCATTAGAAAGGCCGGGGATGCCTAGGTCGTAGCATCAGGTGTGTTTCTGTAGGAAAGTAAGAAGGTATCCAGACGCTTTTGAATGGAGTGTTGTCCCCTTGCTGATTTCAAAGCGTGTTTCATTGTCTGCACAAATCTTTTAGCTAATCCGTTGGTGGATGGATGATATGGTGCTGACGTGATGTGGTGTATCCCATTTGCCTTCATAAAATTTTGAAACTCCTGAGAGACGAACTGCGGTCCGTTGTCGCTCACAAGTTGTTCTGGCAGACCAAAACGACTAAAGAGTCCTCGTAGTTTTTGGATAGTACTCTCTGCAGTAGTGGACTGCATTATAGAGATTTCTGGCCATTTAGAATGGGCATTTACTGCCACCAAGAACATGCTTCCTTCTAGGGGGCCAGCGAAGTCAATGTGAGTACATTGCCGGAGGTTTTCAGGCCAGTCCCATGGGTGTAGGGGTGCCCTCACACCCTGACATGACATACAAGATTTTGCCTTCTCTTCAATAGCACTGTCCAATCCAGGCCACCAAAAATAGTTTTGTGCAATTTCCTTCATGCGCACTATTCCACAGTGACCGGAACGTAGCTGTTCTAACATCTGTGATCTCAGTAGTGGTGGAATAATGACACATCTCCCCCACAACAAACAACCAGATTGGACTGATAACTCCGTCCTCCTGGACATGTAGGTAACAAGGTCGGATGAGACCGGAGAGGTTTGTTGAGATTTTCCATGCATCACCAGGTCCATAACTTGGGACAATACTGGGTCAACGCGAGTTGCCTTCTTTATCTGAGTAGCAGTGATGGGTGTATTCTCTACCTGTTCAAAGTAGAAGATTTCCTTTTGGGCGCTATCTTGATGTTTGACCAGCAAAGGCAACCTTGAGAGGCCATCTACATTGCTGTGCAGAGTGGATTTCCAATATTTGATTTCATATGTGTGTGCTGAAAGTAACAATGCCCAACGTTGCATACGACTAGCAGCTAATGGGGGAATGTCTGTGTAGGGTCCAAAAATTGACATCAGAGGTCGATGATCTGTGAGAAGAGTAAACTTCCGCCCAAACAGGTACTGATGAAACTTCCGAATTCCAAAAACAATTCCTAATGCCTCACGTTCGATTTGGGCGTAGTTAGTTTCTGCTTTGCTTAGAGTGCGTGAAGCAAAAGCAATAGGTCTATCTTCTCCCGAAGGCATAATGTGTGACACGACTGCTCCCACTCCATAAGGGGAGGTATCGCAGGCCAATTGTAGGGGTAAAGATGGATCAAAGTACGTCAGAACGTCAGAATTTAGCAATGCATCCTTAGCTTTGTTAAATGCAACATCACAGGCTTCAGTCCACTTCCAGGCCTTGTTCTGCCCAAGGAGCTCATGAAGTGGTTTTAGCAGTGTGGCTAACTGTGAGATGAACTTTCCATAATAGTTCAGTAGTCCTAGAAACGAACACAGACGGCTTACATTTCGAGGTGGGGGAGCCTCCACAATAGCTTTAACTTTTGCAGGGGCCTTATGAAGACCTGCAGAATCAATGATGTGTCCCAAATATTCAACAGAGGGCTTGAAGCATTCACACTTGTCTTTGCAAACTCGTAGGCCATACTCTTCCAGTCTTTGTAGGGTAGCCTCTAAATTCTTTAAGTGATCCTCTTCATTTCTTCCAGTGACCAGGATATCATCCAGATAGCACTGAACTCCTGACAAGCCACACAAGATCTGGTCCATAGCCCTCTGGAACAGGGCAGGAGCAGACGTTATTCTGAAGGGTAGGCGACAGTATCGATAAAGCCCCTTATGAGTCACAATAGTCAACAGCTCTTGGGACTTTTCATCGACGTGCATCTGTAAATATGCTTGACTCAGATCAGTCTTACTGAACTTTTGTCCCCCAGCCAGGCCTGCAAAGAGGTCATCGATGTGGGGAAGTGGGTATTGCTCTGCACACAACACTGGGTTGACAGTGACTTTAAAATCACCGCAAATCCGGAGAGAGCCATCTTTCTTCACTATTGGAACGATAGGAATGGCCCATGGGCCATGGGTAACTGGTATTAGGACTCCATTGGTGACCAGGCGCTCCAGGTCTGCTTCAACTTTTGGCCTGATGGCATATGGCACAGTTCGGGCTTTCAGATATTTTAGTGGACTGTCAGGTTTAATGTTCAATGTCACTGTGATTCCCTTCATACTTCCAAAATCATCTCCAAAAACAGCAGCATGTTTCCTTAGTATAGGGATTAGACTGGTTTCTTCTTTAGTCATCTGGTGCACTTCTGCCAAGTTCAGTTGAATCTTCCCAAGCCAAGACCTATCCATTAAGGCTGGGTAGTTACCTCTCCCCACAAACAGTGGCAATTTAGCAGCCTGTCCATTGAGCTCCACCTTAACATCAATAGTGCCCAATATGGGCACAGCTTCTCCCGTATACGTCTTCAGAACAGTTTTTGTTGTCTTAAGCGGAAGATGCTGTAGCTTTTCTTTATACAGTCTCAGAGACCAGCGAGACGGCTGCACCGGTGTCCAGTTCCATGCGTATAGGTTTGCCATCCAACAACAGGGTTACCCAGTATTCATGTGAGCCCACTGCCAAAGACAAAACATGCAGTGGCACTTCCTCTTGCAATGAGGTGTCACCTTGATCATTCTGGGTCTGCTCTAGGGTATGCAGGGTTCCTCTTTTTGTCGGCCAGACCACAGGCCTCTCTTTCTTTTGTTTACAGGCACACTCAATGTGTCTCTTTTTGCCACAGTGTTGTTGCCGGCTTAAAGAGCCCGAGGCGGAGCAACAGCAGGTTTGTTGCCCGGTGTGCGTAGCACTAATTGACACACCAGGGTGGAGAAGCAAAACCATTTTTATTTGAGCCCAAATAAGGTGCCAGGGAGAAAAGCATTCTCAAATCCTGCACACCCGCGCGGAGGCGGGGTCCCAGCATTTATACCCCCGTTGTTTGTGTAAGCCTTTTGTTCGGTTTTCCCCCTCACCCCTCCCTTCCCAACAGCAGTTACTTTTAAACATTACATTTCAGCGTGTTAGAAAAAGTTCCCATTTGCAAGCTTATCTGTTGGCCTTCACACAACAGATGCATGTAGACTTTTCTCCCCCTCTCTCCCCCTTCTCCTGCATCTGCAAGCTGAGATTGCTGACAGTTACACATTTTGCTTGCTGTTTCTTAGCAGCTTAGGCTGTGTGACGTTATTGATATAAATTGGGACCATATAGAACATGGGTTGCAACCAAGGTCCTGTAGTGGCACCAAATCTGATGTAAAGGGTGTCATATGAGGTGTCTAAGACCAGGTTATGGGTTGCTGGTTATGATTATGCTGTCTGTGTGCATGTATCATTTTTAGTTGAAGTTATGAATGTTGGCTCTATGCTGTCTGTATTTCAAGTTGGTGCTGTGCTTCTGGAGAAAGCATCCCAGACAAGCTGGTGTTAGCTCTGCCTAGCCTGCTTGATGGCCCATTAAGGACTGTCAGCTACACAATTGATCCATGGAGAGAAGGCAGACACGCCTTGTGACTCAGCAAGGTATGCAGAGATTTGTCCATGTGACTGCAGACTCCATTTTGCTGGAATTTTCCACAGTAAGGACAAAGAGATTCTTACACCTGGAAAAGCCTATATAAGGCTGATGCTTAATCTCCATCTGGTCTTCAATCCTGCTTCTGACCTCTGGAGGGACTTTGCTACAAACTGAAGCTCTACACAAGGGACTGAATGACCCATCCCAGCGGGGGTGTATTCCAGAGACTCATTTTGAACCCGCAGTTTACTCCATCACTGCTGCAAGCCTGAACTAAGAACTTTGCCATTACTGTATGTAATTGATTCCATTTAACCAATTCTACTTCTCATCTCTACCTTTTTCCCTTTGTAAATAAACCTTTAGATTTTAGATTCTAAAGGATTGGCAACAGCGTGATTTGTGGGTAAGATCTGATGTGTATATTGACCTGGGTCTGGGGCTTGGTCCTTTGGGATCGAGAGAACCTTTTTCTTTTATTGGGGTGTTGGTTTTCATAACCATTCATCCCCAGGACGAGTGCACTGGTGGTGATGCTGGGAGACTGGAGTGTCTAAGGAAATTGCTTGTGTGACTTGTGGTTAGCCAGTGGGGTGAGACCAAAGTCCTCTTTGTCTGGCTGGTTTGGTTTGCCTTAGAGGTGGAAAAACCCCAGCCTAGGGCTGTAACTGCCCTGTTTGAGCAATTGGTCCTGATTTGGCACTCTCAGTTGGGTCCCGCCAGAATCGCTCCGTCACAGGCTGGTTAAAGTTCACAGCATGTAAGAACTTTGGTTCACTTCAGGCCCAAAGTCACAACTTTGGTTTACTCAGGCCTAGTGACACCAACAATTCCCCAACGTGGGGCTCGAACCCACGACCCTGGGATTAAGAGTCTCATGCTCTCAGGCCTAGTGACACCAACAGTGTCGACACACCAGTCCTTACACCAGCATTCTGATGCCTGGTGATCCGGCTTACCACAGCGGTAACATTCTTGACTCTGCACCGTTTTGTGGGTCAGTTCTTGTGACACTTTTTGCACCCTAGGGGATGCACCGATGTATTGCGCCTCCCTTGTAGCCAGTTCCATGGAGACAGCATTATCAACAGCCTTCTGTAAGGTAAGCTGAGCCTCTGTCAGTAGGCGCTTCCGTATAGCTTCACTGTACAGGCCACACACTAACCTGTCACGCAGGGCATCATTTAACATCTCTTTAAATTCACAGTGTTCTGCTAGCTTTTTTAAAATTGTTACAAATTGTACAACTGTTTCATCTTCCTTTTGGTCTCTTTTGTGGAACCTATATCTTTCAGCAATTACCAGTGGTTTGGGGGAAAAATGGGACCCCAGGATTTCCACAATGTCACTAAGATTTAGTCTCAGGCTTAACAGGGTGTAGTAAGCTGCGTAGTAGGGAATAGGTTTTAGCCCCTACAACACTTAAGAATATTGGCACCTTCTTCGCTTCTGTAATGTCATTTGCAATAACAAAAAGCTCAAAACGCTCAGTATACACATGCCACTGCTCTATATTCTCATCAAAAGGTTCCAGTGGCCTGGTCAGAGTATCCATGATTTTTAGTTTCACTTTTACAGTCAGTGCAAACAAGCAGGCTTTTTTGTTTGTTTGTTCTTTACCTTGACTTCTACTTCCTTCTGTTACTGGAGCAGCACCGGAATCCCATCCATCGTCGCCACTTGTTATATCCTTGGGGGCAGCTGGTTTAGGAAGAAATCACTTGAGGCCAGACAGCAGACAGCTAACAAAACTACCATCTTATTTACAGACACAGAGCTCACCCAACCGGCCAAAGCTGGCTGGGCTATCCCCTAATAATCTAACTCAGTTGCCATAGGAACAAAAACCATGACAACCAAATACACAACAAATAGAGAATCTCCTTAACAGTGAGTGCAGCTGAAACCCGTCTCTTCTGTACAGCGAAGAGCAGCACATTGGCCATAAGGACACGAGCTTCCCAGAAGACAGCAGCAAGTTAACCAGGAAAACAACATAGCTGACATCCAGTGGAAAGTGTGTGGGGGAGGGTCAATCAAAGGTAAAATCCAGCCTGAAGGAGCCGTGTGTAGGTGTGTGTTAGAACAGGCCTAACGGAGGCGTTTAGAATGGAATTTTAAATCAGCTCATTGCAGTAATTGTGGTGCCAAACAGAAAGGTGGCCTTGTAGGAAACAGCTTTAACGCAGGCATCTCTGGCATTTTGCCATCCCTACCTCATGAAGGCCAAACTGCCACAGTGTAAGCTCCTTGGCAATGAACAACAGGGTGTTTCCCCAGCCAGATGCCATCTTGGTGAATGTCGAGAACTCTGAATCAGCACAGGAAGTTCTCTCTCATCTGTCCAGAGAGCGGCAAAGACTAGGAACAATGCGGAAGTTACGCCAGCTGTGTCTAAAATACAATCCTTGTCAGCCGCTCACCATGCCAGAGCCAGTACAACACAGTGCAGCCACTGACCCTGAATAAACTGAACTAAGATCAGAGAATTCAAGAACTGACTGATAATCAAAGATGCGTGCTGGCAACAGACACAGCTTGTTAGAAAGTTCAGGTCTTTCATGCATAACGCCCTGGCACTGACAGTGGCATTCACATGGATAAGATATGTCAAAAAAAAATAAGTGACTGTTCTTTCTTGTGTGTGAGGCTGCTTCCTGTCCCCACCTCCAAAGGAAGTGGAGCTGCTGTGTGAGGGCTCTGGTTTCCTTAGAGTCTGTTGGGGTTTTAGATAAATATTGTCTCTCTGCATTCATTTGGACCCCCTGATGTCACAGTATTTATTGTTATCATTTTGGCTGTTCTTGTTGTTCCCACCCATGTCTGATCCTTTGTAGAATCCTCAGGATCCTTCACATCAAAGAGACACTCAGAACTAGGAGCTGGATATTCAATTCCTGCTTGGAACACAACAATCTGTCCCCTTAGCGGGAGCTATGGTCCAACGTCAGCCAGCCCTGTTCCAGTATGGCCAACCTCAGGAGATCAGAAATCATGAATCAATCCCCCCAAAAGCATGAGCTTGATCCAAAAAATCATAAGATTAAAAAAAGACTATATTGTGTTTTTTATCTGTCTTTTGACTGTTGAACTCCCTCTGCCCATGCCCAGTGTATGTGTGAGACAATTACTGTTACTCATCTCCCAAATTTCTTGGGTAAGGTGATTTTGGCTCCCCCACCAGGAGCTATCACCCCCACATCTGCTCATCTCTGCCCCAGGAACGAATTCTTCCCCCAACCTCCAAGTCAATCCTTCCCTTCAATCCCTTCATCAGTTCTGTTCCCCAACCCAACCCTGTCAGTTCTGCCCATTCTCTGCCTCCACATCTGCTCAACCCCTGGGATTCTTCACCCTCTCTCTCAGGCCTGGGGGCTGCACCAGGCTCCACCCCTCCACTTTCCAGGATGCTGGGACAGCACCAAGGGGCTCTTCAACCCCTCCTCATCCCTAGGCTTGTGCTATGGGGTGGGGAGAGGAGCAAGTGACCCAGGTTCCCCCTGTTACTCCTGATGGAATTCTGCACCAAAAAATTAAAAATTCTGTGCACAATATTTTAAAATTCTGCAAAATTCTACATACTTTATTTGTCAAAATAATACAATAACAATATAATCACACCATTTTCAAATATTTGCTGACAAGTATTTTGAAATAAATTACCAAAATAATTGAAAATGGTGTGGTTATATTGTTGTTGTGCTTTTTTGACAAATAAAATATGCAGAAATTTGCAGAATTATTTTTTTTAAATGTGTGGCACAGAATTCCCTCAAGAGTACCAGGTTCTGTGTGATGCAATCTGGGTGTGGGCAGCTTGGGGAGTGGGGTGGGGTCCAGGTGTGTGTGGGGGGAATCTGGATGCACATGGGCTCAGTGCAGGGTTCTGGGTGCAGGAGGAATGACACTCTGCAGGGGAGTCCAGGTGAAGGTGGTTAGGGCTCAGTGGTGAAGGGGCTAGTGGAGTGGGGCTTGGTGGGGTGAGGTTCAGGGTGCATCTGGTTGTGGCTCAGTGGGGTTGGGGTCCAGGTGTGGGGGACTCCCAATGCAGAGGGTGAGGCTCAGTGAGATAGAAGTTCAAGTTCTGTGTGAGGGGGGCTCCTGATGTGGGGAGAGGCTCAGTGGGAAGGGTTCCAAGTGTGGGGGGCTCCCATGGGGAGGGTTTGAAGGGTGTGGGGGGCTCAGTGCGGGGTTCTGGGTGCAGGAAGGTCTGGGTGCGGGGGACTCCTGATGCAGGGGGAGAGGCTTGGGGAGTGGAGGTTTGGAGAGGCTTAGTGGGGGGATTCTGGACACGGGGGACTCCCAGTACAGGGAGGGGCTCAGTGGGTTCTGGGTATGCAGTGGGGGGAGGGGACACTGTATGGGGAGCTGTTCCCCCATCCACCCAATCCCCACCCTCACTGAGCCTCACCCCTCCACACCCAGAACCCGCACCTCACTGAGCCACCCCCTGAACTCTGTCTCCGTACTCTTTCCCTCCTGTCCCCCGGCCCTACCAGGACTAACATCCCTGGGTGGCTGGGGCACCCGCAGGCCCTCCTCAGTGATTTACCTCTCCCCTGGCTGCATCTGAGCTGCCTGGGAGGCCTAAGTGAGCACTGGTGCGGCTTCTCTTTGCTTCCCCACAAAAAACATTTTCTGCAGAAAGTAAAGAGAATCTGTGGGGAGGGGAAGGCATTTTTCTGCTGAGCTGCAGCGGCGCAGAATCCCCCCAGGAGTAACAGAAAGGAAGGAGGGAATGGATCTGCCAGGCTCATTAGCTCCCCTCCCTGCTCCCTTCCCATAAGAATGGTTTCAAGTTACTGTGGGGAGGAGCTTCCCTTGCAGCAACCTGATTGGTTCCTTTGCCCCAGGAGGTGGGGCAGGCAGCCAACCAGAGGGCTCAAATTTGCTAGCAGGCAGGAGCGTCTCACACACGTTATTGCCAGATTGGGTCCTACCTCACCGAAATCCCATCACTAGGAGCAGATCACTAGAGCTGGCAGCGCAGTGATGGCTGCTCCCAGGCCATCCCCTTCAGAACAGGTGTCCTGAGTCCTGCAGCTTCCCCATCAGGAGCGCAGGGAATCGGGTGACCATGTCATTTGGCTGATCCCAGGAGCAAGGCAGAAACAGCCAGGCAGGGTCTGTTGCCCAGTCAGTGGGGATCAGGGTCTGGGAAAGACCTGGAGCAGGTCTCTGCTCAGAGCTTAGCATCTGGAGTGTGGCCGGCAGAGCTCATAGACTCATAGACTTTAAGGTCAGAAGGGACCATTATGATCATCTAGTCTGACCTCCTGCACAATGCAGGCCACAGAATCTCACCCACCCACTCCTGGAACAAACCCCTAACCTATGTCTGAGTTATTGAAGTCCTCAAATCGTGCTTTGAAGACCTCAAGGTGCAGAGAATCCACCAGCAAGTGACCCGTGCCCCATGGTGCAGAGGAAGGCAAAAAACCTCCAGGGCCTCTGCCAATCTGCCCTGGAGGAAAATTCCTTCCCGACCCCAAAAATGGTGATCAGTTAAACCCTGAGCACGTGGGTAAGACTCACTAGCCAGCACCCAGGAAAGAATTCTCTGTAGTAACTCAGATCCCAACCCATCTAACATCCCATCACAGACCACTGGGCATATTTACCTGCTAATAATCAAAGATCAATTGCCAAATTAATTGCCAAAATTAGGCTATCCCATCATACCATCCCTTCCATAAACTTATCAAGCTTAGTCTTAAAGCCAGATATGTCTTTTGCCCCCACTACTCCCCTTCGAAGGCTGTTCCAGAACTTCACTCCTCTAATTTTTAGAAATCTTCATCTAATTTCAAGTCTAAACTTCCTAGTGTCCAGTTTATATCCATTTGTTCTTGTGTCCACATGCGTATTAAGCTTAAATAATTCCTCCCTGATATTTATCCCTCTGATATATTTATAAAGAGCAATCATATCCCCCCTCAACCTTCTTTTGGTTAGGCTAAACAAGCCAAGCTCTTTGAGTCTCCTTTCATAAGACAGATTTTCCATTTCTCGGATCATCCTAGTAGCCCTTCTCTGTACCTGTTCCAGTTTGAATTCATCCTTCTTAAACATGTGAGACCAGAACTGCACACAATATTCTAGATGAGGTCTCACCAGTGTATTGTATAACGGTACTAACACCTCCTTATCTTTGCTGGAAATACCTCGCCTGATGCATCCTAAAACTGCATTAGCTTTTTTAACAGCCATATCACATTGGTGGCTCATACTCATCCTGTGATCAACCAATACTCCAAGGTCCTTCTACTTCTCTGTTACTTCCAACTGATGTGTCCCCAATTTATAACTAAAATTCTTGTTATTAATCCCTAAATGCATGACCTTGCACTTTTCACTATTAAATTTCATCCTATTACTATTACTCCAGTTTACAAGGTCATCCAGATCTTCCTGTATGATATCCCGGTCCTTCTCTGTGTTAGCAATACCTCCCAGCTTTGTGTCATCCGCAAACTTTATTAGCACATTCCCACTTTTTGTGCCAAGGTCAGCAATAAAAAGATTAAATAAGATTGGTCCCAAAACCGATCCCTGAAGAACTCCACTAGTAACCTCTTTCCAGCCTGACAGTTTACCTTTTAGTACAACCCGTTGTAGTCTCCCCTTTAACCAGTTCCTTATCCACCTTTCAATTTTCATATTGATCCCCATTTTTTCCACTTTAACTAATAATTCCCCCTGTGGAACCGTATCAAATGCCTTACTGAAATCGAGGTAAATTAGATCCACTGCATTTCCTTTGTCTAAAAAAGCTGTTACCTTCTCATAGAAGGAGATCAGGTTGGTTTGGCACTATCTACCTTTTGTAAAAACATGTTGTATTTTGTCCCAATTACCATTGACCTCAATGTCCTTAACTACTTTCTCCTTCAAAATTTTTTCCAAGACCCTGCATACTACAGATGTCAAACTAACAGGCCTATAGTTACTCGGATCACCTTTTTTCCCTTTCTTAAAAATAGGAACTGTGTTAGCAATTCTCCAGTCGAACAGTACAACTCCTGAGTTTACTGATTCATTAAAAATTCTTGCTAATGGGCTTGCAATTTCCTGTGCCAGTTCCTTTAATATTCTTGGATGAAGATTATCTGAGCCCTCCAATTTTGTCCCATTAAGCTGTTTGAGTTTGGCTTCTACCTCAGATGTGTAATATCTACCTCCATATCCTCATTCCCATTTGTCATCCTACCATTATCCCTAAGTTTCTCATTAGCCTCATTAAACGCTGAGGCAAAATATTTGTTTAGATATTGGGTTATGCCTAGATTATCCTTAACCTCCATTCCATCCTCAGTGTTTAGCGGTCCCACTCTACATGGCTTTTGACCTTTCTCACTTCATCCCTACATGTTCTGACCTCAATAAGGTAGCTTTCCTTGCTAATCCCTCCCATCTTCCACTCCTTGTAGGCTTTCTGCTTTTTCTTAATCACCTCTCTGAGATGCTTGCTCATCCAGCTTGGTGTACAATTCCTGCCTATGATTTTCCCCCCTTTCTTGGGATGCAGGCTTCTGATAGTTTCTGCAACTTTGACTTGAAGTAATTCCAGGCCTCCTCCGCCTTTAGATCCACAAGTTCTTCAGTCCAATCCACTTCCCTAACTAATTTCCTTAATTCTTTAAAGTTAGCCCTTTTGAAATCAAAAACCCGAGTCCCAGATCTATTGTTGTTTATCCTTCCATCTAGTTTGAACTGAATTAGCTCATGATCACTCAAACCAAGGTTGTCCCCTACAATCATTTCTTCTATGAGGTCCTCACTACTTACCAAAACCAAATCTAAAATGGCATCCCCTCTAGTTGGTTCTTCAACTACTTAGTGAAGAAATCCATTAGCTATCACATCCAGAAAAATCTGAGCCCTACTATTATTACTCACACTTGTCCTCCAGTCTATATCTGGGAAAATAAAGTCTCCCATGATCACACAATTCCCATTACTGTTTACTTCATTAAAACATTAAAGAGGTCTCTATCCATATCCAAATCAGATCCTGGCGGTCTGTAGCACACCCCAAGCACTATCTCAGGGGAGTCTCTAGTAGCTTTCTTCCCCGATGTGATTTTTGCCCAGACAGACTCTGTCTTATCCATTACATCACTTCTTATTTCTTTACAGTTAACATCATCATTGATATACAATGCTACTTCACCACCTTTGCCTTTATCTCTGTCTTTCCTAAACAGCACATACCCTTCAATACCTGTACTCCAGTCATGACTACTATTCCATGATGTTTCTGTTATCCTATAATATCCGGTTTCACTTCCTGCACCAGTAGCTCTAGTTCCTCCATTTTGTTACCTAGGCTCCTCACATTAGTGTACAAACATCTTAATTTTTGCCATTTGGCTTCACTGACATTCTTTACCCAATTAGGCACAGACATTCTACCACCAGTATCACCTATTAGACTGGTATCTACACTACCCTTCCTCCTTATGTCCATTCTCCTGCCCACAGCTGTATCCTCTCTTACTTTGTTTTCTTCCCTGTCAATGTTAAATTCCGGCACGGAGATTACCTGGACATCTCCCAACCATCTTCCCCAAATTCCTAGTTTAAAGCTCTCTTAATCAGTTGTGCCAGCCTTCATCCTAGAAGTCTATTTCCCTCCTTACTCAGCTGAAGTCCATCGCAAGAGAACAGTCCTCTGTCCATGAATGCCTCTCAATGGCCATACATTCCAAAGCCTTCCATATAGCACCACTGCCTGAGCCATCTGTTGATCACCATAATCTTGTCACACCTTTGTTGCCCTTCTCTAGGAACAGGCAGAATCCCACTGAAGATCACCTGAGCCTCAATTTCCTTAAGCGTCTTCCCCAGTATGGCAAAGTCTCCCTTGATACGCTCCAGAGAGAATCTAGCTGTATCATTTGTTCCCACATGAAGGACAATCAGCGGATTCTTTCCTGCTCCCGTTAGGATCCTTTTCAGCCTCAGGTCCACATCTCGTATCTTAGCACCCGGCAGACAGCACACCCTTCTGTTCTCCGGATCAGCTCTATCTATTCTTCTCAGTAAGGAGTCCCCAATCACGTAGACCTGCCTTTTCCTGGTGATGGTGCGATTCTCCGGTCTCTCCCCTGCTCCCTCTGGCTGCAAGTCTTCTCGATTTCTATTGTCCCTTGCAATCCTCCACAACCCATCCCGTATCCTCCTGGGGCTCATATTTGGTGTTGTCTCCATTAACTCTTCCCCTCTTCCTATAGGACTAGCTGCTCTTCTCTTCTTCCTTGCCCTCTCACCTTCAGCGACCACCTGCTGTGCCCCTTCTTCACTTTCCAACTCTGCAAACCTGTTCCTGAGCTCTATTTCTCCTTCACTGGCCCGTGTTTTCCTCTGCCTGGTTCTCTTAGTCACATGCTCCCACCATCCACTTTCCTCACCCAGCAGTCTCCCCTCAGAATTCTTTGGTCCTGCTTCCATCTGCAAGTCTGAGCTTATCCCTTCAGCCTCCTCATATCTTTGCTCCATCATCCGCTCAAACCCCCTTCTAAACTCGACCAGAGTTTCCACCTGCATCTCCAGTCCTCAGATCTTTTCTTCCATCAGCTCTATCAGTCGGCACTTCATGCAAATGAAACTCTTTTCAGGTACCCCCTCCAGGATCATGTACATGCTGCAGCTTCCACATCCAGTCATCCTCATTGTGTCTTTCACTACTGCCTCTGTATCGGTCATAGCCTTCCCACCTAAAACCTGTTAGTCCAGGAAACGTAAACCAAAACAAACTCCCAACAGGCACCAGAACACCAGCAGAACACCACCCACTCCCTTCACTAGCCTGTCAGTTCCTCTGCCTAGGTCTCTAAGTCTCCCCCGCAAAGTCCCCCTGTAAATTCCCACTGAAACTCCCATTTACAGCTCTGTTTGCTGGCTCCTATGCCGCTGCAGCTGTCTATGCCACTGCCTGACTAGCTGGCTACCTTTATAGGACCCCTAAGCAGAGAAGCCCCACCCCCTAATCAGGGCTCAGCTTCTCTCCCAGCACACTGCCCCTACCAGCCTCCACACATATAACTACAAAGTACAATACACAAAATACAAAAACCTTCTCCTCCAACAGAACTCCCATTGAAACTCCCCTGTTTACAGCTCTGTTTGCTGGCTCCTGTGCCGCTGCAGCTGTCTATGTCTACGTCTGGCTCCCTGCCTCAGGAAAGCTGGGGCAGGAGCCAAAGGCAGGACTGGTGGGTGAGCCAGTGGCTGGGAGATGAGAAGATGGGATCTGAAAGCTGGACATGAGGGGTAGTTGTGGAACCCTGGGAAAGGGGCCACATGGGCTGGTGAAGTCCTGCTCCAAGAATAGCAGGGCTGGGCTAGGAGAGTGGGTGGGGAAGCCCTGCTGTGAGGGTGAAGAAGAGAATATATTTCTGTGCTGTAACTGCTCCAAGGCAGGGGAACTTAACAGCCACCTAATGAGTGTGGGAACTTTATAGAACTGTGAGAGGGGAAACTGAGGCAGGGTGACAGCATTGCCATGCCATGGGGCCCTGTGCCGGGATGCACCTTAGGACATTCTGATCTGGAGTCAGAAGTGTGTGAGAAGTCCTGAAACCTTTTAAATCCCACTCCCAGAAAACACAAAATATGCATAGGGTCCTGCTACTGGGCGTTCATAACTATCATGAATCTAGGGTATGCATTAATCCAGAAAATGTATTGGGCTTTGTTCCATATTGACAATGTGTGTGTGCTTACGTTGGGGGAGGGGAAGGGGGAGGGTTGATAATATTTTTGCCTCTGTCTCTATGTGGATAGTTACCTTAACCATTTTCTGTTGTTTGAGTTTCCCATTTACTCCTGTACAATGATGTATTTTAGTATTTGCCTTGGTTTACTTCCCCCAAATAGAGAAGAACCTTTTTCAAAGGCCCTGTCAGTCTTGATTTATTTCATAGTCAGAAAAACACCAAAGAAGAGATCAGTGGGGGGGCCGCGCTGTGTTCCAAGCCTGGCCCATCCAGGAGGAAGGCAGGAAGACTCCTCATATTTAAAGGTGCAGACCCCAGGAAATATAATTGTAACATTTCCTCAACATTCACTGCAGAGGAGGGTAGGGGAGGCTCAGGCAATGCAGCATCGTCCACCACATTGACACCTCAGACGTTCCTATGCTTGAGCGCCTCATGTTTGGATCTCTGGTTCTCTGGCGGCTGTAGCTGAGGCTGCAGGGGGGCAGATCCTCTCCCTGTGTCACCATTGCCCCATAATACTTTGGGGGTTTCACTGCATAAGAAATTCCCACCAGGCAAAAAGCTCAGTACAAGACCGGAGCTGGATTTTCTGGGTCCATCTCTTCTTTGGTGGTTCCAAACTCCTGGTAGGAATCTGCGGGGTGGAGGAATCTGGAAGGGGATGTCCCAAGGACATTGCAGCAGTCAGCATGGAGTCAATCCCAGTTCTCTCTCAGCCAGATCTTGCTGTCCAAACTCTCCCAGGCTCTGTTGAGGCAGGTAAGCTCTTCTTTGGACCAGCTGATGGTTCTGGGAGTGCGGAAGGGTCCCCATCCTTCCCTTCTTCCTTCAAGCTGGGGTGGTAATATGCCCAGATGGGAGCTTCTTGCCCCTCCAGACCTGCAATGATAATAACAAGACATCTCTCCTACCCCACATCAGATCTCACCAGCCCGAAACCTTTAATGCTCTTTTCTGATCCCCCTTAATATTCATGTTGTCCCCCAGCCGCTATTGCTGCTCTCTATCTGTTAATGAATCAAGGTATGGTGGTGGAGAGGGGGCACATATCGACAGTAGCTGTCAATTTGCTATTGACTGAGGCCTGACTGACGTGTTTCTAAACCCAGCTGGGAGTCTGAACCAACAGGGCCTTTCCTGAAGGAATGGGACCATCAGTCTCAATAAAGTACAACTGAGAAGTTGAATGTGGTTAAGGAACAGCCTCCCCCTCTCCACAAGAACAGGGGGCCACCACTAGAGGGTGATGTGGGAGAAGTGCCCTCAGTGCCTTCCCAGAGCATGTACTCTCATTGATGCACTCCCTCTGCTCCTCCCTAGACGCCCTCCCAGCCTGACCTGTCTCTCAGCATCAAGTGTTCTCACGAGAGCCTTGGGGGCCCATTGCTGGCTGTCTAATACCTGATGCAGCAACAATCTCACTGGCCTGGAATGGTCCTAACAAGGGGACTGCAGACACTTCACAAATATCACTTGCCTGTGAGCTCCTGGAGCATAAACTTGGGGTTCCTACAACAGGCCTGGATGATAACTAGGTGTCATAGTTCAGGGGCACCTGTATTCTCCCTCTGTGTCCACCAATCTCAGATATCTAGCTCCCCAGCTGTCACCTGGGTGGAAACCCATATCTCTCTCCCTTCTGACCAGGGCATTTATAGGTTGCACAGTTTCCTGACTACACTGTGAATTCCTCAGCAAAACAGACTGTCTAAGCCAGCCTGTTTTGCCGTCTCTTCACAGACTGTAAACAGCATAATTGCCTATAGTTAAGCTATCATACAGCCCTTTCTAAGCAAGCACATTTATTCTTAAAGTAAAAGCATTACAGAGAAAACATATTAAAACAATAATAAATTAACATGAAGGTTAATAAGCTTACCAGGGATCCCCAACTCTAACGTGAGCTCTCGCATGTGAGCAGGCCCTCAAACACCACCAAGGTGTTTTCTGTGGTTACTAGTTCATAACCACTTTGGCTCAGAAGAGGCACCCCCATGAATCTGTGAGTATCTCCTTTATCCAGTTTGGGTCTTTGAAGAGACCATGAATAGTAATCAGCCATTTGTTGCGTTTGGGGTTGGTTTTTTTTGCAACAACATAACGTTGTTGCTGACTCATGTTGAGGTTCTGATACCCCACAACTTCCAGATCCTTCTCAGCAGTGCTGCTGCCAAGCCAGTTTTCCCCCATTCTGTTTGGTTTTTCTTCACAAAGTGTAGCACCTTACACTTGTCTTTGTTTGATTTCATTGTGTTGACTATAGCCCAGGTCTCCAATTTATCACGGGTATGGAACAGCTAAGGTACTATGGATGCTAGCTGGGCTTCTGGGCAGTGTCCAGGCACCAAAGCACAGAATATGGAAGGGGGAGAGGGAAGGATTCCCATGATGGAGGAACATAATTTCCCCTGAAGAGAAGGGTTACTCTCTGCCCTTCAGCCAAGCTCCTCGCCTGTTCCCATCTCTGCCCACCCCACTCCTAACCTCAGCTGCTCCAGCAAACTAAGGCAGCAGAGACCAGAGGCCACTCTTGCTCCTAGGACTGAGGAGTAGGCTGATGATCTATCTGGATGTGGGTGGTGTCCGTCCCCATGCCCATGGTCAACACACTATGCATGGCAGCCCGCAGGAGGCAAGTTTCCAGCTCCTGATCTAGGGTCAGCCACAGTTTGTTGGTAGGAGAGAGGTGTCTGCTTTAGATTTCTGAGTCGGGGGGTGGGGCAGGCACTAACAGGAGCATGAAACTGTGAACTTGTTGAATGCAGTGGATGAAACTTATGTACATATGACACAAACACATATGTAGAGTCATGGATGTGCTTTATTTGTATACCAAAGAGACATCTATGTAGAGCAGTCAATTAGATTAATGTGCATAACACAGGGATGAACATGACCTATTATTTTGGAAGTGATGAACACTATTTTTATGCATTTGGAAATCAGACACAATAGATCAGTTGACACTTTCAAAGATACTTTTTCTTTTCACAACAGACAAGCATTGGCAAGGAACAAAATGAACCACTGCCCACATCCCAAGCCGGACCCATAGAGCTGCATGTCTTAGGTACCCACGTGCCATGATCCTTGTAAAGAAACATTTTCCCTTTGCCTTGAGGTTTTCTTGTCAAAATTAAGTTGCCATAATTTTCACTCCCCAAAGTAGGGTTCCTCTGGGATTTGAGCCCAGGACCTGTGCCTGTGTAATGAAGCCACACTTCTAGGTCATCTGACCACTTTGTGCTTTGGTTTTCTCACTCATGAGTAGGTCTTTGCCAATTAGGTGTGAACTATTATTTCAAAACTGAGCAGCACCCGAAGTTTTGCAAGACTAAAGACCACAGCTCCCAACCTGGGAACTCACCTAGAACACATCCAGTTTATGAAGAGCTGGACCAGGTGCTCAGCCCTGCCTTGAGCATGGAGTCTGCTTTCATGCTGGACCTGCTTCTGCATAGAGATGGTGTTAATACTGGACTGGGACAGAGGGGCTGGAGGAGACACCAGAAGCCATCCCACCCCGATGCTGTAGCACTGCACTCTGGATGCTATACTTCCAAGGTGGTATTAAATAGAGCTACCTTCTTCTTGGCTGGGCCGACCAGTGGGAAATTAACCCCTTTGCCAGGCAGCTGCAGAGGACACCTGAGGTCTGGCTCCATCCCCAAGAATGACATTTTAGCCAGGCTGCTCTATAGCCCTGCAGGGAGGGGCAATCTGCTGCTGCTGGGGAGACCTGAGGCCTGGCTCTATCCCCCAGATTAGTACCATTGCCCAGCTGCAGTACACACTGCTAGGAGGGCTGCTCTGCAACACCTGTTACTTGGGACCTGCTCTATCCCAGAATTAGTACCTAGCTGGGCTGTTCTATCGCCTGCAGGCAGGGACAATCAGCTGCTGCTAGGGACACATGAGTGTCCCCCAACTGATGCTCTTTCTGGGTTGCTCTATAGGCCTGCAGGGAGAGGAGTCCTGCTAGAAACACCAAGACCTGGTTCCACCCACTACTGACATCACTGCTGGCCCAAAACACAGCTCTGGGTTCCTCCTGCTGCTGCAGAGTGACCATGAGGCCTAACTCCAAACTCAGCTTTAATATCATTGCTGTGCTTCTAGGTGGCACAACTGAGACCAGGCTCCAACCCCCAAATTAATGTAATTGCTGGGTGGCTCCATAGTTGCACTGTATTACTACTGCTTCTAGGGAGAACCTAAGGTCAGGATCCAACCCTAAAATTATGCATGTACCATGACTATCAGTTGTCTGTGAGTTGTAACATTTGTTCTCAGTATGTCCAACTTAGGTTGTGATCATCACTGGTAGGGATACTGGTACATCACAGAGCATCCTTCTAAAGCACTGAGGCTCAGTGGTAGCAGAGTTTCTTAGGGCTTCCTGCTAAGAACTAGATGATTAGTGTTACAGGAGATTCTAAAGGGCCATGGTCATCATGATTATCAGATGTCCTTAAGACTTACTGCTTTGTCTCCTCCCTTTCAGCTTTGTGCCTTGTGTCATGCTGCCCCGATGCCTTGAACCTTCCCCCTGTTCTCATATGCTAATAGCCCTCCAGCTTCTGCTTCAAATCCCTGCTGAAAACCCACTGCACCTCACCAATAACCCCCAACCTCTCTTATCTTGTTACCCAATATCATCTTTTTGTTTCACTTGTCCTGCTTATATCATCAACTCTTGAGGGCAGGGAACTCACTTTATCTGTGTTTGTAAAAACAGTATACATTTAGGGCACTGTAGAAAGATGTTTAATAATAATTCATTCTACACAGCACAACATTTATTCATGTCCCTACAAGTCCCAAATATATACGTATTCTGTATGATCCTAACTCAAAATGACTCCAGCACAGGTTCTTAGGAGTTAAACCCATGTCTATGAAAGTTGAGATTCTCCTGCAACCACATGGATCCAGGAAACACCAAATATGGCAAGACTTGCAATAAAGTACTGCAAACTGGCACTGCTAACTCCCTCGAGCCCTTTTGGAAATTCCATCTGAAGAGTAAAATTTTCATTCTAGGTTGAAAAAGAGACAGAGTACAGTGCAGTAATTTGCTAGGTAACATTCTGCATCTGAACTGAAACACAAAATATCTGCTACCTCACAACTGCCTCTACATCAGAGAGAGGGGTTGACTACAGTGCAGTCTTAGGTGTGATTGCAGCTCTGGTAGGCAGGCCCACACTAGCTTTAATCAGGAGTGAAAGTAACTTACAGGACTTACCGGTACTGCCGGAGGCAACCGGAAGACGGGGGGGCTCTCAAGATTTAAAGGCCCTGGGGCATCGGCTGTGGCTGGGAGCCCCAGGGCCTTTAAATCAACCCATGGCTCCCAGCTGCAGAGGTGGCTGGGAGCCCCAGGGCTCCAGCCGCCACGGAGCCCCAAGCCCTTTAAATCCTGGCCCCAGCCCAGCCGCCAGAGCTGTGGGGGGGGGGATTTAAAGGGCTCGGGGCTCCCCGCAGCAGCAGGAAATTCTGAGCCCTTTAAATCCCGGCCCCAGCCTGCCTCCTGGAGCTGCGGGGGGGCAGGGGGGAAGAAATGGAAAGGGCTCTGGGCTCCCTGCAGCTGCTTACCATACCGGCTTACTTTCACCTCTGGCTTTAATCTAGCTAGCACAGGTGAAAAGAGCATGAAGACGTGGAGGCACAGACCCCAGAACAAGCTAGTGATGTGAGTACATACCCAGGATCCCGGGCAGGTTAGTACAGCCCATGCTGATGCCTGTGTTGCCAGCCCTTTAATAGATCCCTCCTAACACCAGACTCTCTTCCTCCAGTTCCACTCATCACAGTGCACCTCCCCACTCATCTCTGTCTGGTAACTCACCCAATCAGATTCCTTCAAGTGGGGGATTATGTTCATCTCCTGGATGGTCCTGGGTACATGCACTGGGCTGAGGCTCAGTAGAAATGGATTCAGTTGCTTGCTCTGCCACAGGTTCCTGTGTGACCACCTTAAGCAGGTTAATTTATTTCTCTCTCTCTCTCTGTAAAATTGAGATAATACTTTCCCCCTCTTTTCCTATGAGCACAATGGGTTTCTACTCCTTGATTGTGGCTCCCAGGCACTCCTGTTAAATAAATAATAAGGAACTCTGGATTTTGGAGCTGCAAGGGGGTACTGACATGAACTGGTTCCCTAAAAGAAGACTATATTTCCCCTCTTATCAGAACACACATACCCTTTAGCCCAGTGTCACCACAACACTGTTCTCCAATAAAAAATGGAGTTCTATTAGCTGTGTTATTGCTCTTGTCTCACCACCAGGTGGCACTGTGAAATATTAAAGAGTCCAGTTCGGCAGCGATAGTGTCATTGAGTGCTTGGATTTTAGACAGCCACTTGTGGTGTTGGACACACTAGGGTAATTAAAGGGGTGTAACTGGGGGGCTTGTATGCAAGGGGAGAAATAGGCAGACATACCTGGACATGTTGCTTTTGTTGACTAGAATGAGAGGAGGTGACATACCTGATTTTTCTTTTGCAAGGACGTGGGGCTAAAGATTTTTATCAACTCTCAACTACAGAAACCAGTCATGTACCAGGGTACGTCTACACTACAAGACTATTTCGAATCTACTTAATTCGAATTTGTGGAATCGACCTTATGAAGTCGAATTTGTGTATCCACACTAAATACACTAATTCGACTGTCTGAGTCCACAGTAACGGGGCCAGCATCGACTTTGGAAGCGGTGCACTGTGGGAAGCTATCCCACAGTTCCCGCACTCCCCGCTGCCCATTGGAATGCTGGGTAGAGCCCCCAATGCCTGCTGGGGGAAAAATGTGTCGAGGGTGGTTTTGGGTAACTGTCATCATTGAACCGTCAATCACGCCCTCCCTCCCTCCCTCCCTCCCTGAAAGCGCCTGCGGGCAATCTGTTCGTGCACTTTTCTGCTCAGTGACAGCGCGGGCGCCACAGCACTTTGAGCACGTATCCCGCTGCAGTTATGGCCGTTGTCAACTCCTCGCACCTTATCGTCCACCTCTTCCACAGTCAGCTGCTGAGAAATAGGGCTACTTTTCAATGGTGCTGCGAGCACTGGTGGACCATGGGGGACGTTTTACCAACATCAACGTCGGGTGGCCAGGCAAAGTTCATGACGTGCTTGTTTTCAGGAACTCTGGTCTGTTTAGACGCCTGCAGGAAGGTAGTTTCTTCCCGGACCACAAAATAAGTCTTGGGGATGTGCAGATGCCTATAGTGATCGTCGGGGACCCAGCCTACCCGCTAATGCCCTGGCTCGTGAAGCTCTGTGCAGGCGCCTTGCACAGCAACAAGGAACTCTTCAAGTACCAGCGAGCAGTGAGCAGCGTGACCTGTGACTGTTCAGTTTCTTTACAGAGAAGCTGAACCTGCCCCTGTTTCTTTACCAAGTTACTGTTGACTAGCATCTGCAGTTACATATCCCGCCCACCCCGCTTCCCCAACTTCCAACACACGTATAAAAATAAAATACATGTTCCACTGTAACTTTACAAAGGTTTCTTTATTGATGACTTTGCGTTACAGGGTTGAAACTGGGACACGGACTGTGCTGGGTAGGGTGTGCGGTGATGTAAAGACCGCCTGTAAACTCGAGGAATGACAGGCTCCTGCTCCCAGAGCGGTCTGCAGTGCCGGACTGGATGTTTCAACGGAGCCTGCCATCCCTCCTTTTTGGGACTCTGTGTGCGTGGGCTATGTGGCCTTGTGGCGGGGGAGGACGGATACAGATTCCTCTGCTGCGTGGCTCTGTGGTCCAGGACAGGGACCGTTGCATGAGATCTGTAACCCCCCTCCCCCGCTACAAAGTCACGTACCCCCCCCCACCCACACAGAACCTGCAAACCACCTCCCATACCGACCAGGGTGCGTACTGACTGCAGTGTGTGTGTGACCTGCTGCTGATCCTGCCCCCATGTCTGTACCCTGGTAAAGGTGATTGTCCTGTCAAATTACCAACCCACTTCCCCCCCTTCAAACACAGTCTCCTCTAAAAGAACATGACGGAAAAAGTAATTAACAGAAAAGTATTTTTTATTATCAACTAGACAGTTAGGGGATGAAACTGGGATGGGGGCTTGGGTGAGGCGGGAAGGAAAGGACTTCTCAAAAATTAGGCTATGAGAGCTTTTCGGTACTTGAGCACTCTGCTGGGGTGCAGTGACAGTTTACACGGCCTCTGGCGCCCCTCCTTCTGGTTATTTTGGGTGAGGGGGGTATGGGACTTTGTGGCGGGGGAGGGCGGTTGCAGATACACTGCAGGGGGGCTCTGTCCTCCTGCCTGAGGTCCTGCAGAACATGCACAAGGCGCAGGAGCATGTCCGTTTGCTCCCTCATTAGTCCAAGCAGCGTTTGAGTCGACTGCTTGTCTTCCTCACGCCACCTCTCCTCCCATTCGCTGTGTGAGCGCTGGTACAGAGAGAGGGTCTCCCTCCACTGGCTCTGCTGGTCCGCCTCGTCTCGGGAGCACCCCATAACTTCAGCGAACATCTCGTCCCCTGTCTTTTTCTTTCGCCGCCTAATCTTTGCCAGCCTCTGTGAGGGGGATGCTGTGGCAGGTCTGGAGACAGTCGAAGCTGTGTGATGGGAAAAAGGGAGTGAATTCCTTGCAAAGATACATTTTGGCGAACAATGAACACAGTGTAGTCTGTCTCTGTGAATTCTGGGTTGAGATCCCAGTGCCTGATGGGGCAAACACCATTTTCGCGGGTGGTTCTGGGTAAATGTCGTCAGTCATCCCTTCCTCCGGGAAAGCTACAGCAGACAATCATTTCAAGCCCGTTTTCCCTGGATTGCCCTGGCAGACGCCACAGCGTGGAAACCATGGAGCCTATTTTGCCTTTTGTGCCTGTCACCGTATGTGTACTAGATGCCGCTGACAGAGGCGGTCCAGCAGTGCTACACAGCAGCATGCTTTTGCATGATAGCAGAGATAGTTACCAGCCATACTGTACCATCTAGCATACCATAAATTGGTAATAAGATGGGCATGGTTACTAGTCCTTTTGCACTGCAACATTTGCTGCTGTCATAAGTGCCCCTGGCTGCTCTTAGCCAGGGGCGCAAAAGCCAAAATTGGGAATGACTCCCTGAGTCAATTCCTCCTTTTTGGTATGTAAAAATAGAATCAGTCCTGCCTAGAATATGGGCAAGTGTACTAGAGAACCACTGTGTCAGAGAACCAGAGAGCACAGCTGCTCTGTGTCAGATCCTGCATAGATTATGAGCTGAATGCTATTCACAGGGGGTGCTCCTGCAACAACCCCACCTGTTCATTCCATTCTTCCCCAGCCTTCCTGGGGTACCATAGCATTGTCCCCCCACTTGTGTGATGAAGTAATAAAGAATGCAGGAATAAGACACAGTGCCTTGTTAGTGAGAAATGAGTGGAAGGCAGCCTCCAGTTGCTATGATAGTCCAGATAGGACATTAAGGAGTGTGGAGCAGAGGAGCCCAGAATCCTGCTGCTAGTCCAGGGGCAATTGAATCTTTTCTTTACACATGAAGGGTGGGGGCTGATGAAGCTCAGCCCCCTGTTGCTATGATGAGGACGGTTACCAGCCATACTGCACCATCTACCAGGAAAAATTAGGGC
Organism: Mauremys mutica; assembly: GCF_020497125.1. Lineage (NCBI taxonomy): Eukaryota > Metazoa > Chordata > Testudines > Geoemydidae > Mauremys > Mauremys mutica. The sequence continues at coordinate 144,164,056 of NC_059072.1, read as the reverse complement.
CAGGCGCCCTTGATCGACCTCACTGATTCTAGTACGCATGGTTACCACTCCTTTTGCACTGCCCCATGTGCCAATAGGCTGATGATGACGATGGATATCAGTCTTATTGTACCATCAGCCATCCATAGCGTGGGGGGAGTGAGGATGTCGGTGTTCAGTGCTGCACCATCGCATCTATCTTCAGCATTCAGTAAAGATACGGTGACATGTAAAAGAGTCAACAGAGGATTGTTTTCCCTTTCACTTCTGGGGGTGGGGGGGTGCGTAAATTGCCGAGCTATGCCCTGACCCACCGCGGACACTGTGTTTGACCCTAGAAGCATTTGGAGCTCAGCCAAGAATGCAAATGCTTTTCGGAGACAGCAGGAACTGTGGGATACCTTGCGTCCTCAGTCCCCCCTCCCTCCATGAGCGTCCATTTGATTCTTTGGCTTTCCGTTACGCTCGTCACGCAGCAGCGTGCTGAGTCTGTGCTATGCCGTCTGTCCGGAGTTTTTTGAAAAATACTCTGGACCAGGCGTAACATTACAGTAATTCCCCTAATTAGATGCAGGACTCTCCGAGCGAGATCACCCTAAGGACAGTCACTGAAGGAGATAGAGAGCGCATGCTGCGTGAAAGCCAGCACAAACCAGGGCCCTATGCAGCCGTGCTCGGGGAGGCAATGCTCCCTGAGTACCTCATGAAAGCCTCGCGCGGAAAAGTGTGCTGCCACGGAGCACCCAATAAGGCAGCTCTCCCCAGGAACCTCCTGGGGAGGCTTTTCGATTACCTCCAGGACAGCTTCGTGGAGATCTCCCAGGAGGATTTCTGTTCTATCCCCATATATAGAGAGACCTCCTTTTCACATACTTCAGATTCCTGTTATATTAAGAATAAAAGTTTACATGGTTAAAGCACTTACCGAGTGATCCTTCCCCTGATTCAGGATCCGGGTTAATGGCCGGGGAGGGTTGGTAGGGGATCTCCGTGACAGAGATGAAGAGATCCTGGCTGTCGGGGAAACCAGCGTTGTAAGCGCTGTCGCCTGCCTCGTCCTCCACAAACCCTTCCTCATCTTCCCCGTCCGCGAACATCGCCGAGGAACTGGCCGTTGACACTGTCCCATCGTCAGAGTCCATGGTCGCTGGTGGGGCAGTGGTGGCAGGCTCCGTAGTGTCCGTTTGCCGCTTTGATTTTTTGGTAGCCTTGTCTGGGGTCCTTGATTTTCACGCGGCGCTGCGTGGCATCCCGGCTGTATCCTCTGTCTCTCATGGTTTTGGAGACCTTCTCGTAGGTCTTTCCATTCCGTTTTTTGGAGCGCAGCTCCGAAAGCACAGACTCATCGCCCCACACACCGATCAGATCCAAGAGTTCCCGGTCAGTCTATGCTGGGTCCCTCTTTCTATTCAGAGATTACATGAACTCCTCTGCTGGAGAGCTCTGCATCGCTGCCGGTGCTGCTGAGCTCGCCCCGATGTCCAACCACGAAATGAGATTCTAACTGTCCAGACAGGAAAAGGAATTCAAATTTTCCCGGGACTTTTCCTGTGTGGCTGGTCAGAGCATCCAAGCTCGGACTGCTGTCCAGAGCGTCAACAGAGTGGTGCAGTGTGGGATAGCTCCCAGAGCTAGTAAGTTCGATTTGCATCCACACCTAGCCTAATTCGAGATAGCCATGTCGAATTTAGCGCTACTCCCCTCGTCAGGGTGGAGTACCGAATTCGAACTAAAGAGCCCTCTAGGTCGAATTAAACGGCTTCCTAGTGTGGACGGTTGAGCGGTTAATTCGAATTAACGCTGCTAAATTCGATTTAAAGTCCTAGTGTAGACCAGGCCCCAGAGTCGTAATGTCCAAACAACCCTCTCTCTTTCTGTGACGATGATGCCTGTAAAGGAGCAGAGCCCCACGGTAATGCAGGTAGGATGGATGGGTGGGAGGACATATAATTGATTGATTACTAATAAATCTGTCTCTATTATTGTATGGGATGTGGATTTGACTTGGGCTATCAACTAGTGAGGAGGTAGGGGAGGGTTTATGCAGATGTCGTGACTTAGTTTCAGTCACAACACAGGAAATGTTATAGGGCAGGTAACACTGAATGCTGAACAGAATCCCCGGTGTTAACCTGATGGCTGGGCCCTTGTTTCTTCTTGACATTGAACCCTGACATCGCTATCCAGCAGAACTTGTCCCTGGAGATAATCCCCAGCCACTCTGGGTGACTTTTATCTATAGCTATTTAAGCTATAAATAGTTCACAAAATTTCCCTGTATAATATCTAGAGCTATCATCTATCTATCTTATTCTGCAATCATAGATTATCAGGGTCATCTAGTCTAGTGGTCCCCAACCTTTTTGTCTGGCGGGCGCCTGATGAAGGACCACGGCAGCGACAAGCAGTGTCATCAAGAGGCGTCCCTGCCGAAATGGTGCTGAAATTCGGTGGCATTTTGGCGGGTGCTCCACCGGGGGCCAGGATGTGGGACCCTTGATCTAGTCCAACCCCCTGCTTAAAGCGGGACCAATCCTCAGACAGTTTTTTTTACCCCAGTTCCCTAAATGGCCCCCTCAAGGATTAAGCTCACAACCCTGGGTTTAGCAGGCCAATGCTCAAACCACTGAGCTATCCACCCCCCTTTGTCTTAGCTTGGCCACATACTTAGTTGAGGCAGAAGTAATGATCATGTATTCCTCATGGATATAAATATTTAGCAGTCCCATTCCTGTTAAATATCTAGTCACTACCTAGCACTTGCTCCTAAAAATACCTTACCCTGACCCTTAAAGGTGCCTATATACCTTTGAGAATTTAGGCTCTTGTTATTTCATAACATTTACTGCTAACATCGCTACTGTGTAATTGTTATCCTGTAAATAGCCAGCTAGTGCATCCCTGCGAGCGGTACCGCCTTGCCATGGCAGTGCTGGGAATCTGCTGGACATGGGTGAGAGAGAGCTCCGTTTGCCTTCTCTGAAGAGCTTTACTTCTAACCCTCCATTTCTTCTCCTCCCCTCCCTGCCCTGACATTACTGTCCTGTAGGGTGAGTACTGAGTTCCATCAGAAATGGGGGTGATGGGAGCTCCTCCAGTGCTCACCCCTTGAGCAGAGCAGCAGCACCTGTGTCACATGCAGCCTGCACGTCAGTATGCCTCTCCTGCTCTCAGGTCAGATCTGTTCTTTTGAATAGTGAGTTGTGGAATATAAACACTGGGATTTGTTTGTGGTCTGTTCCCCCCAAAAACAGCTTTAAAATGTTTTTGAATTTTCAGATTGTATATATTTTATTGGATTTTGATTTGACTGGAAGGCAAATACTAGCTTGATCAGCTAGGGAATAAAAGGGATACTTACTTAGATTTGGTGAGTTGTTTATTTTGCTTTAAATAGTGTGTGTGTGTTTCATTTCTTTTGTGTGTGCAAATGGCTAATTATAAAATATAATACAGTACACTCTCTGATTTAAAGTAATTAGCAATTAGTATTATTTAACCAGTATTTTTCCCGTTTGCATTTGTTTGTTGTTGTTCTTGTTAATATTATTAGTTTATTTATATATTTATTTACTTAGATTTTTTTCTATTGATTTTCTGTGCATAAATGTTGTACCAGTGAGCTGCCCTATATGAAGTTTAAAACTGATTGGTCTGTATATATTTTTATTCTTCTTTTCAGGATAACAGAGATAAAACACGTTTAAGTGCATATTGTTAAAACAAATAAGTATGTATGCCCACAAGATGTATTGCACAGCACCCCCAATTTTCTGTCTAGCCCACCTCAGTGCCCCAACTAGGAAGAGGCTGGCGCCACCCCTGGCTCTGAGTGTCTGGTGCTCATGCTCTCTCTCTCTTTACTTTACACTGTCACCTGCTCTGTCCCTCTCTTTGCTGTGGGTGGCCCCAGTCCCCTGTTAGTGCCTTTTGTTTACCTGTGGCTGATAGTTATGTTGTTGGCTTCCAGAAGAGCTCCCTGCCCACCATGTCAGTCTGGGCTGGGCTCAGAGCTCCATTGCAGGTAGGACTTGACGTTCCATCACCTGCTTGGCTGCAAAGCTCAGAGCTCCAAGCCTGGTGGCTAAATGTCTCAAACACTGAGCCCTCGTCTCAGGGAGGCAGTTAGCTCAATACAGCTTCTTTAAACATTACATAATTCAAAGCCTCCTTATCTCCCATTTCATTAAATACCTCTCTAGCTTTCCCAGACAATTTGGTCAACAGGACAGGCATTCATGGGTCATCTGGAGCCCTGTGAATCTACCTTGAAGGTAGATAAAAATTCCTCTATATTTTCAGAGTCTTTGTAAACTGGCCATATTCTCTCCCAATCTTTACTGTTGTGGAGAGGAGATGGGGTTCCAGGCTGTAGCAGGTTCTTTTGCTCTCCCAGGACTTGCAGTTGGATGCTTCAGTTTACTTTTACAGGTGGCAGTATAATATAGTTAGTCATGTTTCATTCCAGGTGAGGTGTCTGTCTTCCCTTAGAACACAGTTTCCCCTGTGCTGAGTCCAAAACTTTTTTTAATTAAAGCATATTGGTATAGAGACATATAGCTCGTTCAAAAAGGACTAGCAGGGAAAAAAGGAAGGAGGTGTTGCATTGTACATCAAGAATGTACACGGTTGTTTTGAGATCCAGAAGGAGGAGAGAGGCAGACCAGTTGCAACTCTCTAGGTGAAGATAAAAGGGGCAAAACCAGGGCAGATGTCATGATAGTGGTCTACTATAGACCACCAAATCAGGAGGAGGAGGTGCATGAGGCATTTCTAGAGAAAATAGCAAAAAATATCCAAAACATAAGACTTGGTAGTAATGGGAGGCTTTAGCTACGCAGACATCTGTTGGAAAAGTAATACAGAAAAAAAACACAAAATGTCTAATAAGTTCTTGCAATCTCTTGGGGATAACTTCTTGTTTTGGAATGTGGAGAAATTAACTTGGAAGGTGGGCGGCCATTATGGGTGAAGGTGATTATTAAATGATAACTTTCATGGTTCTAAGGGCTAGTCTACACTTACCAGCCGGGTCGACGCAGTGAGTTCGACTTCTCGGAGTTCGAACTATCACGTCTAATCTGGACGCGATAGTTCAAACTCCTGAAGCGCCGTGGTCGACTCCAGTACTCCACCACTGCAAACGGCGGTGGCGGAGTCGACCTTGGAGCCGCGGACTTCGATTCCGCGGCATCTGGATGGGTGAGTAGTTCGAACTAGGGTACTTTGAATTTAGCTACGCTATTCACGTAGCTGAATTTGCGTACCCTAGTTCGACCCCGTTTCTTAGTGTGGACCAGCCCTAAGGAACAGGAGGAGTGAGAGCAGCAGTGAATGGACAATGGACTTTTAAAAAAACAGATTCAATAAAGTGGTACGTATGGGCCCCAGAGAAGAAAATGTAAGGAAAAAAGGAGTTGAGGAAATCTGAAAGTTTTTTAAACAGACAATACTAAAGGCAAAACTGCAAACTATCCCAATGTAAAAGAAAGGTAGAAAGAGGCCAATATGGCTGCATCAAAAGCTCTTTAATGACCTGAAAATCAAAAGGGAATCCTACAAAAAGTGGAAACATGAACACATTACCAAAGGTGAATACAAAAACAAAAAACCGCATGCATGTAGGGACAAAATCATAAAAGCTAAGGTAAAAATGAGTTACACCTAGTAAGGAACAAAAAGGCAATAAAAAGAGGTTTGATTAATACATTAGGAGCAAAAGAAAGACTAAGGGAAGTATAGCTCCATTATTTAGCATGGAAGGAGAGCTATTAATGGATGACACCAAGAAGGCTGAGGTATTTAATGTCCATTTTTGCTTCAGTCTTCACTGAAGAAGTTAATTGTGTCCTGGTGCTTAGCACAATTAATATTAACAAAAAGAGGAAAGGAACATATACCAGAAGAAGGAAAACAGAATATTTAGATAAGTTAGATGTGTTCAGGTAAGCAAAGGTTACTTAAGGAACTAGCTGAAGCAATCTTGGAACCATTAGCAATTATCTTCAAGAACTCATGGAGGATGGGTGGGGTCATAGAGAAGTGAAGAAGGGCAAACATAGTACCTAACTTTATAAAGGGGAACAAAGAGGATCCAGGGAATTATAGACCAGTCAGCCTAATTTCAATACCTGGAAAGATAGTGAAACAAATTATTAAACAACCAATTTGTAAGCACCTAGAGGACAATACAGTGATAAGTAATAGCCGACATGGATTTGTCAAGAACAAATGTGAAACCAACCACAGTGTTAATAGCTTAGTGGATGGGGGGAAGCAGTAGACATGAAATACCTCGATTTTAGTGAGGTTTTTGACACAGCCAGTGATGAGCTGCTAAAATCTTAACAACCGGTTCCCTATAAAAAGTTCTGATTTAAGGGATGTGCCACAGCATGTATTTTTTGTACCAATAGGATTACCATACGTCCGTATTTTCCTGGGAGGAATTTTTAAGAACTGAAAAGCGATTTAAGAACTGAAAAGCCTGACATGTCCAGGAAAATACAGATGTATGTTAACCTACCTAAAGTTCTTTTTTAAAAAGATGGGGCTGAACTAGAAATGAGCTCCTTTTCACATATGTGGGTCCCCGCCACTCCCTTGGGGTGTGCTAGGGTGACCAGATGTCCCAATTTTACAGGAACAGTCTCAATTTTTGGGTCTTTTTCTTATATAGGCTCCTATTACCCCTCACTCCCTGTCCCGATTTTTCACACTTGCTGTCTGGTCACCCTAGGGTGTGCACGTGTGGGTCCCAGCTGCTCCCTGCCCCCCCCTCAGTGAAACAGGTGTGCAGGGTTAGTGCCGAGAACTGCAGGGCACCAGTGGACATGGGGCTGGCTGCAGACAGGGGCGTGGGGCAGGGCTAGCTGGAGGCAGGGAGTGTGACACGGGCTGGCTGCAGACAGGGGCTGGCTGGGGGCAGGGAAGGCGGGGGAGGGGTGCAGATACTCACACGGGGGGAGCGGCTGGGAGCAGCAGGAGGCAGCCGGGGACTCACCAGGCAGCAGCAGGAGTTCCAAGGCCAGAGGTCCGAGGAGCAGCAGCAACAGGGCCAGGAGGCAGCTCACATGGCTCCCGCAGCACAGCGCAGCGCCCCCCGGCGGCCGGGAGGAGGAATTACAGGCTTCCCAGCCGGAGCCCATCAAAGCTTCCCTCGCAGGGAAGCCAGTTAACAAGCGGTTCTAAAACCGCTTCTAAATTTAACAACCGGTTCATGCGAACCGGCTCCAGCTCACCCCTGGACACAGCCCACATAATATTCTCATTAGCAAACTAGGGAAATACGTTCAAAATGAAATTACAATGAAGACACTGTCACGGAGTTACAGGGGTTGGTCTATGCCCCTGCCTGTCACCAGGCTCCTGGGAGTGACCCTTTTAGTGTGTTGGGTCCCAAGGACTCACACAGTTCCACAGGGCAGGCCCCTGGCCTCCAAGACTGGGCCTTCAGCACCAGTGTTCCCTGCCTCTGTGGCTCCCTGCAGTGAATCCAGCCAAGCCAAACTTGTTCTGTGCCCCTTCAGAGTGTGCAATGCTCTCAGCGAGTATTTACAGCAACACAGGCAGCCTTTTCAAAACAAGGTAATTGTTTATTAGTCACCTAGCACACAGAATTTTATAGACTTTAGATTAACACAGAGAAGCCGAAGTTAAGCCATAGTCCTGACACCTTCTCCAGCTCAGTTCCCAAATCCTAGCTGCTGGAGTTTTCTGCTGTTAGCTGTTGATTTTTCAGTTGTTGGAGCATCTCTTTGTCTTGCTGGACTCTCTGTTGATTTGTATCAGTTTGAGCCAGTTCTTTAGTGAATGTAGTCATCCCCCCGCCCCCCAGACAGTGAGGTGACACACACAAACCTCCTGTCTATTGCACTGTTCCAGGAGCAGTGATAACTCTTTTTAACCTCTGGCTAGCAATGACATGTACAGAAGAAAATGGAGGCATCCCTAGGATTCATAAAAATAATACAAAAAATCTCCACTTTGTCACAAAGAGTACACAACAGATTGAAAGACTATACACAAAATGTAGTTATTGATGGTTTGCTGTTAAACTGGGAGGGCATATCTAGTGGGGTCAGTTAAGTGTTTCTTGACTGGGCACTTACTGAGAATAATCCCTTCTCAAGAAGCTGACCAAATGCTTCACTGAGGCTACTTAGAATAAAAACACCTAATTGGCCTCCAGGAGGTGTCCCACAATGCTCCACTGTGTCTTCTCTGGACATCGTTTTCAACTCCACTGCACAGAAGCCAGGTACACAGGAAACAGCCCCTCCCCTGTTAAAGCCCCAGAAACTTTGAATTCCCATTTCCTATTTGATCAGCATGGAGAGCTCACCAGTCCAGGTGATCATGGTGACTCAACACCCCAAATGTGCTCCAGCCTGGAGTACACAGGAGATGATGGGACTTATTGTTCTGTGGGGAGAAGAGTCTGTGCAGGCACAGCTCCAATGCAGCACGATAAACTAGAGATTTATGAAAAGATTGCATAGGAGAGAAGGGCTACAGCAGGGATACGCAGCAGTACCACATGAAAATCAAAGAACTTTGGCAGGTGAACCAGAAGACAAGGAAGGCAAACAGTCATTCTGGTTCTGCACCACAAACATGCAGCTTTACAATGAGCTGCATGTGATTCTTGGCAGCGATCCCACCACTACCTCCAAATACAGCATGGACACATCCCAGGAGTCTGAGTCTCAGGCTACCTCAGGAAACAATGAGGAGAACATTCTAGATGAGGAAGAGGAGGAGAATGGGAGACAAGTGAGCTGGGGATCTATTCACCCCAAGAGCCAGGAACTGTTTTTAACCCTAAAGTCCAACTGTTTGCAGGACAGCATGATGCTGGGGAAGGCACCTCTGGTAGGTATGCAATTCCAATCTAACTGTAGGGGTTACATACTCTTATATTTTATGTTTAATGTAAAGAAAAAGTGAAGTGTAGTGAGTATCTGCTTCCCAATGGCTGCTCTGGCTACGCAGAGGGTGGCCCCCTTGAAAAGACCGTTTATGTGCATAGGGATGCCCAGGAATCCTCAGTGGAGATCTCTAGGAAACTTTCATGGAGGTACTCTACAATCCTTTGCAGAAGGTTTCTGAGGAAGGCTGCTTTATTTCTTCCACCATGACAGGACCACTTTCCCATGCCACTCCAGTATTAACTCTCCTGGCATCACCGTGGTACACAGCAGAGCAACATAAGGACCAGGTCTGTATCCAGACGCTTGCAGCATCCGCTCCCTTGACATCTCTGCTACCCTCAGAAGATTGATATCACACAGGGTCACCTAGGGGAAATGGGGGAAGTTTTCATTACAAGTGCTCATACCGCAAACAACAGAGCATGTGATCCACCACCCAAAGTGATTTCAGGGTCCCTCCACCATGTTTTCCCTAACACGTGGGTGGTTTGGTTGGCAGGGATTGGCATTGACCTCAGATTCTGCCAGACTAGGGTGACTACTATGTCTGGCATGGCTGTACCGTCCCTAGCCCCACCCCTGTCCTTTCCATGCAGCTGTCTGTGTGATTGCGTCTCCTGTCTGGGGTCTGTATAGCCCCAACAGAGGACAGGGCTGGGGGCAGTACAGCGGCGCCAGAGGAGCTGCCAGCGTGGGGTGCTGGCTCCTGAGAGTGGCGGCTCCATGTTCAGCTCCTTTTGCTGATGCACTTCCCAAGAAAGCCCTGCAGGTTCTGCAGATATCGATTTATATCTGCAGATATCCGCATCCGCAGGTATAAATTTGTATCTGCACAGGGCTCTAATTAGAAGGGGGGAAAAGAGGATGTGTGTGTGATGCTCTACACCCCAGGGAAATGCCCTTTAACCTTCATATTCATCATTTGTATACAATTGTGATATTTCATGCAAAGCATACCATGTGAGGTATCATGGTAAAGATTATGATCTGCTCAAACCCACTGTTCCATCTAAATATGTTTAACCCTTCTGCCCGTCTGAGTTGGCAGCAACAATGGCCGGGTTCAGTATCCAGGGGTTCCATTTCAATAATGCAATGCAAAACCGGCTCGAGCCCCAACGCAGTGACCTGGGACAATTACATACCATCCCCTGGGCGCCTTTAGGAGGCAATACTTCCGCTCTTGCAAGCACAGAGTCTGAGTGTAGCAAAATCTTTTTAATAAAGAAGGGAAACAATGCGACATTATGTTGCAGAAACACCACAAACAGGATTCATAACACAAACCATGGGCAAAAGACGCACCCCCAAGTAAGTTTAACAGTATCCTTTTCCCCTCAAGGTCTTAAATCCAACCACCCAAAAGATTACCCCAAAGTCCCAAAAGTCCAACACTCCAAAAGTCTCTTGAGTCCAGCAACCCAAAAATCACCCAAAAGTCCAACACCACAAAAATCTTTGTCCCTGGTCAGTGCAGCCCCAGAGTTCAAAAGTTTATCTGCAGAGTTTTACCCACCCAGCCTGGGTAGAAATGGGGGGGAAGGGGCGCACGAGGTGTTAAGGGGCACCTTACATGGTCCAAGGCTGACTGTCCTGCCTCTCCGTGGGGTTCTGCTGCAGCCTTCACCATGAGCCACTCCATTCCACCAGCCATCCCACAAACTGCTCTGCTTTGTCCCGCTTCACTCCACTCGCCATCCTGTGAGCCGCTCCAACCATCCCATGAACTGCTCCGCTCCACCCTGCCCCAGTCCACTCACTTCACTGTCCCACAGGCCACTCCAACCATCCCACAAATTGCTCAGCTCCACTCTGCTTCACTCCACTTGCCATCCCATAGTCTGCTCCAACCATCCCACAAACTACACTGCTCTGCCAGCAGCTTAGCAAAATATCTTCAGGCTCCTCCACTAGTTAACACAGCACTCAGTGATCTCAACTCTTTAGTAATTTCAGCTTGTAGTAGGGAAGCCCCACTGCTGGTGAACCATCAGCCCAAAGTGGATTCAAAACAGCAACCTGTAATTAAACTCTTTAAAAAATCAAAATTAGCACTACTATTCAACAGTGGAGAAAGAGGATGTAATTGGTGTTTCAGGTCCTCAAAAAAAGCCCATGCTCTCTAATACCTACCACCAGCCTCTCTCCTGCCATTGGGTTTTGGAACCCAGGTCCCTTGTCTAGCAAGTGCTACTTAGTTGATGGTGAGTCCCTCTGTCATAAAACAGTTCCACTGGCCTTGATTCACATAATCAGGGTAACAACACTTTATTCTTCCTGCCCCAATAGCAGAGAAACTGGGCATCCCACAACAGTCAAAGTGATCATTTGGGCAGCTGTGGCTCATGCTAGGCGGGGTGAGTGTGCCTATGCAAACAAGACCAGCCCCTGAAGTTCTTTTCCACAACTCACCACAATTCACCACTAGATATCAGGGTAGAGCTCATCCTGACTCTACTTACATCTGCATATCATTAATGAAAATGAAGTTATGCAAATTGTGTTGTATGACTGTCACAAAAATATGCTGTGGGTTTGGGAAGTGCTCACCAAAGACAATAACCAGGGGGATAACCAACGCCCAGGTGGGTGTCAAACAACCCTCAACAGCCATTGTCCAAGCAAGGGAGCTACAATGCAATGACTCAGCTGCACAAGGCCGCACCAGGGGAATTGCTCAACCTTGCCTGGTGACTCAGCAATGACCACCAGACATGCTTGGACTTGTGTTCTCCAAGCACATGGTGGGACTAAGAATATAAAACAGACCACAGTGCCCCCATACTTCGCCTTTTTTCCTCCTCTCACCTATGCTGCAAGCAACAAGGACACTGAGAAGACTGAAGACTCCAATAGAGGAGACTGGCCCAGGTTTCAAGGATGAAACCTGTGTACTATGAACTACAATATCTACTGCGGTGAGAAAAACTGCTTAATCTAGATGTTGCCCAGTCTAATAGGGTTGAGAGTTTAGACTTCATGCTTATATTTTATTTTATTTTGGTATTCTGACTTTTTGCCTATCCCTTATAATTGCTTAAAATCTATCTTTTGTAGTCAATAAACTTGTTTTACTGTTTATCTTTACCAGTGAGTTTGCCTGATATGTTTGGTAAATCTGCACAGGTTTACAAAGGCTGGTGTGTAGCCACTTTTCATTGATGAAGCGATGAACCAATTAATAAACTTGTACTGCTCATCAGACAGTATATTCCTGAGGTACAAGGCTGGGAACTGGGGGGATTTGGCTGGTGCTTTTCCCTGTGTGATTCATGAGTGTCTCTGGGAGCATTCATGCAATATAGCTGGCTGTGGGACCCCACATGCTGTTGTGCTGAGTGATAACAGCATCTGCAGGGGTTTGCTGCTTGTCACTAGCAAAGCATTGTAAGAGATAGCTCAGGCTGGAGATTCAGGGGGCACAGTGGTCCCACAGTCCCAAGCTGCACCCCAGGGATCCCATTACAGTGTGATGACATGTTTAGAAAGACAATAAGGCTTCTGGGACAGCTGAGACAGGGCTAAGAGCTTGGAGGATTTCATTAACTGAAAAACTGGACATAGACATGGAAAGCAGGAGAGCATTCCAGGAGCATGAGCATGTCATGCAGGATGAGATTATGAAGAACCAATCAGACATGTTGAGGCATCCGGTTGAGCTTCAGGAAAAGCAGCTTGAGGCTAAACTCGCTCTGCAGCTCCTGCAGAACTGCCTGCAAGCACTGCCCTGTTCCCAATTCCCTTCCCCAAAACGTTCCAGGAGCTGGGGTGGGGTGTGCAGTATCTCTTCCACTCAACACTGAGGCGAGTACTAAGAACAAAAGGCAGCCATTCAAAGCCCTTTGATGGGCAAGACTTCTGTGCTTTCACAGACAAACTGACTTGGTTTCTCCCCTCCCAATATTATTCCACCATTTGCCCAAGGTTAAAGAAACAGAAAGAACAGGAAAGTAATGTATGTGTGTGCAATAAAAGTATTTGTTTCTAGAATGAAATGCTCTTTATTTATTCCAATCATTGAGGTGTGTGTGTGTGTGTGTGGAGGAGTTACAGAGAAATTGGTGTGATGGAGGGAATGGTAGGGAAAGGAGCAACACAGATAAGCGGTGCACATTACTGAAACAGGTTTTCAAAGCATCCAGGAGATGCAGAGCTCCTTGCTGGGCTCTTCTTATTGCCCTGGTATCTGCTTGCTCAAAATTAGCTGCCAATCTATCTGCCTCCACACCCAACCCCTGCAGAAACTTCTCTCCCTTTGCCTCACAGATATTATGGAGCACACGGCAGGCAATGATAACAATGGGGATATTGCTTTCACCGAAATCCAACCTAGTAAGCAAATTGTGTCAGCAACCCTTTAAACGTCCAAAGGCACATTCCACCACCATTTTGCACTTGCTCAACCTGTTGTTGAAATGCTCCTTACTGCTGTCCAGGTGGCTGATGTTTGGCTTCATGAGCCACAGGAGCAAGCAGTAGGCTGGGTCTCCCAGGTTCACGACTGGCATGTCAACATCGTCAGTGCTTATTTTGCGATCTGGAAAAAGTCCCTGATTGCAGCTTTCTGAACAGACCTGTGTTCCTAAAGATGCGCGCATCACATATCTTTCCTGACCCTTCCACGTTGATGTTGGTGAAATGCCCCCTATGATCCACTAGTGCTTGCAACACCATTGAAAATTATGCCTTACGGTTTATGTACTCTTTGGCAAGGTGGTCTGCTGCCAAGATAGGCATATGCATGCCATCTATCACCTCACCGCTGTTAGGGAACCCCATTGTAGCAAAACCATCCACTATGTCCCACACATTGCCCAGAGTCACTACCCTTCTTAGCAGAAGTCGATTAATGCCCCTGCATGCTTGGATCACAACAGAGCCCATGGTGGATTTACCAACTCTAAATTGATTCCCACTGAACGGTAGCAGTCTGGCATTGCAAGCTTCCACAGAGCAATCAACACTTGCTTCTCCATAGTCAGAGCAAGTCTCATGTTAGTGTTGCTGCACTTCAGGGCTGGGAAAAGCTCTGTACATAGTTCCTGGAAAGTGGACTTATGGATTCAAAAGTTCTGTAGCCACTGCTTGTCATCCCATAGCTGCATAACAATGCAATCCCATCACTCTGTGCTGGTTTCCCAGGACCAGAAATAGTGCTCCAGCCTTTTCAGCTGCTGCATGACTGCCGGCAGCAACCAGGAATTTTTTCATCCTATGGCTTGCAGTAGGGCTGCTTGCATGACATGGCAATGTTCCACATGGCGGTGCCTTTCTCAGCACTGGAAATACTGCAGGATAAGGCAAAAGTTGTTTCTAATGCTCACAACAGTGCACAGCTGAGTGGGATCCATACTTCTTGGGGTATGGCATACACATGGCTAAGCTAGGCTTTTGAAAAAAAGGCATGAGAAAGTGCCATTGATATCAGGGTAAGGAGGGAGGGAGGAAACTGCATCATGGAAAGCCAAAGCCATGTTCCCATTCCCCCCTGCATCAATGTTTCGGTCCCATGAGGTGTTGTAAGCTCTTCCCAAAACCCGCTGTGGCTAGTTGCACTGTGGGATAGCTACCCATAGTGCACTGCTTTGTGCATCAATACACGTGTTGCTAGTGAAGACACACACACACAACCAATTTAATTACTGGATGTAAACTTACCTTAAATTGACTTAACTTTGAAGTATAGACATGCCCTCAGTTACCTTTTAGCCTGCAGTACACCAACCACCAAATCCATGGAGATAACTTTCATAAAATTAATACAGATATCTCCCAGTTTTTTCATAGCAGTATTTTAGGAGCAGTTTTACCAATGAAGTCTACCAGTATACACTTCCCTAGTACTACTCATTACTCCTCTCCAAGGTACTTTTTACCACAGCATTGCTTTGGGATCTCATGATCCCTACATCCTTTTCAGAGCCAGTGTTTTCCAGGAGATCTCATTTGGTTGCATTCTTTCTTCTTAGATATATGACTTAAAGTTTTGCTGTATTAAAATGCATTCTGCTTGAATGAGCTCAATTTACTGAGAAGTCCAGACTATCTGGATGACTGCCTTGTCCTCATTTACCACTCTGCTAATCTCTGTGTCATCTGCCAATCTCATCAGTGGTGATTTTATATTTACTTCCAGACCTTTGGTAAAAATATTAAATATCATCCGCCTTGTAGAACTCCACTAGAAACACCTCCATTCAAAGATTATTCCCACTGATCATTCCTTTTTGAAATCTGTCAGTTATATCTGTCCATATAGCATGAGCTTTATTGATATTGTCTAGATTTCACGAGCCAACTCTTTTAGGGATCTTGTTATCTGGTCCTGATGCTTTTATAACAGTTATCCCTAGCAGATGCTGTTTTAACATCCCCCTTAGTTACTAATAGACGGGGAAGCAGTTCATCATCCTCATGCAATCCCAATACATCAGTTGGCTTCCTTCCAAATATAGAACAGAAATATGTATTAAACACTTCTGCCTTTACTGTATCATTTTATTAACAATTTTACCATTTACACCTAGTAATGGGCCTGTCCCATTATTGAGATTTCTTTTGTTCCTGGTATACTTAAAAATCTCTCCTAATTGTCCTTAGTTCTGCAGCCATGGATTTTTTTTCTAGATGTCTTTAGTTTCCTTATCAATTTCCTACACTTCATAACCTCTAATGTATATTGTTTGCCATCTGCCTCACTTTTTTCCATAGACATATCTGCCAGATGGAGCTGGCAGCAACAAGGGCTCGGGCTCAATGTCTATGGGTTCCTCTTACCAATATAAAACAGACCCATCTACTGCTGCCTCTTGCCTTTCATTGCAACACTGCCCTTGCACCAGGTTGAAGGCTTAGAGCTGCTCATCAGTGATTTCAGCTCCAGTAATTACTCAACAGAAACAAGAACTTTTAATTGAGTTTACTCAACTCTTCCTTTGAACACTAAAGAAAAAAAGAACCAAATAGTATCTAGGACCCTTTAAAGCAAAGCACACCCCTAGATAAGACCACCTTTCCCTAACCCCTCTGACTTTCACTGGGCTGTGACATCCCTACCCATTGCTTTGCAAGCGGGTTTGAGGTTAGGGTGACCCCTTCAATCAGGGCATGCTAAGCACAGTTCTGCTGCCCTTTATTCATACTGTAAGGATGACAACATTTCATTACCCCTGCATTCAAAGTGATTTGTATCCCAAAGCCAGCCAAAATGGATCACTTTGGCAATGTAGCTCTGTCTGCTGAACACCTAGGTGTGTGTATGCAAATATAATCTGGTCCTGAAGTCTTCCCCCGCCCCCCCCATTTCTTTTTGCTGAGTTTTCTTTCTGCTGCCGTGGTTGAAACTCCTGCATGGGGATGGGGATCATTACTGAGACAGCCCCTTTAGGCCCGTTTGTTTCCTATTGGTTACACTTCATATTGCTTGTTAGGATATAGATATTCAGGCCTATTTCCTACTGAAAATAAGGAAAAAGGAACTTTGATTTATGGTTGCTGGAAGTTCACCCCAATAAACATTGAATTGTTTGCACCTCCAGACTTCAGGTATTGTTGCTCTCTGTTCATGCGAGAAGGACCAGGGAAGTGGGAGGGTGAAGGAATAAGCCCTCTAAACATTGCTCCTTACAGAATGAGGCTGGGAATTAAATACTTCATTTTTACCTTATTACATTTGCAGAAAAGGACAACGAAGAGAATTGTATAATAACCAGTAAACCTCTACTGTGATCTGTCACTGTCATAAACAGATAGTTAAGGGTTAATGTCTCTTTTACCTGTAAAGGGTTAAGAAGCTCAGTAAAAACCTGGCTGACACCTGACCAGAGAACCAATAAGGGGACAAGATACTTTCAAATCTTGGTGGAGGGAAGTCTTTGTTTGTGTTCTTTGTTTTGGGTTTTGTTCGCTCTCGGGACATGAGAGGTACCAGACGTCCATCCAGGCTCTCCAAATCTTTCTGAATCAGTCTCATGTTTCAAATTTGTAAGTACCTTGTCAAGAAGGCGTGTTAGTCTTCTGTTTGTTTTCTCAACCTGTAAATGTTTCTTTTGCTGGAAGGATTTTTACCTCTGTTTGCTGTAACTTTGAACCTGAGGCTAGGGGGGATTTCTCTGGCTATATAATTTAAATACCCTGTAAGCATTTTTCATCCTGATTTTACAGAGATAATTTTTACCTTTTCTTTTTCTTTAATTAAAAGCTTTCTTTTTAAGAACCTGATTGATTTTTCTTTGTTTTAAGATCCAAGGAGTTGGGTCTGGACTCACCAGCAGTTGGTGGGCGGGGGAAGGAGGGGGGATAGTTAATTCCTCTTTGTTTTAAGATCCAAGGAGTTTGGATCTGTGTAAAGCCTCTCAAGGCAACCCAGGGAGGGGAAAGTTTGGGGCGGGGTGGGGGGGAAGGAGGCGGGAATGGTTAATTTCTCCTTGTGTTAAGACCCAAGGGGTTTGGGTCTTGGGTTCCCCAGGGAAGGTTTGGGGGGAATGGAAAGTGTACCAAAACACTATATTTTTGGTTGGTGGCAGCACTATCAGATCTAAGCTAGGAATTAAGCTTAGGAGGGTACATGCAGGTCCCCACCTTTTGGACGCTAAACTTCAAAGTGGGGAGGAAACCTTGACAGTCACTTTGCAATTTCACCCTTCCACCCCTCCTGAGTGGTGGTGGCATGATGATTCTCCCTCCCCAGACCTTCCAATTCAGAAGAGTTTGGAGTTAAAGTGGAAATGTGTTAGAAAAATAACTGGGTTTTATTCAGAAGTCAAATTCAAACTAGCACAAAGTGCAGTGAATACCGTATCTTGTTTGAGCCAGTTACAGAGTGAGCCCCACTCCTTGCCCATGCCCTCTCCACCCTGAGCTTCCCAAATACAGCATTTCAGCAAGATACTAACAAGGGATGTAACTGGCTCTCAGTCTCTCCTGCTGAAGAACCTCTTCATATAAATAATTAAATATTCATTGGGCAAGAAAGAGGAGACAAAGCAGGAGTTTGTAGCTCAGTGGTCAAGGCAATCCCCTGAGATGTGGGAGAGGCCTGGCTCCAAAAAGATTTCATTTATATCAAGTGGAACAGCTTCAGCAGGGGACACTGAGACGTAACCACCCCAGAATACTCAACAACTCAGTGGTTAGAGCACTCACCTGGGACGTGGGAGAACTGACTTCAAGTCCCTGCTCCAACTCAGGCAGAACAGGGATACAAACCTTTGCCTCTTACATTATAGGGGAGTGCTCTACCCACTAAGCTAATAATGTTATTAGTTGCATTATTGTAGCACATAAGATCCCTAGTTGTGACCAGGACCCCATTGTGCTAGGCACTGTACCAATAGAACAAAAGGACAGTTCCTGCCCAAAAGAGCTTACAGTCTAAGCGTAATGCAAGAGATCTGTAGGGAAATAAAAGGAAACAATGAGACAATAATGGTCAGGCTGATCGGCATTCTAACCATTGTCAATATATTACAGGCATCATGGCAAAGGAGAGTTTTGCGGATGTATTTGAAGGTGGATGCTTTGTGGATGTTTTCAGGGAGCCCCTCCCAAGAGTGCTGAACAGCATGGGAGAAAGTAGAAAGATGCTTGTCTGAAAATGTAACCCACAGCCACTGGAGACTGGCACGATGGGCCCATCAGAGATGAGCAGCAACAGTTCAATAGCAAATGAGAGATGACAGGTAGGGTGAGAAATGGCCAAGAAGGGGCTAGAAGGTGAACACAAGCATCTTATATTTGATGTGATAGAGAAGGGAGAGCCAGTGGAAGGATTAAAAGCTAAGGATGACATGGGCAAAGTGACGGTGTACACGTACACACATATGTGTATACATACACCCACCAAATTTCTGACCTGCTTGCTCCTAGCTGTCTTTGTTGAAGGCGTGATCTGATAGGTATGCTCTGAGCATGCCTCTGGGACCAGGCCCTGGAGGTGACAAAGGCAGGGTATTGCTTAGGTTGACAATCCTACTAGGGGTTATGCATGAGCTAGGGAACCAAGCAGCTCAGTGGCATCAGGAATTAGGTGATTTTGTGTATGGCCACAGGCAGAAACGTAGGTGCTTAGGGGACTTTTCCAGCAGAACCTTAGGTGCCTTAGGAATTTAGGCAGCTAAAGGGTTAGGCACCAGCTGAGCAGAGGTTTGAGGATCTCAGTGGTGCCTAAATGTTGGACTTAGACACCTAAAATGCCTACATCCCTTTGTGGTTCTAGCTCTGTGTACCTGAAAGTATGAGAAGAACAGTGTTACAGGGAGGTTAATGATATTACTCCCACTTACATGATGGAGAAACCCCTTTTTCTCTGATTCCACCTTTCCAGGGTCACAAGGGTCCTCCAATCCCTTCCTACAGAGCTGCAAGAGAGTCCCTGGCAAAGGTGACAGCTCCATTCATGTAAAAGGAGAGGTTAATTTCAGAGCAGTTGGGTGTTCATCTGGTATGGGGTCTGTCAGAGGGGGCACAGGAATAAGGGTAACTGAGTTAACTGTCCCTTTTACCCTGAAGTCTCCAGAGATTTTTCAGACTTTGGATCAACTGAAAAGAGAAAAATAATGAGATTCAGGGTGACAAAAACAATCAGTAAAATGTCATTCTCTTCCATGTTCTGCAGCTACCAGGGCGATGGTAGGCTATATATTAAGGGCTTTCCCTTCCCCCTGCCCTGGTTCTTATCATGTAGACAGAAAATAGAAGACCAGAAGTAGTGCACCTTTGATCCTACCCCTTATAATTTATGGTCATTTTGGAGGGTTTGGGGGCTTCAGTACCACCTCTTCTGTATCCCATGGGAGGAGTAAGAAGTGAGGTTGTGCTCCAGTCAGGGACAGGGATTTCTTTGGCTTTTAGTGTTTCTTATACTTTCACCCCCATTCCTCTTGCCCCTCCCAACTGTCTGCTTGACCTTATCTCGGGAGAGGAGTTGAGGCAGGACTGTCCTTCAAGTGTCTGCTTGTATATTACACACTCATTCTGCCCGGCAACACTTTAGCTCTATCTCTTCTCTCTTTTCACCTGATCTGCTTGTGGGCAGGTGTAACACACAGTGTCTTTGTTCTTTGTTCATACATATTAGTAAGAATATAAAAATATCAAAAGTCAAATGGGCAAACAAGACCCAAAATTCTGTCCCAGGCAAATATACAGGCCTGTGTACTACATTATCATCACTAACACTCCTAAGAGCTACCCCCTCTCCTTCCCAGCAAGAGACACTGCAAGAAGAGAAGCAGGAGCACTAGCTACAGAATGATTTCCCGGTTACTCCATTTCCAGCTTCTCCCTCAAGGAGGCACAATGGAAAGGAGGTAGGAGCACGAGGTATATGGGGATCTCCCAAATACTCCAGTCCGGGCTTCTCCCAGCAAGGCTGCTGTAGGGAAGGAGGCAGAACAGCTGGCTGTGAGGGAGCTTCCAGGTATGCTACTCCCTACAGGAAGCACTGTAATTAGAGTGGCAGGAGCACTAGCTGTAGCAGGTGCTCCGAGCTACTCCAGTCTCTGCCTCTCACAGCCAGCGGCACCGTAGGGAGCCAGACAGGAGCTCTGACTGTGGAACCTCAGGCTAATGAGAGGGCTGAAGTGCTTTACACTCTTACCTGTTTTTCTTGTCCTGAGCAAGAGGCCAACGAGAGCAGCAAAGAAGATGAACGTAGCAATCAAGGCTCCCACAAGCCCTTTAGATGTGTTTTGCTCTGTTGGAGAAAGAAGGGGAGTCAGTGATGTGAAGCTCATCTGAGTCTGTTTCAGAGAGCTAAAATTCTTCACATGGATCACACACAGGGCAGGGCTGGGATCCTATTGGAGGAGAGATGTGGAAGGTTCCTGGGGAAAGATTAGGATCTCATTAGAGAGAAGTGACAGTCCGTAGGGCAGCATCAGGTCCCACCAGAGGGAGAAGTATGTGGTGGGGGGAGGGCAGAGTATGCTTTCAGGCAAAGCTGGCTTCTTATTGGGTAGAATAGTGCCACAGGGAGCAGGGACTATGCTGAGTTCCTATTGGGGAAGGAAGGAGGTGGGGGCAAAGAAAGTCCCGGATCCCTTGGAGACAACAGTGTATTGGGATCCTTGGGGCATGGTTGGGTTCCCCACAAGGAGTCCACTGAGCAGGATCAGGATCCAAGTGCTGCCTTTTTGCTCCCTTGAAACTACTGCCCCCGTAACAGTGTAAGGTGCTGCACGATGCAGAGAACATGCTTTACAAAGAGCTTTAGAGGATGTAATAAGAGCTGAGGAAGTGCGACTGAGAAGCCAGGAGAGGAAAGAAGGGATGGGGAATGAGGGCAGGCAGGGAAATTGGGAGAAATTGGAGGGTGCTCCAAATGGGATGGGGTTATAGCACCTGCTAATTGATAGGTGAGGGAAGAGCTGGAGCTAGATCAGAGGGTTGAAGCAAAAGCTGAGAGACAGGGGCAATAAGGAGCACTCATCCTCCTTTCCCCCTGTTTACCTGGTGCTCTGAGCTGGGCACTAGCTGTGATTGCCTCTTCAAGGGCCAGATGCGAGACATGGCAGCTGTAGGTCCCAGGTCCCAGCTCTGTGGCTGTGTTGATACTCAGGTACGAATTGATGCTGTAGGTGCCATCCTGAGCTTGCCTATGGCTGGAGAAGTATGTGCTTGAGTCTGAGATAGGGACCTTGTCCTTGTCGTCAGGGGCCTCCCGTGTCCACTTCACCGACACATCCAGTGGGTAATAGCCAGAGATCTCACAGGTCAGGGTAGTGGCTCCATCCCCCTCACGTGACACCAACTCTGGGAACAAACGGACTCTTGGGGGCTCTGGAGGGGGGTAAACAGGAAATTAAATCCAGCTGATGATAAACTGTGTTTGAGGGGATGGAGTAGTACAGAGGAGTCCCTCATCCCCACTGGGTGGGGCTGGGGAAGCAAGGAGGGGGGCAGAGAGATAGGGGGAAGGGTGAGGTTCTGGTGAATGGGGCCTGTCTCCCCTATTGCCCCCTGACTAGGTATCCTTATAGCATCATTGCCTCACCGACCAACTGCAGCTGGATGATGTTCTGGGCCTGGTGCTGGGGGGTGGACACTAAACAGATGTATGTCCCTTCATCCCCCACACCCACTCCATGCAGGCGAAGTGATGCATCTCCAGTCTCCAGCATCTGTACCACATCCACGTGGGCTGTTGACTGTTCTGCTTGTGCCATGTCCCCTGCTTGGTAGTGGAAAACTCTACGCCCGCTGCCTCGGTGCTGCAACCTCCACTCCAGCGAGGCCAGAGGAGAGCTGGAAGCCAAGGCAAAGCTGCAGTCCAGGGTGACGGAGGTGCCAAATCGGGTACGCAAAGTAGGGGTGCGAGATGACAACTGGAATTCAACTAGGAACAAAGAGAAGGAGAAATAGACTGAGAGAGTATTAAATATATGTGGTTATGGAAGACTCCCCCTGGCAGGACATCAGGGACTGGGTCACAGTTCCACCCACCTGGAGGAAGCATGCTGTGGACAGACTGGCCATGCTGGGTTGAAAAGTTGGAGTTGTGTCTCCCCCCAAGAAGATCCCATCCTGCAGGCTGAAGCGCTATTAGCAGGGTACGGGGAGTAAGTGCATACTGCTCTTCTTGCTACACCAAATTCTTGAAGAGCAGACTTGCCAAGGGTCACAGTGGTGTGGAAAATAATGAACATAAGAACGGCCATACTGGATCAGACCAAAGGTCCATCTAGCCCAGTATCCTGTCTTCTGACAGTGGCCAATGCCAGGTGCCCCAGAAGGAATGAACAGAACAGGGAATCATCAAGTGATCCATCCCCTGTTGCCCATTCCCAGCTTCTGGCAAACAGAGGCTAGAGACAACACCATCCCTGCCCATCCTGGCTAATAGCCATTGATGAACCTAACCTCCAATAACTTATCTAGTCCTTTTTCAAACCCTGTTATAGTCTTATAGTAACAGTGGTGGGGAGAACAGTGGGGCCAGAATTGGGGAGTCAAGGGGCACAGAAATGCAAGAGCAGAGTGATCAAGGGGGCACACTGGTGGTCCAGCGGTTACATCCTGCAGATAGCAGGAGGCCCAGAGGGCCCTGTACATTTGAGCTTCCCTCAAGAAGGGAAGGATTATCTATCCCGCTGACTCACAGCATGTGCAGTCCCTTTCTCTAGTTCCCTTAAGTCCTGGACTACAGCGTGGGGTGGTATTCCTGGTGTCTCTAGTTCCCCTAGCACTCCTTGGTGTGGAGGCTTCAGCCCTGGAGTATCTGGCTCCCCTAGTGCACCCTGGTGCAGTAGGTGCATTCCAGCACTAAGGTCTTTTCCCCTCATTTGCCACTTTCTTTACCTGTGGTCAGCACTGTGCCCTCCTTGCTTACAGGGACCTTCAGCCTTGGGTGCAGCACAGCCATTCTGTCATCTTCCTCACTGTCACTGCTGACCTTCAGCACCAGGGCTATGCTGATCCCACTGGACAATTTCAGGGTCCCCATGAACCAGGAGGCCTGGCTGAGCCCCTCATCTGCCAGGTGTAGGCTGTATGGAGAGATCTCACAGGTCACTTCCTCCCCAGCACAGTCTGCATGCAGCAGGGATTCTGCATATGGGACGGGTACCAAACTTGCTGTAATGAGAAAGAGAAGACATGTAGTTTGATGAATGGAACAGGAAAAACAGGATCAAGTTTCAGTAGGGGCCTAATCTAGTGAGACACCAAGGGCTGTGTCTACACCTAGTGTAAAATGGGGTAAGGCTGCTGCTACGGAAACACAAGAGCCTTAGCATGTAACATTGGTCTCCCAGCTTATTTAAAGAAGTTCTTGTGGTGAATGAAGGAGTCATATGTATTATTTTTTATGAATACCATATATTCCTCAGTTTACCTGTTTGCTTTAACTTTGCAGCCAGACTGGATAATCTCAAAGGCTGTTGGAGGAAAACAACAGGGAACAAAACAATAACAGACAGACGATACCTTAAGGGAACAATAGGAAGAGCTATAATTTGGGAAATACCTACCTGCCTACAAAAGCAGCAAAGAGTCCTGTGGCACCTTATAGAATAACAGACATTTTGGAGCATGAGCTTTCGTGGGTGAATACCCACTTCGTCGGATGCATCCGACGAAGTGGGTATTCACCCACGAAAGCTCATGCTCCAAAACGTCTGTTAGTCTATAAGGTGCCACAGGACTCTTTGCTGCTTTTACAGATCCAGACTAACACGGCTACCCCTCTGATACTTGATACCTTCCTACATACCAACCATGCTAGCAAGGTTTATTCTTCCCAAGCCTAAACCTTGGAGCAAAGGGGATGCTGAAACATTAAAGGTCCCAGCCTGAAAAAGGAAGAGGTATTGAGGGCACAGCAACAGCTCGAGATGTGTGTCTGTCAAAGAGAAAATCTATCTGCCAAATCAATTATTGTTACTGAAGCACAAGCCAATCTTTCTTGATGCCTGCACTCTCTTCACCTATATTCACCTATATGGGAGTGCTTTTAATAATTTGTTAATACTGTATATTGGCCTGGCTCTGGTGAGGTGGTTTTTGTGAAAATGTCTTCGATTAAGGGCTTCCCAACAGGTGACCATCTGGGATGATCCAGGCAGATAGGAGAAGATGGCTCAAGATGATCCTGTAACAGCTTTGCCAGCTTTTTCTTATAGCCCCTGCTGAAATCAAACAATTGCATGAGAATTTCAGCTTTGATTTAAAAAGTAAGTTTCTAACCATCGTGATTGAGTAGAAAAATTTTGTTTCAACCGCTAAGTAAAAATATTTTGTTTTAAAATATTTGATTATTTTGTTGGTCATTATCACTGGTCACAGGTTCCCAAGGGAAGGAAACACAGGTGCCCAAAACCTAGCTGGACCTGCACACTTCACCTTGTGCAGCTGTCATGCATGGGGCACTTGTCCCAGCCCTGATCCAAGTATGGAAGAATCACAAGATTCCATCCCAAAACAGACAAGGGCAAGAGGCCCAAGACCTGGGTTCTCTGAGAGAGACTAGAAAGGGGACTCAAGTGCAGCTAGCCCTGTAGCTGTGATACTCCCCTTCTTGCACCCTCTCCTCTCCTTGTACCCCACCCTTATACCCCTGGCGAGTTGCAGACCCAAGGTGAAGTGTACGTTCTTCCACAGGGGAACTCTGTCCTCAGTTGAAGGCAGCAGGTTCTGCGGCTTGGTGTCTAGGTGGGACATGACGGCAAGGAAATATATAGTATAGAGCATGAGCATACCAAGATGTTTCAGAGGTAGTCTAAATGCATAACATGCAGCCAGTTTGAAAGGTGCACAGTGTGGAAGGTGCTTGCAGAGCCCGGTGAGCAGGGTAGCTGTAATTCTGCTGATAATTTGATGCATATTCACTATGATATGATTACATTTTAAAATTACATTATCACACATGATTTTTCTCTGCATATATCATTTGATCTCACTGGATATGTCTACACTGCAAGTAGACACCCATAGCTGGCCTAACACCAGCTGACTCAGGCTCATGGGGCTCAGGCTGCAGGGCTGTTTAATTGCAGTGTAACTGTCCGGGCTTGGGCTGGAGCCCAGGCTCCAGGACAGTGTGAGGTTGCAGGGACATAGAGCCTGGGCTTCAGCCCAAGCACAGAAGTCTACACTGCAATTAAAAAGCCCTGCTGCCCGAGTCCCCGAGGCCCAGTCAGCTTGCACGGGCCAGCCACAGGTTTTTATTTGCCGTGTAGACATACTCAAGGAAGTAGTAAGTGGTAGCAGAAGTATCCTGTGGAGCCTACGAACCAGGCACTGGAGGGTCGTGTGACACACTTTGCAAGCTGCTTGCTTGACAGCATAGAACTGTGGGTATCAGGATTCTCAGGCTCTCTCCTCCTACATTCTCCCTAGTCAAACAGCACTTCTGCACTCTCATTGCAGACCATCCTCAAATCCCCAGCCACTTTTTTGCCACTTTCATGTCCAGGCTTAAACTCTCCCCTCTCTTGTCATTTCCACTTTTCCACTAAAAATCTTGCTGATTTTTTCGGTAAGATTAGAAAAGACCGCTCTTTCCTTCCCCTTTGCTATCTTCTCCTCCCATCTGTAGCTTTCCTCTAACCATTTCAGCAGCCCCACATCCCATCCAAGTGTGTCCCCCTTCATCATATTCTCCTTTGCCCCGCTCTCTCCCTTCCTACCCTCCCTCATTCCTACCATCTTCCTTACCTTCACCTCACACCTTCCCTGCTGTCTACTTCTCTACTATCAACTCCACCATGCAACTTTGCACTCTCTCTCTCTCCGTCTTTATCTAAGGAGGAAGGAAGGTGTCCATGTGGTTATGACAGTGGTGGACTAGAGTTCAGGAGCCCAGGGTTGCACACTGCAAAACTGCCATGCATTAGCAGCTTCAACTGAGGTCCAGGGGTGCAAGTGCACCCACAGAAACCAGGTCCAGATAAGCACTGACTTGCACTGGCAGGACCACCTGGGGCAGGGTGTGCAAAAACATCCATACCAAAATGCCCCACATCTGGCCCTCATTTTTAAAGTTCTCCTGCGATCCCGTATTACCCTTGGAAAGTCCCAGTGCCAGCTACTCGGCCTAGCAACAGGTCCCACCCACCAATACAAAATTGAGGCGGTCAGGGCAGCAGCCAATCAAAATATGATGTTGCCCTGGCCAATCATTAGGATCCAAGCTCATCCTCCTCTCCTAATTACAGAGTCAGAGAAGGAGTGTTTTTTTCTACCCAGCAATACGGAATGTGTGGCCAATCACAAACAGACACCAATGGAAATATCAGGCAGGCTGACCCTGCCATCATTGCTATCCGGCCTAGCAACCTTTCAGGAAGGGTCTAAGGCCTAATAACATTGGGACAGATTTAGCCAATCAGGAAAGGAAGCAAGGTGATTGACAGACCAATATTAACCCCTTGAGGAAGCCAGTGCTGTAGGCTGCTGGTTTGCTGTCCTTGCCTTAAGTAAAGGAATTTGGGTGAAGACAGCTCACCCACTGCATTGAGAGGGGGTGAGGCTGGGAGTATGCAGCAGATCTTGGCTGGATCTAGGATGCCCTCACTGATCAGGAGAGCAATTCTTCAAGGTGCTGAGGCTGTTGAATACCTTGTGTGTGTTTTCCTGGACCACAGTGTCCTCTATCCACTGTCCTCAAGAGTAGCTCCTGTCCTGAGATATCCAGCTGAAGTCATCAACAGCTGGTGTCAGAGCCACTGTAACTGTTTTGTCCAGGGACAAAGAAGATTCCTTTGGTGGTGAAGGCAGCTGGAGCATTTCCCTCACTGCTTCTATCACATCTTCGGAGGCTCCCTCCAGTTCTGGGGAGGGTGCTCTGGCCAGCAACACCAGAGGCAACTGAAATCTTCTCCTCTTTGCTGAGACATTGGAGGGGACCCTGCTCCAAGATCTATGGGAGGGCAGGACAATGAGGCCATGGTGGCAAGTTGTACTGATACTGGCATAACTGGGTATGCCCCTTTCGGTGCTAGTTCTGCACCAGGACTCAGTACTGCATGCTTCAGAGTACCCTTGGTGGTATCGACCTCGCTCCTCAGGTGAGGGTCCCTGCTCAGTGTGGTAGAGAAGGAGTATATTGGTGACAGAGATGAAAAGTAGCTCTCAGGAAACGGCAATGCTAATAGTTGTGACAATGGCTCCAATGGTAGGGCTGATGGTGCCAATATCAATGTTGATGCCTGTACCAGCATTGGGTCTGGTGCTGAGAGGAGCAGTTCCCAGTCAAGGGCATATTTTGAAACTCAGAAGGGCTCCAGTTTTGAAGTTATGAAGTGTAGAAAATTGATAAAGAAAGTTAAAGACATCAAGAAAAAACCCATGGCTGGCAGAGGCAAGGACAATAAGGAGCTTTTTAAGTATATGAAGAACAAAAGAAATCCTAGCAATGGTATAGGCTCATTACTAGATGGAGACAGTAACACTAGAATCATAGAATATTAGGGTTGAAAGGGACCTCAGAAAGTCATCTAGTTCAACCCCCTGCTCAAAGCAGGACCAATCTCCAGGCAGATTTTTTTACCACAGTTCCCTAAATGGTCCCCTCAAGGATTGAACTCATAACCCTGGGGTTAGCAAGTCAATGCTCAAACCACTGAGCTATAATGATACTGAAAAGGCAGGAGAGTTCAATAAATATTTCTGTTCTGTAATTGAAAAGAAGCAGGCTAACATACTCATATCACATGAGGATGATAAAGTACAGTATTTTCAAGAACTCAGTAACTAGGGAGTATGTTAACCAATATCTATAAAGCACAAAATAATTTAAATCACCATGTCCCTGGATAACTGGCACTCAAGAGTCATAAAAACATGTTGGCTGAGGAGATCTCTGGCCTGCTGATGTTCATTTTAAATAAATCTTGAAATATTGGGGTGCGATAGGGCACTCACCTCCTGAGTACCTCCTACTGGCTGGATGCAGTACTGCAATCCTCTTTTCCCCACTCATGGTACCCTCTGTAGTTGTCAACCTCGCTAGGCAGGTCTTCAGAGGCTCAGCCATCTGGTCAACTCACTGTCCTCAATAGATGAACACCTTCCAGGGTAGCAAAGTCCAACAAACTATCTGCCCACATGAGGGTCTTCAGCCCCATCTCTGGGACCTTTAAATCCGGTCCCTTCACTCAGGCTTCTAAAGGAAACTTGTCCTCTTCTTGGGCCTTAGGTCACTTTGCTAGTGGCCAGTGGGGGAACACAGGCCCACCCACTACTCCAGGTCCCAACCCAGGAATCCTATAAACCGCACCAAGACACTGCTGCCTCTGGTTTGCTGCTATTCCATGGGCCTTTTCCCACATAGCTCCCTTCTCTTCACCCTTCCCTCAGGGCTGAAGTTCTCAGATCTTCTTCCTCCTCACGGCACACAAGTACCACCAGAACCCTCCCTCTAGTTCTCTCTCAAGCTCCTGTGACCAGCGAGGAGCAGCCTGCCATGTTCCTCTGGGCTCAGCCAGGAACTGACCTGCTCAGGCCCAGCCGCAGCTTTTATTTGATCCTCCTGGGCTCTGACTGGCTGCTTCTATGGAACCCTTCTAAGCAGGCCTGGAGGACCCATCTTCACTGCTCCTTTCCTGGGGCAAGGTGAGGTAGGACCACAAGGCCTCCAGCAAGGGGCCTTGAAGGGCCAGGTACATCCTGTCACATGGGAAATTCCAGAAGACTGGAAGAGTGCTAATGTTGTGCCACGTTTCAAAAACAGCAAGTAGGATGACACAGGCAACTGTAGGGCAGTTAGCTTGATATCAATCCCCGGCAAAATAATAGACTAGCTGATACAGGATTCAATTAATAAAAAATTTAAATGACAGAATATAATTAATGCCTCTCCACATGCTTTTATTTTAAATAGATTTTGTCAAACAAACCTGAATTCATTCTTTGATGTGACTGCAAGTTCAGTTGATAAAAGCAGATGTAAGACACAGACTTTTGTAAGGTGTTTGACTCAGTACTGCATGCCAATGTGATTTTAAAAATTAGCATTGACACAATACCAGTACGGCACATGTTAAATGGATTAAGAACATTTTTGTCAATGATATGGAAGTAAATATAAAATCACTACTGATAAAATTTTCAGATGACACAAAGATTGGCAGAGTGATAAATAGCAATGAGGATGGGGCAATCATACAGAAGGAACTGGACCAGTTGGTAACCTGGTGTGACATTATCTGACTAAAATATGACCATGTAGATCGAGGTGGGCAAACTACTTCCTGCAGGCTGGATCTGGCCCGTCAGGGCTTTGGATCTGGCTGGTCAGGGCTTGGATCCGGCCTGCGGGATTGCCACCCCCATGGCACAGCATGGACAGGGCAGGCAGGCAAAGAGCCTGCCCTGGCCCTGCTGCACCCTGCTGCCAGCCCAGAGTCGCCAGGCCGGAGCCCGCACCCCAAACCCCGCTTGCACCCTGCACCCCAACTCCCTGCCCTGAGCCACCTGCCACACCCTGCCTGCATCCCTGCCACACCCCGCACCCCTCCTGTACCCCAAACCCCTACCCTGAGCTCCCTCCCACACTCCTCCCTGAGCCCCCCCACACTCTGCACCCCCTCCTGCACCCCAACCCCCTTCCCTGAGCCCCCTTCCCTCATACACTCTGCACCCCTCCTCTGCCCCAACCCCCTGCCCTGAACCCCTTCCTACACACCACACCCCCTCCCAAACCCTGCACTCCCTCCCGCACCCCCCTGCCCCAGCCCTACATTCATGGCCCTGCATTCAATTTCCCCACCCAGATGTGGCCCTCGGGCCAAAAAGTTTGCCCACCTCTGATGCAGATCATTGTTGCTACCATTGTTATATAATTGCAACAAATATTGTACACAGGTCGTCAAGTAAGGTGTCTATGGAAAGGTTATGATTTGCTGAATATGATTATGCTATTTATATGCATGTAACATTTTGTATCTGAAGTTATGAGTATTGGTTCTATACCTGGATTCAAATGTCTTTGATTCAAAAGCGCTGACAAGGTAGTTAGCCAGCACATCTTGGAGGAACTGTTGAAATTGACTGGCCCATCAAAAGAATATTTAACTCACAATGGAAGATGCCCATTTACCCTAAATGGACTTTCCTGTGAATGTGCTGTTTGAGGTACAGGTAACGGCTTCTACTGTGTCTTATCATGCACGGACATGTGACTTGCCTATGGACTCCAAACATTATCTCGTCAACTAGGATTTTCCGCTAGCTGTGCTGAGGGCTTTGTTTGAAACAATGGGTTTCCCTCCACATGGCAGAAGCTATAAAAGTCCCTGGAAACACCTCCATTTTGCCTCTTTCCTGCTCCAGCTCTTTCCTGCTCAAGCCTCTGGACTATGGAATTATATCAATGGGAGCATTTTAACCAAGGGATCGGGGGCCTTCCATTGATTTGGAAGCAACCATAGACTTGACTAAAGCCAGCAGTTTATTCTATCACTGCTACAAGCCTGAACCAAGAACTTTGCAATTATTGTATGTACCTGATTCCTTTAACCAATTTTAACTTTCACCTTTCTTTCTTTCCTTTTATAAATAAACCTTTATATTGTAGCTACTAAAGGATTGGCAACAGCATGATTTTTGGGTAAGATCTGAGTAATATATTGACCTGGGTGTGTGGCTGGTCCTTTGGGATCAGAAGAACCTTCTGTTTTATTAAATTGGTTATAAAGAACCACTCATCTAAGTCTAGTGTTTTCGGGCTCGGACTGGAATGCCTAAGGAAACTGCTTTTATGACTTCTTGTTAGCCAGTGTGGTGAAACAGAAGTTTATTTTCTTGCTGGTTTGGTATATCTCATGGGAGAATAATCACTAGTTTGGGGTATGTCCGCCCTATTTCTCAGCAGTTTGTCCTGAATTTGGTATTCTCAGTTGTGACTCACAAGGGCACTGTTACACCTGGGCGCATTCAAACAATTTGCATTTGAATACAGCCAAATGCAAAACTGTACATCTAGAAACAGGAGATGCAAGCCCTAGTTATAAAATTGAGGCTATATCCTGAAAATAGTGACCATCCAACAGATTTAGGGGCTATAGTGGACAAACATTCAATATGAGTTTCCAGTGTGATGCTGTGGCAAACAGGGTTAATGTGATCCTTGAACATATAAACAGGAGTGTAGTGTGTATGCCCCTGATTAAACTGATAATGGAATACTTATACAGATGTGATGTCCACATTTTAAACAAAACGCTGAAAATTTTGCAGAAGATTCAGAGAACAGCCACAAAAATTATTTGAGGGCTGGAAAAAATGTTTACAATGAGAGGCTTAAAGAGCTCAATCTGCTTAGTTTATCAAAAAGAAGACTGAGAGGTTACTTGATTCCTGTGTATAAGGGCCTCCACAGGGAGAAAATACCAGGTGTAAGAGAGCTCTTTAATCTAGAGCAGGGGTCGGCAACCTTTCAGAAGTGGTGTGCCAAGTCTTCATTTATTCACTCTAGTTTAAGGTTTCGCGTGCCAGTAATACATTTTAATGTTTTTAGAAGGTCTCTTTCTATAAGTCTATAATATATAACTAAACTATAGTTGTATGTAAAGTAAATACGGGTTTTTTAAATGTTTAAGAAGCTTCATTTAAAATTAAATTAAAATGCAGAGCCCCCTGGACCAGTGGCCAGGACCCAGGCAGTGTGAGTGCCACTGAAAATCAGCTCGCGTGCCGCCATCGGCTCATGTGCCATAGGTTACCTACCCCTGATCTAGTGAGAAAGGCCTGACAAAGAACTAATGGCTGGAAGTTGAAGCCAACCAAATTCAAATGAAAAATAAGACAGATTTTCTAACAGAGAGGGTGATTAGCTCTTGGAACAACTACCATCTCTTTAAGTCTTCAGATCAAGACTGGATGCCTTTCTGGACAAACACCAGTGATTGGGCTCAATGCAGGGATAAAGAGGAGAAATGTAATGGCCTATATTATACAGGATTTTAAACTAGATCAGCAGTTCGCAAACTGTGGGCCAGGATCCCAAAGTGGGTTGCAACCCCATTTTAATGGGGTTGCCAGAGCTGGCTTAGACTTGCCAGGGCTTGAGGATGAAGCCTGAGCCCCACTGCCCAGGGCCGAAGCTGAAGCCCTGCATGAGGGATTCAGCCCTGGGCAGCGGGACTCAGGTTACAGGTCCTCTGGCTGGGGCTGAACCCTTGGGCTTCAGCCTTAACCCCTACCTTTTCCGGGGAAGCATGGCTCAGGCTTTGGCTCCCCACCTGGGACAGTGGGAATCATGGAGACTCAGGCTTTGGTCCCCCCTCCTGGGGTCATGTAGTAATTTTTGTTGTCAAAAGGGGGTCACGGTGCATTGAAGTTTGGAACCCCTGAACTAGATTATCTAATGGTCCCTTCTCGCCTTAAAATAGATGAATATATTAGTTAAAATCTGTGAATATCCTGGTCTATGGCCTTGTCTATATTGGGACTTTAGCTACTGATATAACTGGCATTTCAGCCACAGTGCAAACTCCCTTCTGTATGATACGATTTATACTAGTGCAGCCCAATTATCACCAGGGCAGTTTACTCGGGTTTCAGTCTCCATCAATGCAGTTATCTCCAATGCAGTTATCTCAGAAGAGGACTGTGATGGTAATTCATTAATCAGTATGCAGTGCTCAGATATTGTGTGTGTGGGGGGGGTCATGTGGGTAAATAGTGTTGTTGTAACCATACTGGTCCCAGGATTTTAGAGAGACAAAGTGGTTGAGATAATATCTTTTATTGGAGCAACTTCCGTTGGTGAAAGAGACAAGCTTTCAAGCTACACAGAGCTCTTCTTGAGATCTCAAGAAGGGCTGAATAAGAGCTAGCTCTGTGTAAGTCAAAAGCTTGTCTCTCTCACCAGCATAAGTTGCTCCAATAAAAGATTTTACCTCACTCACCTTGTCCGTCTAAAGTAAGTAAGTTGACAGATAGTGACTCTGTCTATTTACACAGCGCCTTTCACCCTGCTATCCTTTTGTCCAACACATCACCTGCGAGCCCCTGGGGCAGGGCTCTGTGTTTTGAGTCTGTGCAGATTTCAGTTAACTCATGGATTACTGTGGCTGGCATGGCAATTCTCCTATCCCCAGCTCCTCACTCACCTGAGACTTCAAAGACGATGGGAAAAGTGGAGTCAGTATTTGTGCCTGGCGCCTCATAATTGGTGACACTGTCCAAGCTTCCATCATCAGCAATGCTGATACCTCTCAGCACTAGGGTGGCGGGGTCTGAGGAGAATGATCCAGCAAAGGCACCCGGAAATCCACCCACAGCTTCCTCTATATAATGACAGTCCAAGACCACATCCACAGGGCGTAATTGGGACCCCGGGGCCAGCTCCACTGGCAGCTCTGCTGAGAAGGAAAAGAACCAGCTGAGAGGTGGGGTGCACACACATACACATACCTGCTGCCCCACTGGGACAAGACATTTGGCACTGACATCTTGCCCTTTGCTGGGGCAGTCCTATAGAAAAGGGGATGATCCAGGTGAGCCCTGGGGCACACCACCACCACACAATTCCCCTCCTTCCCTGGAA
This sequence comes from Mauremys mutica, assembly GCF_020497125.1. Taxonomy (NCBI): domain Eukaryota; kingdom Metazoa; phylum Chordata; order Testudines; family Geoemydidae; genus Mauremys; species Mauremys mutica. The sequence continues at coordinate 144,130,153 of NC_059072.1, read as the reverse complement.
CACCTCCCCTGAAGTACCTCTTCCCAGTTTGGTATTACTTCCCCATCTCCCACTGTCATTATCCTTTTGGAAGACCCTAGGCACTCCCCCATGATTATCAACTTATACTATCATACCTCCCTCTGGTGTCACCACCATAAGGTTCATCCATCTTGGGAGGAGGGGAATGGGGGCCCATTTGTCTAATCCCTTCTGGGACACAAGCTGCTAATCAAACTGTTCCCCATCTTGTTACCTGAGCCTATAATGCAGGGGTGGCCAAACTGTGGCTCATGAGCCACATCCGGCCCTTTTACCGTTAAAGTGTGGCTCACAAAGGCCCCCTCCCCTTCCCCCCATTCTCCACCTAACAGACTGGGGGTGGGGGGGACACCTCAGGCCTTCTGCCTTGCAACAGGGTGGTGAGGTAGGGGCTTCTGCCCAGAGGAGAGGGGGGTCTCGGGGCTTCAGCGGGAGCAGAGCTGCAGCACCAAGCAGAGCCCTGGCAGGTGCACCCTGGCTCTGGTAGGTCTTAAGATTGTGCTATGCTGCTGGGAGGGTTTGGCCACCCCTGCTATAATGGGCCTTCTAAAAGAGGCATCCCTGTAGACCAGCCAGAATCCCACAGCTGACACCTCCTAAACTCACCAGCCTTCAGAGCCAGAACTCCACAGATGAGGATGAGCCCTAGATTCATTTTGTCCCCCAAGCAAGGGGTTCCAGACACCCTAAAACATCAGGCATCTGTGCTAGAATCAAACTCTGAATGAGCCTTCCGCATGCCAGTGCCTTTGCTTTCACTTTCACTCTGACAACCAAAAACAGATTCGAGAATATTAACTCCTTCCTTACCTAAGAGAGGAGCCGGATAGCCTGAGACTCTTGGAAACCAGATAATGGGAGATTGCAGGTTAGGATTGAGGGGCATCAGCAAAGCTGGCTGTTTAACGCTCTGAATTGCTGTTTTAGATAAAACTCTCCTGTTCAGTCTCTTCCAAAACCCATTTTGTGCCACATTTTCTTTTTTTGAGATCCCTAAGCCCTTGTGGAGTCATTTGAATCTGTGTTCAGATGCATTTTTTAAAGATTTGTGCTCACAAAATAGTTTTTGCTAATCATTCTTCAGCTGAATAGAAGTGCTTGAAAGTTGTCTCCTATGAGTTACATGTAAAAAAACCTGAGTTCAGTGGTTGTGACATGAATTCCAGAAACAAGGAAAGTTTGTTCTCAGAATGAAAAGAAGAAATAATCTAGATTTAGAAAGTGAAGGAAAAATTCCAGCAACTCAACAGAGATGAGTGAGAAAGAGACTGAGTATTTTTGATATACCAAAGGTTGACTACGTTTCTCTGTCTCTCTCACATGTATGGCAAGAAAAGGGCTTTTTTTTAATTAGGGAGGAGCATACTATTATCTTCACACAGATTTACAGGTGCACAGCTATGCTGTGTTGGAAGTGTCACTTTAACTTTGCTTTCCTTGCCTTATGTTTGTTGTTTGTTTGAGTTTGAGTTTTTGTTTTTGTTTGTTTGTTTTTGGTTGGTTTTTGTTTTTCTTTTCTTCTTTTGAGGCTGTAAAGGGTTTTGCATGTGAATTTCACTTGTTTTGGGAAGAATTGGGGGTAGTGAAGGGGGTATGATTGAGGTGCATCTGTAGGACGGCTTCCTATATACACTAAGCTGCTCCACAGGTAGCCCCTCAGTCATGGCCCCCTTCATGCTGGAGCTGTGACTCTCATGAGGATCTGAATGGGTTTAAGGTTTTACAGTGTTCCCCTTTCCCCAAAAAACAATCCAGTGGAATGGCCTTCCATCCCAATATTGCCACAAACCCACCTATACCTTGGGAGTGTTCGAATGAACCCTTTGAATTCCAGGTTTCAGAGTAGCAACTGTGTTAGCCACAAAAAGAACAGGAGCACTTGTGGCACCTTAGAGACTAACATTTATTTGAGCATAAGCTTTCGTGGGCTACAGGCCACTTCATTCCATTCTATACATCCGATGAAGTGGGCTGTAACCCACGAAAGCTTATGCTCAAATAAATTGGTTAGTTTCTAAGGTGCCACAAGTGCTCCTTGTTCTTTCTTTGAATTCCAAAGATCCTGCATCTTTTTCTGAATCTGCCATGTTTCTCTCTTCTCTCTTACTCCTCTCCACAAGCAGAACCTCCTTACATCCATTCCCCACCCTAAACTAACCCTTACACAGGCAGGGCCGGCTCCAGACCCCAGCGTGCCAAGCAGGCGCGTGGGGCGGCATTGTCCTGGCAGGGCGGCATTTGGCTCCGGCGGACCTTCCGCAGTCATGCCTGCGGGAGGTCCACCGGAGCCCCGGGACGAGCTGAGCTCCCGCTGGTCCCGTGCTGGTCCCGCGGCTCGGACGGAGCTCCCGCAGGCATGCCTGCGGATGCTCCTCCGGAGCCGCGGGACCACGGGACAGTCCGCAGGCACTTCTGCCCTCGCCGCGGGACCGGGGAAGGGCGGCGCGAGCGTCGCGGCGCGCCGCCCTGCTTGGGGCGGCAGAATTTCTAGAGCCGCCCCTGTACACAGGATCAGTCATGACACATGATTTCAGAGGCAGATTAGATGTTACAGTCTTCTGTAGCAAGCTGAGTTGAAAGAGAGAGCTTAGCATATGAAATCTACCAGGCTTTGTCAGAAAAGCAAAATGGTGCATAGCTTTCCTGCCTTGGTGTAACTCTGGATTGCTAGAAAAAGCCTCAGAATTAAACCTCCCACTTTACTATGAACCCATTTTATCTCTGAAAGCACTGGGAGTCATGCTGAAATTATACCTTGTGTCCCAGAATATGCTGCACCTCCATGCATCCTCCCAAAATGATGTCACATGTCCTTTAACACACAGCTTCTGAATGCTCAGTCCCTCCTCCCACCCAGTTGAAATGCATTCCTTCCTTCCTGAACCCAACCCCCAGTCCTGCTCCATGTCTCTCCACATTGCCCTTACTTCTGAAAGTCGTGCAACATATCCTTTTCTCCCTGACCTGACACGCTGTAGTCAAGTAAAAGGAAGCACAGTACAGAGATCAGCAAATGTATACTGTTATTTCTCCTCTGTAGTGAGTGGAGCTGTTATTACAGCCAACTGGAAAAGACACCCCAACCACCTCCTCGAGTCCCACCATACCATTATCTCTGGATTCAGAGTAGCAGCCGTGTTAGTCTGTATCCGCAAAAAGAACAGGAGTACTTGTGGCACCTTAGAGACTAACAAATTTATTTGAGCATAAGCTTTTGTGGGCTACAGCCCACTTCATTGGATGCATAGAATGGAACACATAGAAAGATATTTATGCATACAGAGAACATGAAAAGGTGGAAGTAGACATACCAACTGTAAAAGGCTAATCAATTGAGATAAGCTATCATCAGCAGGAGGAAAAAAAAAACCCACCCAAACCTTTGAAGCGATAATCAAGATGACCCATAGGTGTGAGGATATTTAACATGAGGAAATAGATTCAATTAGTGTAATGACCCAACCATTCCCAGTCTCTGTTTAGACCTAGATTTTGTATTTAATTTGCATATTAATTCCAGTTCAGCAGTCTCTCTTTGGAGTCTGTTTTTGAATTTTTTTTGTTGCAAAATTGCCACCTTCAAATTGCCACTGAGTGGTTGGAGAGGTTGAAGTGTCTGAAGCAGAAACAGCAGCCCTCCTAGCCCCCACCTCCCAACCCGGTACAGCTAAGAGTGGCTGAGAGGGGAACCATCCAGTCACTGGGGCTGGGTGCAATCTCCCTTGGCCAGTGGAGTATACACAGTGTTTGCTGTGAAATCCTTCCTCTCTGGTGCATGTTCAAAATCGTATTTCATGGTGACAGTTCTGCAGTCTGTGTCCACAGCTGAGTGTGTGTGAACGAGACCTGGGACTGCTGTATATTGTGGTGCTGTCTCTTTAAAACGGGTCATGCTGCCATGTCCTCCCCTTGCCAGGGAGCTCTCAGGCGAGGCAGAGGCACTCGGCGGCTGCAGGAGCCATCTTGCTATTGTCATGTGTCTGGTCTCGCTCTGGCTTCCTGCACTACCCGGGTTGCAGCGTGCTCACAAAGACGCGGTCTGGCGTTAGCAGTGACCCCAGGCTGCAGGAAGTAGCTGGTTTTGCCAGGACACAGCGTGCCAGTAAATGGTGCAAACTGCTACACACACACACACACACACACACTCACAGACAAGAAACTGTAATGCACAGACCAGCAGAAACCAAACAGAAGCCACAGAGAATAAAGACACAGTGAGTACACAGACGAGAAGGCAAAATTAAAGCAGTTAAACTAGACAATAGTATTTTTTAAAAAATCCTGAACCAGGAGGATCGCAAGCCAGCCCCACCTTTATCTTTCTTTTGTAAACTTGCTAAAAACTGAAGGAGATGGGAACAAACGTTCCAGATCTATATGAAAACCTCAGGAGCAGATAAAAAAGAACAGGGCATAAACGTAGCCATTTTACTGCACATAGTGGGAGAGGAAGCTCTGAAAGTTTATAACGTTCTTACATCAGCCAGCTGAAAATGCTTCTGTTTTGGATGGGATCTTAACAATGCTTAGGAACTATGGTAACCATAAGAAAAAATTTATGTTTGAACGGTACCAGTTCTGTAGTGTTCTCACCTACACTTAGGGGGAAGAGCAGATAGACAAGTATGTCATAGAGCTGAGGCAAAAAGCAAGAAATGAGAGTTTGAAAATACTGAAAATGATATTCTCAGATACAGGACTGTGTTCAGTGTCCCTGATAAAGGGCAAAAGGAAAGGTTGTTGAGGAAAGTGGAAACCTGATTTGGGCTTGCAGAAAGCCATAGGCATTTGCAGAGCCTCACAAGCCACAAAATAGAGATTCCGTCTGGGCCACCTACTGACAAGTTTGTAGAGGCTGTTACACAAAAGAATACACAGGGCATCATGGGGAGGGCCTAGCTGCTGGGGAGTCAGAGCAAAGCAGACACACCAACCACTCACACACAAACTCTGTACACACTGTGGTAGGACAAACCTAGCCTATGGAAAAACATGTCCCAAATGTGGAATATTAAATCACTATTCTGTTTGCAGAGTTTAATCTTAATATTGGAGTGGAAGCTAAATGTTTTCCAATTCACCGTTTGAGAAAGATAGCAGGTCCCATCCAGATAAAATAGTTGTGCTTATAGCATATGGTGATTCCAGAATATACTCTGAAGGAGAAGTCACCTTAACAGTGGCAACGGTTAAAGCTAAGGTCAGTCTTCAATTGAAGACTTCACCTTAGTGATGAAGACTTAATCCTTAAGGCATTTACAACACTACTGATAGGCAGAGAAGCTTGCATACAGATACACCTACTATGTATGTGGGTATGCTGCATACCAGAGCACCCAGCACTAAAGAAGAATTGATTGCACAATACCTGGAATTCTTCAGGGGACTAGGAGAGTTCTGTGGGAAGCATCACATATATATATATAGATCCATCAGTCCACCATTGGCATGCATGGCTGCAGAACTACACCTTCTGCAGTGACAGAGACTCAGAAATTCACTCAGACAGTTAGAAAAGGAAAGAGTCATAGCCAAAGTGAACTCACCCACTCCATGGGTTAGCAGTTTAATCATAACTGAGACAAAATATGGGAAGATTAGGATTTGTTTGGATCCCTGATGCCTTAATAAAACTGTATCGAGACAGCATTACTCCGTCCCCTCACCAGTAGATGTCTGTTGCTGACGAGCTGGTGAAAGCATATTCATTAGGCTAGATAAGAAAGATGGATATTAGTAGGTCACCTTAGATGAGTCATTTGAATTTTGCACTTTTAATACACTCTGGGACAGATACAAGTTTCTCTGTATTTTCCACTGCATGCATCCGATGAAGTGGGCTGTAGCCCACGAAAGCTTATGCTCAAATAAATTTCTTTGTCTCTAAGGGCTAGTCTACACTTACCAGCCGGGTCGACGCGGTGAGTTCGACTTCTCGGAGTTCGAACTATCGCGTCTAATCTGGCCGCGATAGTTCGAACTCCGGAAGCGCCGCGGTCGACTCCGGTACTCCACCACTGCAAATGGCGGTGGCGGAGTCGACCTTGGAGCCGCGGACTTCGATTCCCCGGCGTCTGGACGGGTGAGTAGTTCGAACTAGGGTACTTCGAATTCAGCTACGCTATTCACGTAGCTGAATTTGCGTACCCTGGTTCGACCCCGCTTCTTAGTGTGGACCAGCCCTAAGGTGCCACGAGTACTCCTGTTCTTTTTGTGGATACAGACTAACAGGGCTGCTACTCTGAAACAAATTTCTCTGTTTACCTTTTGGAATAAGAGATAAGGTGGTTCAGTAAAGATAATGCCATAATAAATAGACACAAGGAATGACTAAGAGAACATGCCATTGTGTTGTGTTGTTCCAGTGGTTTGAGTTGCACCATTTATCTGTCTGCACACCAGCTGTCTTAGGTGTTAGGTGTAACCGTATTGAATGGTGGAGCAATTGGAGCAAATTGGCTGTGCTGTCACTGTGGTGTGAGGAGAGTTACATCTGTACTTTGAGGGATCAAGTATTCCTCATTTCAGTATTGAGTTCTGTAGGGTTTGTCTGTAGGGGGTACTGGGGGGGGGGGGGTGTCTTGCCATAGGGATTGTCAGCCATCTGGTGGTTTACATGACTAGTCTCCAGTCCTTAGTGAGGAGTCAGTGAAGACAATGGCTCAGAAGGAATCCTCAGGGCAAGGGTGAAGAGATGGTAACATTTAGCAAATCTAGGGTGGTCAGTATTTGTGTGTAGGTAGCTGCTGTTTGCTATGCCTGATCTAAACTTGAGTTTTGCCTTAGCAAAGGGTATGTGCTAGACTTTGCCCTACAGTGCTTATGTGCTCTATTCCCAGAGCGTCTGTAGTATCTGTAAGGGCAGTGTGTTATTGGCATGTTGGAGTATCACTCAAAAGAGGGCAGAGTAACTGTTGCATTGCAGAAATGGTTTGTACCTTCACTTTTTATTTCCTTGTTTTCAGAGGTTTAAGGTTACCCACTGTCCACATTCTGGAAGGGCATTAAGCAGCACTGAGTAAACCTAACTCTCTATTAATGAAGGTTTGGGTCAGTTAATTTCCTTGGTATTTTAAAGAAAAAAATTCTTACTACACCATAGAGTTGCCCTTGCTGAACCCCTGAGGGGAGGTGCAGTTACCCTGAATTGTGAAACCTGCTGCTAGAGGGAGCTGTGGAGACTGTTCTGTTGTTTGAATCCATAAAGAAAAATACACCAAAATTTGAAAAAAAAACCTCTCCCCATTGTGCCAGACTTGGAAAGAAGGGACTCAGTAGGGGAGGAAGAAGATGACAGGTTCCAAATAAAACCGAGGAAGCCATGTTTCCATGGTTTAGGGATATCACACCAGCAGGAGCACTATTTCTCTGCACTGCAAGAAGTGTGGTAAGAGGGAAAACATTACCTGGGCTTGCCAGAGTGCCCCATAGAACAGCAAAGGATATGCTGAGAGGAAGCCATCAGTGATGGCAGGTAGGAGCCATGGAACTAGTTATGTGACTAGAAGTTGTCGGGCTCGGAGGCAGATTGTCTCCAGAGGAAAGGATATGTGAGTTGTACCATTTCACAGAACTGTATATGGTGGAGAATGAACAGATGTCATCACCCTTATTATGTTAATGTAAAGATAAATGACATGAAATATTGATAATGGAGAGAGATACAGGAGTGGCAATGACCATGATCTCTGAGGGAGCTTACAAAAAAAAAAGTTATCTCAGGTAAGATTAAAAGAAACTATTGTGCTTTTACAGAATTGCAATAAGGGCAGAGAGGGGTATTAAGCTGTCTCCCTGTCACAGTAACTTATGAAGGTGTCTGTTCACCGTTAGAATTAGTTGTAATGGAAGGAAATGGCCCCCCAATAATGGGCAGAGATTGGTTATGCAAGATTAAATTGGATTGTGGTACATCATCTGCCAGACAGAGTGGGGGCACTGAAAGACCATTATAAAGCTGTCATTAGTACAGATATGGATTTGGTTAAAGACATACACCAGCAAAGCCAAGGCCATTCCTAAATTTCTGAAGGCTATACTTGTGACATATGCTCTGTGAGAGCCTATGGAAAAGCAACTGGATGACTTTCAAAAGCAGAGTATAATTTCTCTATGGAGTCCTGTGAAAGAACTGCACCAATTGTGTGTATCCCAAAAGGTGATGGTAGTGTACGAATTTCTAGGGATTATAAAGTCACTATAAACTCCTGGCTGGAGATGGACAAGTATCTACTTCCTAAACCACAAGATTTATTTGCAAAACTGACAGAGGAAATGAAGTTGAGTAAACTAGACTTGTCCCAAGCATACCAGCAGATGGCAATGTAGCCAGATGCAAAAAAATTTCTGTCCACAAAAGGGGTATTTATGTATGAAAGATTACCCTATTCTGGTTCAGTGAATAACAGATCAGGCACTGCAGGAGGTAAATAGTGGTGTTTTGTTATTTAGATGATTTATTAATAACCAGGAGGACTTCAGAGGAACATTTAAAATATGTAGAGGGGACACTAAAGAGATTACAAAAATATGTTTTAAAGTTAACAGAGATGAGTGGGGTTTTTTGTTTTTTTTTCAAAATCAGGTTACTTGTTTGAGGCGTTGTGTAGATGCAGAAAAGGTTTACCTATTAAAGGAGAATATAAAATCGGTTGAGAAAACTCCAGTGCTATAGACGGTCTCAGAGCTTAGATTGTTTCTGACTGTGTTAAATTATTATGGAAGATTCATTACAAATTTACCAACATTAATTGCAGAAACTATAAAGTGGGTCTGGACGGAAAAGAAACGTAAAACTTTTGAGATAGTGAAAAGGAAACTAGTTCCAGCCTATTGGTACATTGTAATCCTGAGCTTTCCATAACTAGGCCCCTGAGAAAATCACGACTATGCAGAAATTGTGGAATTAGCCTAGTACTGCAGTTTTTCCTACAGCAGGGAAGTAAAAGTGAGCACCTGTAAGTTCTGGTCTCATGTTCGGGGAAATCTGTAGCCTCACATGAACTTCTGCTTCGATGTAACACTGCCCATGGATGCCTGCTTCTGTCATTCCATTGTAGGGGAAATCGCAGCAGTTTGGGGTGATTAAGTGTCTGTTTTTATTCAAAGGAATGCAGTAGTGACCTTTCACTGATGGCATTCTATGTATATCCTGTGAAATTTGCTACTTTACTTGTGACAGTGCTGTTATTTAAAAAAAACAAAAAACCCAAGATTTTTTCAGGACCCTACCCATAACCTAACCTGTGATGCCTCTCCTGTAGGAATTGGGCCTGTCATTTCACACATTTGTAAAGATGGGAGTGAAAAATCCATAGCATTTGCTTGCAGAACATTATCAAAGGCTGAGAGATAAGACTCACAAATTAAAAAAGAAGTGTTAGCATCATTTGGGAAGTTATGAAATTCCATGAATACCTGTTTGGGAAACAATTGACCTTAATCACTGATATAGAATCATAGGGTTAGATGGGACCACAAGGGTCATCTAGTCTAACCCCCTACTAGGATGCAGGATTTGTTGTTTCTAAACCATCCAAAACAGATGCTGTCCAGCCTCCTTTTGAAAACCTCCAGTGGAGAAGGTTCCACAACCTCCCGAGGCAGCCTGTTCCATTGTCGTATTGTTATTACCATTAGGAAGTATAATCCACTGGTAAAAATACTGGGCTCAAAGGCATTCCACCACTAGTGGCAGCATGGCTGAAGAAATGAGATTTGATCTTAGCTGCCTACCCATATGACATTTTTTATAGACCATCAGAAAAACATGCTACTGCAGAAGCACTCTCCTATTTGCTCCTTTACACAGGAAAAGAGTGAGGAAAACTCTGCATACAGAGTCTCTTTCCTAGATGACCTTCCTATTACAGCTAATGAAATTGCTCTGGAAATAAGAAAAGATCCCATTTTGGTTAAGGTGATGCCCTATGCACTGTCAGGGTGGCCAAATCATATAACAGAACAACTTAGCCCTTACTATTTATGGAAACTGGAGTTATCCCTGTAGGATGGTTGTTTAGCATGGGAACTAGGGGTGCTAGGTGTCCAGTTTTCGACCGGAATGCCCAGTCGAAAAGTGACCCTGGTGGCTCTGCTCAGCACCGCTTACCAGGCCTTTAAAATTCCAGTTGGCTGCTCACAGCAGGGCAGGCAGGGTGCCTGCCTGGATCCGTGCAGCTCCTGGGAAGCTGCCAGCATGTCTGTCTGGCTCCAAGGCATAGGGGCAGCTACGGGGGCTCTGCACGCTGCCCCTGCCCCAAGCGCTGGCTCTGCAGCTCCAATTGGCCAGGAACCCCAGCTAATCAGAGCTGTGGGGGTGGTGCCTGGAGGCAGAGCACGGAGCTGCATTGCTGCACCTCTGCCTAGGAGCCAGAGGGAGATGTCGCCACTTCTGGGAACTGCCTGAGCTGAGTGCTGCCCAAAGCCCACATCCCAAACTCCCTCTCATACCCCAACTCCTTGCCCCATCCCTGAGCTCCCTTCTGTGCCCAAACTCCCTCCCTCCCGAACCCCTGCCCCAGCCCGGAGCGCCCTCCTGTGCCCCAAATTTCTCATTTCTGTAGAGCCTGCACAACCAGCCCAGAGCCGATAACCGCTCCCACACCCTGCCCCAGCCTGGAGCCCCCTCCCACACTCCAAACCCCTCTGCCCCAACCCCCAGCCTAGAGCAGCCTCCTGCCCCCCAAACCCATCATATCCAGCCCCATCCCAGAGCTTGCACCCCCAGCCGGATCTCTCAACCCCTCTTGCACCCCAACCCCCTGCCCTAGCCTGGTGAAAATGAGTTTGTGAGTGAAAGTGGGGGAGAGCAAGTGATGGAGGGAGGGGGGAATGGAGTGAGTGGGGGGTGGGACCTCAGAGAAGGATGGGGTAAGGGTGTTCTGTACAGGTCTGTCGCAACTTATCCGCATTTAACATGCGCGATTTCAGCTTTACGCTGTAGGGCTGGAATCTGGGGGGGCATGGCCTCAAGCAGAAGAGGCGTGGCCTCAAGATTGAAAGGTCAGCTGTGGCTGGGAGTCCCAGGGCCTTTAAATCACCCAGGGGGCTCCCAGCTGCAGAGGTGGCTGGTAGCCTCTGGGGCGAACTAAAGGGCCTAAGGCTCCAGCCACTATGGAGCTCCGGGCCCTTTAAATGCCAGTCCCAGCCTGGCTGCCAAAGCTGCGGGCAGGATTTAAAGGGCTCCTCCGGGCTCCCCACCGCGGCGGGAAGCCCAGTGGAGCCCTTTAAGTCCCGCCCGCAGCTCCAGCGGCCGGGCCGAGGTGGCATTTAAAGGGCTCTTCCAGGCTCCTCGCTGTCGCGGGGAGCCCGGAGGAGCCCTTTACATGCCGCCCTGGCCTGGAGCTGTGGGTGGGATTTAAAGGGCTTGGGGATGTAACTTTGAGTATATGCGGTTTTCGCTTTACGCATTAACCGCAGAACGGAACCCCTGCGTAAGATAAGACTTGCCTGTATTGTGTAATTAGAAAGCTGGCAAACCTAGTCCTTTGTAAGGCAGTAATGACGTTTCCATGAGAAGCAGGGAATGAGGAGGGAAAGATGTCTGAAGCCTGAGTCCAGCAGAACTAGCCTTATCTGGATTTTAGCTTTTAGTCCATATTGTGTTACAGCCTTTACTGGTTTCCTGACAGCCCCTCCCCCAGGTTTTTCTGTCTAGGGTAGAGAGTATTGGTATGAAATTACAAGGGAGGATGAAGTGGGAAGAAGGTGCGGTAAAGCAGGTATTGGGATCAGAGACACATCTGGTAGAGGTAAAAGGGGGGTGATAATGAAGAGGCATATAGATAAACTGTTACCAGATAAAGGCTTGGTACAATTACAAGATGTGGTTCCTGAAGTTGATTGAAACAGGGTGTGAATGAGCTCTTCACTGACATCTAGTGATGAGCTGGGAGAAGAGACTTCAGGAACCAACCTTGTTTGCATAGACATGCCTGTTGTCCCAAGATGTGCAGCATGATGGAGCAGCTGCCCAAATGACCACTTTTGGCTGGTGTTGGATTGCAGGTTACTTTGGTGTTGGGTGCAAGGGTGAGGAAAGGTTGTTGTCCTTGTTGTGTAAGTGGGGACAGCAGAACTGTGCTTGGCCTGCCCTGATTGAGAGGGGTCACCCTCAGCTAAACTGCACTCACTAAGCAGTGGGAGGATGCCAAAGGCTAGTGGAGAGGAGCAGTGAGGGTGGGTCAGTCAGTGACTGGCCTGTGTGAGGGGGGTATAGGTTCTACTCAAAGAGTCATAGACATTATTCTGACCCTTTTGTGCTCTCCTGTTTAATAACTAAGCTGAGTGTACTCATGTGGGAGTTTTTTGTTTTGTTACAGATCAGTAGAGCTGAAGTTGCTGATACCCAGATGTGTATCCTAAGTTTAGATTTGCTGTGCTGTGTATCTCCAGTGCAAGAGACTGACCAGTCTGCTTTGGTGCAATGCTGCTCTTCTAATGGCTGAAATCACTGAGAGCTATGTTAAGTGGTGGAACATCAAGGCATTGCAGAAGTTGCAGTAAAGTGGCACAGTGGTGGCATGAACAATGATGCAGGCAGAGGCCAGCAGCCTAGTGACTGACAATGAAGCAGCCAGTGACACGATGAACAAGTGGCGGCAGCAGGCAGCAATACAGCATGAACGGTACAGCAGCAGAGCCATTTCTCGGCCTCTCCTCCATACCCACTAAGGTGGGAGGCGAACTCACCAGAATGCACCTCTGAATTTTGCATCTTTGCTGACCAAGTACAACTGTGAGTGCAATGTAGTAGAGGGAGAGGGGAGTGGCATGTTAAAAGAACATTTGTTAGTCAGACTTCCTCACTACAAGGTGAGAACCTAAGGCAAAGAACACTGCCCAGTGTGCTGTGAGATGGGTGTTTGGCTCATGGTCACATGCTTGCGGCATTTCCCCAAATTAATGCTGGCTTCCTTTCCCCTTTTTATTGAAAGGTTTCTTTTCTATACTCAGACTCAGTGCTAGCCAGAGGGGAAGTAATGCCTCTTAGAGGTCCCCAAGGGCAGTGTAATTTTTCCCAGATTGCTGATGGGGACTCAAGCTGCTTCTGGGTTATATTGTTAAGAGGGATCCCTAAACATTGAACCGAACCCTACCTGACAGAAGAGTTACATTTGTAAAAACAGTTACTTCTACTCTAAAGAGCTAATAGAGAAAACCTACATTGTCAGCTGCTTCCTGGCCAACTAGCCACAGGTCGAGCTTTTTCACGTGACATCTTGTCTGTTGAGCCAGAGGACTATGCGATGAGTTGAGAAGACCAAACTAGCCAGGAAACATGCATGAATCTAAGGAACACCAAATATTACAAGAATCACAATAAAATCATGCAAGTTGACACTGCTAACTCCCTTGAGCCCCTTTGAAAACCCCAGTGGAAGAGTAAAACTATTATTTCAGGATAAGAGAGAGAGAGTACAGTGCAGTGACTTGCTAGCTAACATTCTGCATCTGAACTGAAACACAAAATGGCTACTTCCTCACAGCTGCCCCAACGTCAGAGAGAGTGTTTGTCTATACTGCTGAAAATCTGCTAAAAAAGCATTGTTCGGATCAATTTCTGACTTCAGATCAAATTCGGCGAGTAGTTTCAGCCAAGCAAAAAATCTGGAAATGTCAAAAGTTGTTGTTCCAACATGTTTGAACTGAACTGCTTAGAAGTTTTATTTTGAAAATGTAGTTTTGCATTGACATTTTGTTTAGAAAATGTCACCATTTCATTTTGATGTGTCATTTTGAGTTTATTTCAGAGAGAAAAAACAAAACTTCTGGTTCAGTTTGAAACTATTTTTTTTCCCCCAGATTTTTGGTTTGGTCACTGAACCAAAATATAAATCATTGGCTCAGCTCTATACTCCAGGGCTCTGTGAGTTAGAAATGGCTCATGCTGTTGGGGCTTTATTCAGGTTACGCTGCAGTGGCACTTAGTAGAGGAAGAAGCAATGATCATGTATCTCTCATGGGTATAACCACTCAGCCACTCCCATCCCTGTTAAATTCCCAGTCACCACCCAGCACTTGCTCCTATAAAATGCTTTTCTCAGATCCTTAAAGGTGCCTAAATACCCTTGTGGACCTTGGCCCTTGCAACTTCTTGACATTTAACCCTGACATCGCTATCCCACTGAATTTGTCCCTGTAGATATCCCCAAGTCATTGTGTGACTTTTATCCTGTAAATACCCAGCTAATCTACGGCTTCTGAAACTGTAAATACTCAACCACTCAAAGAAAATAATACCCTTTGTATATCTTGCTCCACCATGTCTTATCCTGCAATCAGGACATTTTTGCTCTGCCGGTCCCCAGCCATTCCCAGTTGCTTCCTTGCTAGGGTGCAAACACACATGTGGCCAGATTAAGGCCAGGACGCTAGGTTATCTCTGAGAACTGCCAGGGGATGTTTATTTTGCTCTGGTGAGGCCATGAGAGAGGACAGGTCAGGGTTGGGCTTAACCCCTCTGGCTTTGCACACAGCAGTATCCCTGTGTGCAGTTCCTACCTATGCTGAAATCTGCTTAGCTGGGGACAAATAAAGCTGGGGTTTAAGGTAGACCCCAAGACGACGACTCCTGAGGAGATCCAGTGCTTGGTAAATGTGACAAACATGGTCGATAGGGGAACTTGCAGGCTCCAGTCATGGAGCAGTGGTGGGGTTGGCATCAGAAGAATGGGCATGCCTGACTCCTGCCTGCTAAGCTATGGGCAAATGTTCCTCTCAGTCAGTTGTTCTAGTCCCCTCCCCCACCATAATGCCACTTGCTGTGCGTGTAATCTGCAGGTTACTGTATCTCCCCCATAGGGGGCATCAAGGCCAAGGCAGACCAGAACACCATGTTTAGCATTTCATGAAGTCACATCTGCTTGTATCTCTCCCACCCCGCCTTTGTGCTGAGCAGCCTGAAGGCATTCAAAAGGAGGTGACCCAGAGCTCCCTCATCTGCACAAAAGGTAAGGGCCTCTCTCCAAATTCTGTACTGCTGAGACTAGAACCAGCAGGGAGGGCAGCAAAGGGAGGGAATCTACAGTGTCTCCCTCAGTTCCCAGCTAACATGGTACACTCAGATACAGCCACGTAAAACAAACCCTTGGGTGTGAACTGGTAGCTAGGACTCTCGCAAAACACTGTGAATGCCTGTTACATTGCACTGCTCCTAATATTACATCCACACCAAGGACAGCCAAAACTCCATCAAAATCCACTCCAGCAAATCCTTCAAAAGGAGTTTGCAAGTGGACAGCAAGAACTGCCTGCTGCTTCCGCAGACAGCCCTGCCTGATGGTTCATGTATGTGAATGGCAATGGCTGTGTCTATGGCCTACACTGGAAACTTCAAAGCGCTGTCATGGGAACACTCCTGGGGCAGAGCTTTGAAGTGCGAGTGTGGTTGTGCGTGAGTGCTGGGAGAAAGATGTCCCAGCACTCCTGGTAATCCACCTCCACGTGCTCCCACTCCCCTGAGCCAGCAAGTTAGAGCACTATAAAATATAAGTGTAGCCAAGCCCTATGTGCAGCTCAAAGATCCCCAGCCCACTGCTCCTCACTGTGGGGCCACTCCACCCAGTAATGAACCATTCTTGTGTTTGCCTCTTTTGTTCTTTGGTACATTCATTCTTCCTGTGTTTCTTTTGTTTTTTGTTTCATTGTTTCTTACGCTTTTTGTTTCATTCTTTATTCACTGTCTCTCTAGCTCCTTCTTTCTCTTTCATGTATCCTGTTCCTGTGTTTCCTTCACTGTTTTGAAGAAACTTTTTCTTAAGCTTCTTCAGATCAATTCTGCACCCAGAAAAATAGATGTATTTTTTTAGCTTTAGAATCTCCAAGTGGCACATGAGGCAACCCATTTTTCCCACTGCTGTCTGTCCAGAGCAAGATGAGTCACTCCATTATAAGTTGTCTCCATGATGGATGCATCATTTTCAATCCTCCTGCTCAGAGAAGTGGATGTATTTCCAAGTGAAATTTATGCCAATTACATCCTATTGCGCTCTTTTTGGTTTTCCTCTTTCCCAGGCAGTGAGGTTTCTCGGGGACATTAACTGCAATGGATTGTGTCTCCATTGCAGATACAATCATCTTCCAGGAGGAGTCTCTGTGCTGTAGTATGAGTCAAAATTGAATCTGGATCTGAACTTAATGATGTGGAAAAGAGGATAGAAGCAGATCTGTCAGAAAGGTGTTTGAGAACTGCCACGGTGTTAAATGCAGGATGGGAGTGATTGGGGTTTTATTGTCAGGATTAGTTTCCCTTTGTTATAGACAATCCTGAGATACAAGATCCTCATGCCCCAAAAGACATCTGGGTTCAATCTCTCTCTGCAGACAGTGAACGCTTCCTACACAGCAGCCTTGCAGCAAAGTTTGATCTGCTCCTTTCAGACAGGTCACTTCCCACCGTTGCCTCAGCTCCCTGAATGACAAGAACCAGCCAACAGGGAAACAGGGGAGAGGAGGGTTTAAAACAGGATGACTGATTATAAATATTGTTACAAATCTGGAGCACCCAAGGACTTCCGTGTTGTCACTCTGCTGAACTGCATGGCCCCTCAGGGCTGCACTGTGACTGTGTGCATAGGACTTGGCTTCTCCTGCCTCAAAAACCTGGGCCTCAATGACTGGAGCAAAAGGGGATTCTCCACTATATGTTAGCAGTATAGAGCCTATGATACACAACTAAGCATTTCTGATTCATCCAACAATGCCCTGCAGTGCAAATGTATACTAAATAGCTGGGTACAATGTTAGTGCTGTTTTATAATGGGGATGATTCACCTTTACTCCCTGCACCCCTTTAGCCCTCCCTGGGCTCAGTCATTAAGTAGTCCCAGCCCTGGTATGGGACCATATCCCCAGGGCTTCCTCCCTGGAGACACAACCTTCCTAAGGCCAGCTCAGTCCCAGCATCCAGCCCAGAGCTCCTTCTTTGCTCCCCTGGTCCCTACTAGCAAATTGTCTTTGGCTCAGTCCTAGCAGCCAGCTAGGATCCTCTCACCGCCCCAGTCCCTGCCGCCACTTAGCTGTCTGTGCGCCTGCTGCTCTTCAGCCAGGTACACAGTCCCTTCTTCTCCAGCTCCAAACAGGAACTAACTGCTGAGTTGTTCTGCAGCTCCTTTTATATGGCCCTCCTGGCCCCTGACTGGCTGTTCCAGCAGCTCCTCTGATTGGTTGCTTCCGCACAACCACTCTAGGCTGCTTGGAGGATCTCTCCACAGCTCCTTGCTTGGGGTGGGTGTGGCAAACCCTGAGGCCTCCAAGCAGTTGCCCTTTGGGCCTAGTCCACCCCATCACAAGGCCCCAGGTAACAAAGTCCAGTAATTTTGGATCACGTCCCTGTACTATGGTCCTAATGAAACACTTAGAACATTAAGTTCCATGCAGGGTGAGGGAGCTACTGTGCCTCATGGCAACACCCTTTCTGTCTCTAGGTGTTTATAGAGCACCAGCACCATAGAAACCAGGCACTGTATTAATAAGCCTTCTCTCATGCCCTCTCCCTCCAGGGGACCCTTCGCTACCCTCTCTCTCCTCGATGTCATTAAGTTATCACAGTGCAACAGGTAAATCAGAAAGGTCTTCACAGGCTATTCGTGCTCTGGAGCAGAACGTTTCCTCTTCATTTGTGGTCCAGACTGATCCAGTCTCTCTCATTTCAGTTATGCCAGGACATGCAATAGCTCCAGGGTGGCCATTGTTGATGGCAGGATGCTCTCAGGCTTCATCTCTTCATATCATCCTGGTAGAAGGTAAAGGATGGGAGTGATGTGAATAAACCACCCCATGGGCAGAGTGGGCTACAGGCTGTTATACCCTGGGCTGGATAAAGAGAGAGGACCAGGCCAGCCAACCAGCATTCTGAGCCATGTGGGCATGCACTGGAGTCCACTTAGCTCAGGACACTTTGCCATCCCCTTCATTCCATACAACCAGTAACCCACTTAATGAAACAAACATTAAACTCAAGCTGTGTGTGGATTTCCTGTCAAACTGCTGCAGACTAGCTTAGCGCGCACACACACACACACACAACCTAGAGACAGATTTTATAGGTATCTAAGTATTAAAATACGTTTGAAAATTTGCCTCCACTGATTATTTTGCAGTTTCCACTTTGACCACTAGATGCCACTGTTGTTTCACAGGAATAGAAGTGGTGAATCATAATATCATCACATAGAATATCAGGGTTGGAAGGGACCTCAGGAGGTCATCTAGTCCCACCCCCTGCTCAAAGCAGGACCAATCCCCAACTAAATCATCCCAGCCACGGCTTTGTCAAGCCTGACCTTAAAAACCTCTAAGGAAAGAGATTCCACCACCTCCCTAGGTAACCCATTCCAGTGCCATTCACATGGGCATTTCTGCAGGATCTGGGACGCCTCTTATGTTTAATGCTTGTTAATAATGGATCCTCTTTCCCATTTCTTTGTTTAAAGCTTAAGGATGATTGTGTGATGATGCAGGTGGAAACCAAGAACAACTGTGTCCCCTTCTACATGGAGAACATAAATTCAAAGAGAGATTTTTTCCCCCTGTTGTTATATATGTCTACAAGCTTTAAACAGCTGCCTTTTGAAAATTTTTGTCTCAGGGCCAAAAATCTTAACAAGACAACTGTAAAGAAACTGATCAGGTGAACAGGGACTGTCTGGGGTGATGGTGCCATGCAAAATGAGAGCCCCATGTATTTGGAATCCACATCAGTAGGTCTTTGCTGAAGAGAAATTGATATTAAAAGAAAACATCTAATGCCGTCCTCTGTCCTCCCATTCCCAGGTCTCTCAGAAGAATATCAGTTTCTTAGCTGAGCAAGAACTTCCTGTGTCCAATATCAAACTGGCTTCAGTGCTGATCTACGGTTAATATGAAAGAGGTAGGAGGTCTGGCTGAGATCCACTAAACTGGGTGATGTTTTTTTGCACTTTGCTCCTGGTACCATACCACAATTGACAAAGGGTCACAACCAGCCTGTGTGTTGGATGTTAGCCCCATGTCCCTCCCAGATGCGGCCAGTGGACTCACTGGAACTCACCAGGCACTGTGTTATGTTGTAGCTCTGCCTTGGGAAAGGATCAATCCAAAATGGGGAAATTTCAAGAGCATTTCATCAAATATTTAGTGACTTTCTGAACATGTCAGATTCTGCCCATGAGTTTATAGATCAGCTGTGAAGACAGGTCATTCTGAAACAAGGGAGGCTGTGAGCCAGGGGAACTCTTGGTGCCAATTGGTGGAAGACACAGGGATGCATAAGTATTACAGGGATCCCGCTGGGCCTGGTATTTACATAGTACTTTGTCAGAGTCTGATGCAAGGTCTCTACTGAAACCTTCTGTCACACTGGCCATCATAATCATTGCAAAATGTATGTGTAGTTACTATGTAAGGAGCTATGCATATATAATGAAAATTATGTTTGAGTTCTGTGAGTTGGGTGCACCTACCAGCAGGGAATAAGCAAGTTTCTTTCAGACAGAAAATGTTTATCTATTGGTCTGTCTACATTTAAATTGGGTATTGTATACTTCAGAATGAACACCTATTTGCAGTCTGAGCAAAATGCTAATCAAGTGATTGCAAAGTTTCCATGAAGACAATGGAATTTTTATTTATTTATTTATTTATTTATTAGCTGCAGCTGTAGGGACAGAAACAAATTCTGCATCTTTCCACTGAGGAGGCAAGAGGTCCATGTACTTGTATCATGAATGGAAGATCACAGCCTAGGTTGGTTGTAATACACTGGAAGGATTTGGGGTGAGTTTTTGCTCTGGCTGACTTGACAAGTAAAGTGTAGGCTCTAGAATGCATGTTATGATTTTATTTTATATGTAACACTGTTTCCAAAATTTGATTTTTTTTATCACTTGAATCTCTGCTTTTTAAAAAAAAAAAAAACCAACTCTGTAAACAAATCTAAGTGCTGTGTGTAAAGCAGAGCTGTGTAGTATGGTATAAGTGATCAGCTGTGCTGTACTGCTCATTGGGAACGGCAGATTTGGAGAAGATGAGAGTGTCCAGTGGATCAGGGGCTTAGCATTGCAGGTGGATGCTTGGGAGGGCTTAGAGGTTGGAGTGTATCAGTACAGAGTGTGAGGCCTGGAAGGTAGTGTTTGTCTTGCCACAGGCTGGTGGTGTTGGGGAACCAACCCACAGCAGGTACAGACAAGGCTTCCTCATACTCAGGGTTGGGGGTAGCAAGGTCTCTCATGTGCATGGATACCCCTAGGAATCATCACACAGGCTTAAACTTCTGAAAGGTGTTTGTGAGTTGGGAATACTCTCTAATTGGGGCAGGGGACAGTTATGTGGAGGTTACAGCAGTGGTTTGAGAGAATGTGACATTTGGGTTTTTTCTTTTCCAGGCAAACACGTCTTGCTGAGTACAGCACAGCCTGTGGTCAGACATCTCACCCGGAAAGCAGCTGCAAGTCTGCAGCGATTAGAGTAACGTGTGAGTGATACTCTACATAGAGAGCGATAAGAATGGGGAGAGGGGAAGGTGTGGGGAGGAGAGAGTGGGTGGCATGCAGAGATGTAGTTAAATGAAAGGAAGAGCTGTTCCAAATCCAAAATGCTCTTGAAGCATTTTGTAACGTATTTGAAAATGAGCTCCTGTCACTGGAAAAATATACAAGATTTTGTAGATGTTGGGCTTGGAAATGAATCCTTTTTTACAGTGAAAATAAACCTATTCCTGAGCAGAAAATGGGCCCATCAGGTGGGATTTTCAAAAGCAACTAACTGACTTAGGAGCACATGTGGTATTGAAAGTCAGTGGGCAGTGTAGTCCTGAGGCACTTTTGAAAATCCCACACATCAGCTGAAGGTGACTCTAGGATCGGAACTCTTGCATATTCAGGATTTGAAACGTCTCACGGTGCTGATCCTGTAACAGCCACTTCAGGGAGCTTCATGGGAAAATGAAACATTCAGGGCATGAAATTGCCTAAAACACAGTGCAAATTTCTCCGCTGAATTCTACAGCTGCAGTTTCATGCAGCTGCTGTGATTTGTAGAGCAGGAAACAAAAAAGTGGGATTAAGTGTGGATTTTTCCCTCCTGGCACAACCAGAATTCCCATTAAAGCCACTTGGGGAGATTTTGATCTCTCTTGCTCCAGCATAAATCAAGAGTAACTCCCACAAAGTCCACAGAGTTACAACAGTGAAGGAGAGAGTATGGGTGGGGCCCAATGGGTGGGGATGTAGGATTGCTCTGCATGGGGCCCAAACAGGCTGATGTTTCATGTAATTAATAGAAACCCCGCCCCCCCCATTTCAGGACTGGCCTGTTTAGCTGTACAGAATGACATTATTTTCTGGGGAGAAAATTTGGGCTCTTTTTTTTGGTGCAGACTCTCCCTTTCCATTGCTGTGACAGAGTGCTGAGGCCTGACAGGTAGGACAGCAGCCTCATGGCTTTAGCCTCAATTAGTTCCCCCAGGGACAGCTGCTAGAGCAATTAGGTAATCAGAAGGAGAGGCTTGGGGGGTAAGAAACAAATTAGACCTCAGCTGGCTAACCTGAGAAGCCAGGAAGGAAGTGCTACAAGGAAAGGATGACTTGGCTAGCTGAGTCCAGACTGAAGGAGTTCCCAAGAGAGGGAAATCTCTTTTCCTCCTAGGACCCTGGTAAAGATGGATTGAAAGATGTAGGATTAAAAACTGTGATGTTGCCCTGTACTGGTGTTGGTGGAAGGGTTTGGAATAAAATACAGACTGAACACTAAAAGGAAGTGGTTCTGAGCAGTTTCTGGAGCAGCAGAGGATGGACAGAGCATCACCCTGTTACAATCACTCATGGTTTTTATTCTGTGTTTTTAATTCTTCACAGGACAAATATGGAATGCGAACTGAGGAAAGAAGCTGGACAGTTTATTTCCCTCTGACTATAGACTGTTAGTAAATGTTACACTTACAATCTGGCTGACTGCATGCTGTGACTGTGCAGTAGGTAACTTGGCTAGATTCAACCCTAGTGTGTATATCCCCTCCATAAACTCCCTCTAGATCTATAAGACCACACATGACCCTGGTTCCACACTCAGACTGAGAACTGTAGTTGGTCAAAGCATGTAACATTCCCCATAATAAACTTCTCAAATTCCACATGCCTGGGTCCTGGTTATCTTGTTCTCTCCACACACTTTAGTGGCAAGAACACTTGCTGTTAGTAAACTCAATGGCATTTCCCTTTTGTAGTGCAATAAAAACTTATGAACACCCCAGCTGACCAATTCCAAAATTTCAGGGAATGTTCTAGGCATCAGTGGGCAGAACCCTGCAGATTTTGAAGAAACATGGATAACTGGAAAAGCCTGATTTCTACTGGTGCATGTGTAATTTAAAGTCAGGCCTACAACATATGCATTTGCTGCAGGCAAAGAAATCTCTGGTGCCCCCTGCTGCTGCCTACACAAATCACAAGCTGCTGTTTAATATGCTGCTGTCTCTCCATTAGGTGGATTGCTAGGCCTATGTAACCAATGATGTGTGCAATTTCTAATTAGAGTGAGAGGCAATCCCAAAAAGACAGTAACAAAAGGGCAATGGAGTTATGCATGACTCTTGGGTGAGCCATCAGGAATATTGTGGGCAAGGCAAAGTATCTATTTCACATTTCTGCCAGTGGCCCTCAGTCCTTCGCTGCAGCCCCTGCTATTCCAGTCCTGGGCTCCCCACACAGCTCTGCCAATGCCCCATAGTCCTGCCCTGCAGTCCCCTGCTATTCCAATCCTAGTTGTCTCTTAAGAGCACAGTTTCACTAGGTCTTCTACTAATTTCCATACTTCATAAAACCTGAGCACTGGGATTAAAAAACCTATACACCCCTCCTTTGCAAGTAAGGGGAAGGTAAGTAAGAAGGGGATTGTGCCATTTAAAGGACAGAGCATCCCTCTGCCTTGTCCACTTCACAGCACCTTCCCAATTACTCAGCCCATTACAGGGAAAACAAGAGGGAAAGTTGGCACCACTCCCTTTAGGGCTGGTCTACACTGAGGGGGGCTGAAGTTGAAGTATCTTAGTTCGACTTACCTGGCTATCCTTATGGTGGCAAGTCAACTGCTGCGGCTCCCCTGTCGACTCCGCTTACTCCTGCCGAGGTGGAGTACGGGCATCAATTCAGGGATCAATTACTACCCGCCGATCCAATGGATAGTGTAGACATGGCCTTAGTCTCATTCAGCACTGAATCAGTCATCCCTCCCCCACACCTTGATCCTTGTCCCTAGGACAAGCTTTAGGTCGGTGCTCAGTTCAGAGAATACCACAATTACCCTAATGCAGGATAGGACCCACACAATCAGTGTGTTGCTTGTGTCTGATACAGCTGGAGCCAGTGATTATGAGGGCCCTGTGATGTGACTGTCCCCTTGTCAAGCTGACCTGCATCATATTTCTGGGACCAGGACATACAGTCTAGTTTGTTCCCTGTACCCCTTCACATCAGAGCATTAAAACAAGGAGGGGAGGTCCTGACTGACCACTAGATAGTGTGGCAAGGCACCTCCTCCACCCCAACAAGCTCACTGCTTCCCCCTCTGGCAGTGGAGGCCTTGAGTAAGTCAGTCCCATTCCAGATGGTGTTTATTCTCCTACTTGGGGTTTATTTCTCAATAGTTTCCAAGTAGGCCTCTGAGCAGGTCCAAGGAGTACCCTTCCACCGAACAAAAACAAACATGTTCGTAACACAAACCAAAGGGGAATACCTTTTCCTACCCTCTCCAGGGGCATGTGGCCTCTTATCGGGGGAGGTTTAGGTTGGATATTAGGAAAAATTTCACTCAGAGAGTGGTGAAGCAGTGGAATGGGTTACCTAGGGAGGTGGTGGAATCTCCTTCCTTAGAGGTTTTTAAGGTCAGGCTTGACAAAGCCCTGGCTGGCATGATTTACTTGGGAATTGGTCCTGCTTTGAGCAGGGGGTTAGACTAGATGACCTCCTAAGGTCCCTTCCAACTCTGATATTCTATGATGATTGGCCCTGGAGCACCAGTTCTTCCCCTAAACAGGCAGGTAGCTTCCACTGTAAAGAGACAAGCAACCATCCAACCTGGAGAAGCCTTTCTCCCTGCTGCCACTAGCCCTGCAGCAGCTTGTCTCTCACCCGAGGAGGGGTTTTTGAAAGTCTCAGGTAGTTCTTAATTGGACTCAGGTGCCCCTAGCTGACCTGAGGTAACCCCTTTTCAGCTTATAGGGAAAAGGGCCTTTCTCATTCTGGGGCTAATATACCCACCCACTTCCTGGAATCCAACAGGAGCCTGCTCTTACATCTATCCAGCCTGACTTTGCCACGATAGTAACAAGCTAGCAAGGCTGACTCTAGGGTTAAATGCAGTGGGCATGCCTATGTGGCCCTGCAGTTTGAACTACAGTGGTGTAAACAGCAGTGCACGCTAATGTGCTACGCTATAACTGCACTCTGTAGAGCGGGGTGGGCAACTACAGCCGGTCCGGCCTCCCGCCTGGCCCCCGAGCTCCTGGCCTGGGAGGCTAGTCCCCGGCCCTTCCTCCGCTGTCCTCCCTGACCTGGTGCTCTGTGCTGCACTGCGCGGTGGCGGCAGCGTGGCCTGGCCTCAGCTGGGCAGCGCGGCTGTAGCGCCGCCAGCCACTGGTGCTCCAGGCAGCGCAGTAAGGAGGCAGGGAGCGGGGGGTTGGATAGAGGGCAGGGGAGTTCGGGGGTGTGGTCGGGTGGGGGGCGTAGATAGGGGTCAGGTTGGTCAGAGGACAGGGAACAGGGGTTGAATGGGGGAAGTGGGCAATCAGGAATGAGAGGAGTGGTTGGATGGGATGGTGGGGGTCATTCAGGGGCAGGGGTTCTGGAGGAAATCGGGACAGGGAGAAAGGGTGGTTGGATGGGATAGGGGTCACAGTGGGGGCAGTCAGGAAGGAGATGGGGTTGGATGGGGCAGCGGGGGGCAGTCAGGGGAAGGAGTCCCCAGGGGGGCGGATGGGATGAGGGGGGGTGGGCCATGACCCCCTTCCCTAACTGGCCCCCCATACAATTTCCAAAACCCGATGCGGCCTTCAGGCCAAAAAGTTTGCCCGCCCCTGGTGTATACTCTTTGAGCACAAACTAAAAGTTAGGTAGTTTGCATTAATGTAGCCCTGTTTCAGGAGTATGGCAATGCAAATTTTGTACCTTTTATTTGCACCTGCGGGGTTTATATGGGGCAGTTACAGCAAAGAATAATAGCGCACAGTGCAGTTTGCACCCCTCTAGTTCAAATTGCAGGGCCATGTAGCGAGCCCTTAGAGAAAAAAATATTGAAAATAAGTAATGATTAGTGTAGACAGCATTTCCACCAATAGATGGTGCTGTATCTTTATCTTAGTGTTAAGTTGTCTTGTGTGGTGGTGTATCCGGTGTGGGGAGTTTAGCTGGGAGTTCAGTCCTGCCTGTGGTGCTGGAGTTATTACTTGCAATGTCTCAATAAATACTTTGGGTTCTACAAGCAAGTATTACAACTGGTGGCACCAGCTTCAAGATGGCAAAAGCAGTTTTGCCTGAGAAGAAATGAACTGATCTTGCAGACGAGACTGGAGTCTGTGAATAGTTGGCAGAGTTTAAGCTGTTGCTCTCTGTTAATGAGTGGTCTGGTGAAAAAGCAGCACATACCTAGCAGTGTGTTTGGATGGTGACTCCAACTAATTTTACCAGCACCTTCCCTTTGTGGATCATGGTTTTTATAGACAGTAACACGAACATTTGTATGGCCACCATGGGGGGAGATTCATCATTTTGAAATACTGGAAGGAATGGCAAGCCAGGAAGTGGCAGGGAGGGGAACATCTGTGTAGGTATTTGTGTGCATTGCAGACACTGTTCAAAAGGATTTTCTCTGCACTATCTTGCCTGGGAGATGGCTTAAATGAAGCAGAATCTGTTGCACTGAATCTGGAACTGGCAATGCAGAGATGGGGGCCTATGCCTAGTGGCGAGCTGTGAGAGAATCCCATTTATAAACTGTTCAACACAGGATCTTCATAAGCTGATGGTGAAGAAAGATCACATACTGGAAAAACCTAAGGGCCAGATTATACACAGAGTTACAAATGTGGAAGCAGAAAGTGATGTTTCCTTAAAGGGATCAGCTGTTAATTCCCAGCCCCAGTGTGACCCCTGTGCAGCAACTCTAGAAAAGATTGTGAGGGAAATGGCTAAAAAAATGGAGGAGGCCCAGGGGGAAGCTGTGCACGGCCATCTGGTGGGTCAGAGAGAGACTGTTTTCCGAGTGGGTCCCAGGCCAGATGACATTTGTGGGTGATGCAGAGGCAAAGACCTTGGGAGATGAAATTGCCCAACAGTGGGCAGCCACACCCAGGGAAATTAGAAGTTGCTGCAGCAGTAGGGCCACTCTACTAAATGGGCTTTTATTGTGGTGACCAACATTTCTAGTGATGTTGTACTGGGAGTAGATTTCACCTGAGGGAATCACAAAATCCTGGTGTGGATGCTGGGGGGCATCTTCTAGACCTTCAAGATGCCTCTACCTTGCCTACAGGGTGGTAGCTCAGAATAAAGCTGCCGTAGAAGGCAATGAAAGAATCTGATTAGAACAGCTGTTTTAACGGCATGCTCGTGTGTTTCCAAGTTCTTCATTATTCCTGGAAGATAGGATTGGATGCAATATCAGACTGTTCTTAAGCCTGAAATTGTTCAAGTGGGACAACTTCATGCTGGAGCTGCAGGAGGAGCAAAGGTTAGGTGGGAGGGCAGAACTGATATGGGGGCAGGATTGAAGCAGGGTTGAAAAGCAGAATTAATTGCTGGACAGGGGACAGGCTGATGTGGGGGTGAGAGTTCTCATAGCAGGGGCCAAAAATCGCCTTAATAAATTTAGGTGAGGGGGCTACACTAATTGTCATACGGACATGACGGACACTAGGGTGACCAGACAGCAAGTGTGAAAAATCGGTACATGGGGTGGGAGGTAATAGGCACCTATCTAAGACAATGTCCCAAATATCAGGACTGGCCCTATAAAATTCGGACATCTGGTCACCCTAACGGACACAGACCCACTGGTTATAAGCAGGGGGCGTTCAACAATCAAAAGTTAGGCCAAAAATGCAATACAATCTTTTTAAAAAAAAACTTGGTTTGGGGCCAATGCCATGATTTTTGAGCCCTGACTCATGATTTTTTAACTTTTGGGTTGGCAATACTGAAAATGTCACAGCTATAGAGGGTGAAAGGGTGGGAAGAGGGCACGAGGGTGGGAGAGAAGGAAGAGGGGGAGGCTGATGTGAGAGGATGCGGAAGGGGCACAGCTCAGTGGGGAACCCTGCTAGCAGTTGCCCAGCTCCACAATGTTTAAGGCCTGTCCAGAATCCAGACCTGTGTAATGGAAACCCTGGGCCAAGCAGCTGCAAAGAGTGAGACAATCACTAGCCCCCAAATTTTTCCTTTGCTCCAAAGATTGGAGGGAGTGCCCTCTAGGGAACCCCACCAGCAGATGGTCAGTCATTTACTGTGTGTTGGCCTAGCCCCAATGCTCATCACAGCCAGAGCAGCAGCAGTTCACCCTGTGTGCACTGCGGGTCAGCTGAGCTGATCCCACACTCTCCCAGTAGGTGGGGGCACACTCACTGATCAAGAAACACCACCTGGCAGCATTGGACAAAGTTCAGTCACCAAACAGAAAGAACAAGGAGACAAAAATTAAAAATTAAAGTGTGAATTAAAAAAATAAAATATTTGAAAATAATTAAAAAAACATTTTTCTAATTGATTTTTTTTTCACAAAAAGGAAATTTCTTTGGCATTTGCAGTCTTCAAAACAGGAACAGTGATCAATAATTTTTCATTAGAAAATTTTTTCATCAGCTCTCCCATGACATGCTTGGCTCTTGCAGGAGTTAGTACATTTCTGACTAGCAGAGGAAGCTTTTGAAACAGGCTGGTGCATACAGGAAAGCACACACACATATCCTGATCCAGAGAGATTTGTCTCAGGTGTGTGTTTAAAAAAAGGGTCCCAACAGTCTCTCATGTGAGATACAGAGATTAATCCTTATAAAACTCAGACTGAACTGCAGAAACCACAGAACCTCATCTACACAAGTCTCAAACTCCCTCAAGGCCTGAGTGAGGAAGAAAGTGGTTTCTTTCCCACCACTCATTTCCCCTCAAGTATGTTGCTCCTTCCTCCCTGCTATTAGCTCCATCTCTTACATAAACATCCTTATAAGAGATAACAGCAGCTGAAAATCACACATGTGCAGTCATACAAACACACAGCTGTAAACAGAACTGTGAAACCCCGGTAATTTGGCTCTTGGAGAGTGTGTGCTCTCCCTCACTCCTATATATTTTTAAACTGTAAAAGTTTGCAGGGTAGGGAATATCTTTTAACATATATGTCTGTGCAGTCCTCAGTGTACAGTGGGACCCTAATCCTGACCGAGGGCTTCTGAACAGTAACATTATTTGTCATTATTTGTCCTACTGTATTAATAGGTCATTAGCAAAGTCCATTTTTAAAATTCTCAGTGCTAGGCCAATTCTCTAAAAAGATTTTCTCTGTGCTAAGAGTGTATCTGCAACTATGCTGCAAAATGTCTAGTTTCTACACCAAACCCCAGAGATGCTAGTGCTGTTCAGTATAAGGTGTGTTTTGTTTTGTTTTAACAATGGTAAAAGTGTATTTTTTTCTTTTTCTTTGTGTTTACAAGTGTCTGGCCTATTTTGGCTGATTTTGTTCTATAATCACTTTAAGGAGAGTCTAGATTAGAAAATTTCAGCCTTAAAGATAAAAAGTTATAAAGAGGTGGAAAGGATCCCTTTAAAATGGAAATGCTCCGGCAATGTTACCTTTAGTCTGGAGCACAGGTGTTGACCTGCACTCCACCTACAATACACCCAAGAAGACAACCATTCCCCGCACAGCCGGATGTGGCTGTCAGTGGTCAGCTCTTGTTATGAATTCACGCGGTTTTGGCAATTCTCTTGGATACATTTGATTCAATAAAACTGATGACCTCATGTGACCTTAATTTCTCCAAAGTGCAGGCTTCATAGTAGAATTGGTTGAATAAAGAAAAAGATTTACAAATAATCTCAAACTGCTCTACCCAGCTCATACCCAGCTCCACGAAGGAATTTAAGGTGTGTAAATTGCTAGATTGGTTAGTAGGCTAGTTCAGAACAGCATGTGAACAGCTGAAAAACCATTAGTGGAGAATGAGTGGCTTTTAGGCCCAGACTTGTTCCTCGGTGAGGGAGTCCCCAAGCAGGGGCACCTTGGGCTTGGCAGCTGCAGGGAGCAGGGGTCCCAACTCCTGTTCGGGGGGTGGGGAGGAGAAGGGGATTACAGGGTGATCAGCAGCCCCTCTCGCTTGTTCCACGATTTCAGAAGGGTCACATGATAGATTCAGCACTCTTCACTGATCTGGCTAGTGGACCTCATAGATAATGGGGCCTGTCTGGCAGATTACCTCATATGGAGCCTGCCATTGGGCTAGAATTTTGGCCTCCTCGGAGGGTAGCAGTACGTGGCCCTGATCCCCTGGTTCAAAGGTCCGAGTGCGCTCCCCAGTTGTAAGTCCTAGGCTAGGCCCCCTGGACGGCCTGCAAATTCTCCCTCACTAGGTCCCCGACCCGGGTTAGGTGTTGTTGCAGTTGCACGATGTACTGTAGAAGCCCCTGGGTCTGGGTCGGGGCCTGTTCCCAGGTCTCCCATATAGGTCGAGCAAACCATGAGGTTGACGCCCATACAGTAGCTCAGATGGCAAGAACTAGGTGGAGGCTTGCAGTGTCTCCCTGATAGCAAGCAGTAGAGGAGGAGGATCAGTTAGTCCCTAACTGATGGGTGCAAGTCTTTCAGTGGAACTTTCAGAGTATCTCCTTGAGGATCCAATTGAAGCGCTCGACCAGTCTGTTCATCTGAGGGTGATAGGGATCAAGAAGCTGCAGATATCAGTCTAGGAGGCCGCGAACTTCACGGAGCAGCCAGGAGGTGCTGTATGTCTCCTGCTGCGTCACAATCTCCCAGGGGAAGCCCACCGGAGTTCTGGAGTTCTGCCATGATGCTTCATGCGGTGGCGTTCCATAGGGGGACTGCCTCCGGAAAGTGGGTAGCCTAATCCATCACTACCAGGATGTAGTGATAGCCAGCAGCACTTTTAGTGAGAGGCCCCACTAGGTCCCTCATGACCCTCTCAAAGGGTGTTCCCACCACCAGAAATGGGACCAGGGGAGTTTTCGGTACCTCTGGAGGTAGTGTCAGTTGACACTCCAGGTAGGAAGCACAGTAATCTGAGATCTCGTGGTATGCCCAACTTGAAAAACCAGGCCAAGACCCAAGCCAGGATCTTCACATGATCCAAATGGCTGACTGTGGGGACGCCATAAGCCATCTTATGTGCTGTCTGCCGGTGACACTGGTGGCATGACTCGCTGGAACCAGGGCTTGTGGGTCTGAGGATCCTGGGAAACCCTCATAGGTGCTTCCCTGTCAGCTCAAATTGTGGCCACTGGGCTGCACGCTATAGGTTCATTGCCGCCCCAGTTGTCTGACTGGGTTGGAGTGTCTCCTCTGGGGGTGCTGAGACTCCCACGTGGGGCTGGTGGGTTGAGACCCCCTCATGGGGCTGGGTGAGCCTCCCTGCATACATCAGCCTGTCCTCAAGGGGGGTTTCCCTCAAAGGCCATCTGCTCTGGCAGGTTTTGATGTGAAAAATCCGGGTGAACTCCGGCCAGGCAAGTCTGAGGATGATGGGATAAGGCAGCTTCAGGGCAACCCCTGCTGTTATTACCCAGGTCACACTATCCACAGTTAATGGCACTTGAGTATTTGGATACATCGTTACATCCCCATGGATACAGAGGAGCCCAGTCTGGCCAGGTCACTCGCCGGGGCAAGCCCCTGACACACTAGAGTCTGCTCACAGCCAGAGTGCACCAGGGCATGTACCTTTTTCCTGTTAAGGCCCAAGGGAATCAGCACCTTGGCAGTGGGGCACCAGCAGGCATGGGTCTCCCCTGTGTAAACTTGCACAAAGGAGCAGTCCATGGTTAGGCACTGTTGCTGGAGGTGCCCAAAGCTGCCACAAGTGAAATGAGGCCCAATCTTGTAAGGACAGTCTGGGCCTCGGCTTCCCCCCTCTGCTGTGGCTTGCAAGTGTCCTGTGGGACTTTGGGACGGGTTGTGGCAGGGGACCATTGTGATGGCCCTTGTCATGGTTTGACTCCCAATGGGCTGCTATTTTAGCACTGGAGGGTCTTTCTGAGGTGGGGGCTGGGGGGCTTCACTCTGCCGTCATGGTTCCAGGCATCACAGGGGCCTGTCCATCTAGGAAGTCCTCCATGAAACCAACTGCCACCTTCAGGGTGGTGGGTGGATGTCACAGGACCCAGGCACTCCCTTGGAGTGAGAGGATATGCACAAACTATTCAACAACCACCTGCTCAGCTACTTTGGTTGTGGAGTAACACTTGGGTTGGAGCCACCACCAGCCTGTGTCCTTAAGTTCCTAAGAGCTGATAGGTCTTTCCCCAAAACTGGTGCCAAAAGGTTCTGGGGGTGATATCTAAGTTGTCCAGGATAGCCATCCTTACTGCCCTGTTGTTGCGGGTCTCATAATTGGGGAGGCTACGATATATGCCCTGGGCTGCCTCTGTTAGGTAGGGGGCCAAGAGTTTGGCCCCTTGGTTTGGGGCCCACCGACAGCTGAGATGACCCACTCAGAGATGATTAGAAAGGTCTCTGGGTCATCTTCTGGTCCCATTTTTGTGAGGTGTACTGACAACACGGGGGTCACAGAGATAGTCGCTTCTCTGGGAGCTGGGCTGAAGGGGCTAGGCAGAAGGGCAGACTGTTGCTGGAAACACTGCGGTTGGTACTCCTGCTGCTGGGCTTCCAGCTGCCAGATTAACTGCTGCTGCTGCTGGGCCCCCAAGTTGCTGGAGCAGCTGCTGTTGTTGCTGCTGCTGGCTCTCAGTCCACCATTTCATCAGCTGATCTAGTTCCAGGGGTAACACTCAGCCTGGTGGTGGGCTATGAACAAGTGCAGTCCCCCTCTGTCTCAAGGGGTGAGTGCTGCCCGCATTCTGCTCCTTGTGTAGGAGTGTGTGGTCGTCCCTCCCCGTTAGTCATAGAAGAAGGCCCTGCCCCATCACTAGGAAGGCAAGGATTATTGGGCAATTAGCAGTCTCTAAGGCCCTGGCCCTCAAGGCAGGGCCAAGAGGCAAGTAATCCAGTGCTCTGCCTCAGGTAGGGCAGAGCAGCAAGTCTAGAGGCTCAGGCCCTCAGCCAGGGTGGTGCACCAAACAATTTAGGGGCTCAGGCCCACAGGCAGGGCAGAGCAACAAACAGTCTGACGTCCTAGCTCTGGCAGACAGCAGACAAACACAGGCCTCCTGACTTAAGGTCGGGGGAGGCTGCCACCCCAAAGGTGGGGTTAGCAGTAGAGGGAAGGGGGACTCAGCCCATCCTACTCTACTGGGTCCCAGCCCAGGGCCCTAACAGTGGTGGAGTGTTCTGCGACTGGATCAGCAGGGTTCCAGCAGAAACACACTGATTTGGATTCAGGCAATAACACAACCAGACAATAGTCTGGTGTCCCTGGGCTACTTCCTACACTCCCCTCGCTGGGTACCTGTATGTGGGGGTTTTCCTCCATCTCTTCAGAGCACACCTCCAGCGGCATTCCCAGTAGCTCCTCAGTGTCCAGGTCAGCTGGCAGCTCTGGTGATCTTGGTGAGTCCTCAGCACTGTAGAGGTCCTCTTCAGGCTCCCACTCTAGCAGCAGGCGGGAGGCATATGTCTCCCTCAGTGGCTCCAGCCCAACTGAGATACTGGACCCACCTTTTATACTTCCTGTCCTGCTTCTCTGCTTCCAGCGGGGAGGGCATGGGTGTCCTGGTTGCACCCACCAAAGAGTGGGCTGTGATTCCGCCCCATCAGTCTCAGAGGGAGGCCATGCCACCTTGCTACAAGGCCCCTGAATCCATGCTGGTGTGTTTGGCTGGTAGCATGGGGCCAAACATATGTTAATACTTGACCTACACTCTTACCTGCCCACTTTGCAGTGTGGAGACAGCAAAAGTACAGCACCTGGCCTCATGTTTAGATAATCCTCCAATGCCATCGTCACAATGTCCTGTTCTGTATCTCCTGGCATATCTACCTACTCACTTCCCGCTTGCCCTCTATGCCCATATGGGTGCTCCACTACAGGTGCACATACACCTCTCAAGGCCTTGATCAGAGATTTCTAGCTAGCAGTGCCTGTTCAAGTCACGCATGCGCCCTTTGCTTCCTCATGGCAGACACTGAGGCTATATAGGAGTGCATGGGGTGAACCACCTGGAGTTCCTTCTCTACCACCTTGGCCCAAGATGGTGCACTAGTGTGTCCATCTTGAGCATACTCAGCCTTTCTCTTCACTTGTTATTAATGTTAGCTTAGTTTAGCGTTGTTGTTAGCATTAGTATAGTTAACCTAAGAGGACTGCTTTTTCTACTCTCTTTACTCCCGTGAGATTTGTCTTATTCTGGTAGGGTATGCCTAATTCCCCAGGCTTCAAATGTTGTTTCTTTCTATTTCTTCCATTGACTTCTCCCCCATGGGAGAACATGGAGGAAGAAGTCTCCCAGTTGGTCCCCTCAGTTTCTGTTAGGGGTTCTCCTACAACCCCTCTGGAAATCTGCCTTCACTCAGGGAGGATGTTGCAGAACAAGGTGGTCAGAAACATTTGTCTCCATTTCCTGCCCTTGATCAGGACGGAGTGATCAAGATGATGATGGACAAGAAGGGAGGCACAAGATCCCCCTCCTTGTGCTCTGAAGCTATAAAGCTCTGGAACTGATGCATAGTCAACCACATCCAGATTTCAGCAGCCTACCTTTCAGGCATCTGGAACACCACTGCTGATGCCCTCAGCAGACACTTCTCCCATGACTACAAATGGGAGCTGGATACTCAGATCCTCCAGGACATAGTCCAGAGATGGGGATGGCCAGAGATTGATCTTTTCTCCACCTCCGAGAACAGGAAGTGCCTCTCTTCTGTTCAAGAGGGCAGGGGCGATACTGCTGCTTGGGGATTGCCTTCCTGCTACGGTGGAAGAGGAATCTGTTCTATGCCTTTCCCCCTATGTCATTAATTCTAAGAGTGATGAACAGGATCAGGCAGGACAAGGCCAGAGTTATTCTCATGGTACCTACCTGGCCAAGACAAGCTTGGTACCCGTGACTCTACACCACATATTATTCATAAATATATTGTTATATGAATATGGCATAACTAAGATGTATTCTATGCAAGATGGGCCACGTAAGATACCATTGGAAAGATTATGATTTACTGAATATGATTATCCTATTTGTATGCATGTATCTTTTCTGTATCTGAAGCTAGGAATATGGACTCTGTATCATTACAAAAATGTTTGCACCTGAGGAACGCCCACCAGACAAAATGCAATCAGGTTGGCTGATTAATCAATAGGCCATTAGGGAGAACAATAGGGCTCAGACGATGCTAATCTCCCACCTTCCTGAGAAGCTTCTTGGGATGCTGCTTTGTCACTGCAGGGTCATGTGATTGTGTCATTTAGTACTGGACCCCATCTTTGCCTACTAGTATTTTTCCACTAATAGGGGGTAGGGACCAAACTGGGAAACAAAAGATTCCCGCCATATGTACATCCTATTTAAGGCAGGGAAGTGAGTTAATCTTGGTTCATTCTTCACTGAATCCTGCCCAGGATGATTGCTGAGAACATCTAAGAAACAAGGACTGGGGAGATGGGCAGGGCAGGAAAGAGCTGAGCCCAGGCTGGAAAAGGTGTCTGACCTGTGAAAGAAATGCCTAAAACAACATTTAAGGTGAGACATTATGACTTGTAACCAGTTTCTTTAGTGTATTGAGCTTAGTTTGCATATTTGTTTTATTTGGTCAGTAATCTGCTTTGATCCATTTGCTAACTCTTAAATCACTTAAAATTTACCTTTTGTAATTAATAAACTTGTTTTGTTTTCTCTAAACCAGTTTGTGCAATTCATAACGGGTGCGGGGGAAGAAGCTGTGCATATCTTCCTCCACATTGAGGGAGGGAGTGAAGAGCTTATGCTGTACAGTTTTCTGTGCAGAACAAGACAATACAATTTGGGGTTTGGCACCTACGGGAGGGGGGAAGGGGATATGCACTTGAGTGCTGGGCAATCCCCTAGTTGATTCTTCCCATGCAGAGCTGATTTCAGTGTCTGTGTCTTTCTGGGTCAGTGTCTGGGTGTGTCCCTACCTGTGTGTGTGCTAGAGGAGGCTTGAGGGCTGGGCACAGCAGGACAGGGTGAGGCAGCGCAGGCTGCTTGAACGGGCAGGCTCAGTGGGACTCCAGTACATCAGGTGGCACCTCGCAGTGGGGATGGGGGCAATCTGTCACAGTACCCTTACCTGCTTCAGTTGTGTCGAATAGCAGATCGAGCTCCTAGCGATTCCCTATCTCCTGTCTCAGGATGCAGGTCATGCACTTCACCCAAACCTGGCAGTTCTACATCTCAGAGTCTGGTTCCTGGATGTTTCTTGGGAGTACAGTCCTGCTCTATGGGTATATAGCAGGTGTTATTGCACAGCAGAAAAACATCTACCCACACTACTTACCTGCAGAAGTGGAAGAGTTTCACCCACTGGTGCGGTCATTGTTATCTCCAGCCGGAGTTGGTTCTCCTTTCCCTCATCCTGATGTACTTGCTGGATCTGAAGACATCCAGATTATCCATCAGTTCAATCAAGGTACACCTGGCTGCCATATCAGCCTTTCATCCCCTGGTCAAGAGATTTTCCATTTTTCTCACCTGGTATTGCCAGATTTATTAAGGGATCTGACTTATCTCTTTCCCCACATTAAATGCCACACTCCTTCTTGGACCTCAATCTAGTTCTCAATCGCCTTATGAGACCCCCATGTGAACCAATGGCTACCTGATCCCTTCTTCATTTGTCTGTGAAGATGGCCTCTGTAGTTATCACACATCGGCCCACGGCATAGGGGAGATTGGATCTTTGATGGTGGATCCACTCTGTACCACATTTTTTTCGTGATAAAGTCTCTTTATGTCCACATCCCAGGTTTCTGCCCAAGGTTACTTTGAACTCCCATCTTAACTGATTGATCAATCTACCAGTATTTTTTCCAAAATCTCACAGTTCCTGGCAGGAATCCTGCTTCCATACCCTGGATGTTAGAAGGGCTTTAGCCTTTTACTTGGATAGGACTAAGCAGTTTAAGAGATTGCCTAGACTCTTTATATCCTTCATGAATAGGTCTAAACCTCCCCCCACCCCATGCCTTCTGTGATAGGTCAGTTGGGGATGACCCAGGATCCTCTTCTCAAAGCGAGAAAGGGGTGGGAAGGAGTTTCTGTAGGTGTCTGGCTGGCTGGGTTCCTGCTGAAATGGTCACTTGATGCTGCTGGAATTTGAGTGTGTTAATCGTGTGTCCGGGTGCCTGGAGCCTTGGCTAGGGATCACTTTAGTATTCTAAAGCCAAATAAATATGTCAATAATTTGGGATCCAACAGAAATGTTTGTTTGGTCCAAATCCAACAGCTCCAAGGGCCAAGTACTGACTCATCACTCCCCCATTTACTTGCTGAAGCCAGGAGAAGTTTTGCAAGTGTGAGGTGAGCAGGGTTTGACCCAAATAAGGCCTGAGGTGATTCCTCCCACAGAGGGTGGGATGTGTGTGTGTGCATGTGTTGGGGTGCAGTGTGCAATGCCCTGTGCCCATGAGGGTACTGGAAGTTCTGCCAGCAGGAAGATTTATCCTGCAGGACTCCTGCCTCCCTCCCTCAGAGTTTCTGCTGGAACAGAGGAGATTTGAATCCTAGTTGGAGCCTAGAGAAGCCCGAGCAGCATAAGCTGCATAGGAGAAGTGCTGTATCAGGGCATCTCACAGCCACACTGGTTTCATTCCCTCAAGGCTGCCCCTGCCCAGCGTCAGGACTGCTCTGATTCTTCCAATACAGAGGGGGTTGGAGGCTCTTTGCCATGTTGTATCCCAGCTCCAAGCAGATTTAACACCAGTTGGTGATGGATGGACCATAGGTTCAGCAACATGGGCTGGTGCAACACAGGGAGTAAATCTGGCCCAAAGTCTCCAAAACTGATTCAAAATCAGGTTAAAATCTAATGTGGGACCCAGATATAATTTAAATAATACATGGTTAGAACTTGTTTGGCTGGGGTTAACAGCACTAGAGCTTGTTGGAAATTTTTCGATTAAATCATAGAATATCATAGAATATCAGGGTTGGAAGGGAACTCAGGAGTTCATCTAGTCCAACCCCCTGCTCAAAGCAGGACCAATTCCCAACTAAATCATCCCAGCCAGGGCTTTGTCAAGCCTGACCTTAAAAACCTCTAAGGAAGGAGATTCCACCACCTCCTTAGGGAACCCATTCCAGTGCTTCACCACCCTCTTAGTGGAAAAGTTTTTCCTAATATCCAATCTAAATCTCCCACACTGCAACTTGAGACCATTACTCCTTGTTTATCATCTGGTACCACTGAAAACAGCCTAGATCCATCCTCTTTGGAACCCCCTTTCAGGTAGTTGAAAGCAGCTATCAAATCCCCCCTCATTCTTCTCTTCTGCAGACTAAATAATCCCAGTTCCCTCAGCCTCTCCTCATAAATCATGTGCTGCAGCCCCCTAATCATTTTTGTTGCCCTCCGCTGGACTCTTTCCAATTTTTCCACATCCTTCTTGTAGTGTGTGGCCAAAAACTGGACACAGTACTCCAAATGAGGCCTCACCAATGCTGAACAGAGGGGAATGATCGCGTCATTTGATCTGCTGCCAACCCTCCTACTAATGCAGCCCAATATGCCCTTAGCCTTCTTAGTAACAAGGGCACACTGTCAACTCATATCCAGCTTCTCATCCACTGTAACCCTCATCTCCTTTTCTGCAGAACTGCCAGTTAGGGAGTTGGTCCCCAGCCTGTAGTAGTGCATGGGATTCTTCCATCCTAAATGAAGGACTCTGCACTAGTCCTTGTTGAACCTCATCAGATTTATTTTGGCCCAATCCTCCAATTTGTCTAGCTCACTCTGGACTCTATCCCTACCCTCCAGCATAACTACCTCCCCTCCCAGTTTACTGTCATTTGCGAACTTGCTGAGGGTGCAATCCATCTCATCATCCAGATCATTAATGAAGATATTGAACAAAAACAGCCTCAGGATCAACTCTTTGGGCACTCGGCTTGATAACGGCTGCCAACTAGACATTGAACCGTTGATCACTACCCATTGAACCCAACAATCTAGCCAGCTTTCTATCCACATTATAGTCCATTCATCCAATCCATACTTCTTTAACTTGCTGGCAAGAATACTGTGGGAGACCGTATCAAAAGCAGTGCTAAAGACAAGATATATCATGTCCACCACTTTCCCCATATCCACAGAGCCAGGTATCTCCTCATAGAAGGCAATAAAGTTGGTCAGACATGACTTGCCCTTGGTGAATCCATGTTGACTGTTCCTGATCACCTTCTTCTCCTCCAAGTCCTTCAAAATGGATTCCTTGAGGACCTGCTCCATGATTTTTCCAGGGACTGAGGTGAGGCTGACCGGTCTGTAGTTCTCCGGATTCTTTTCTTCCATTTTTTAAAGATGGGCACTATATTTGCCTTTCCCCCCGATCACCAAGAGTTATCAAAGATAATGGCCAATGGCTCTGCAATCACATCAGCCAACTCCCTCAGCATCTTTGGATGCATTGCATCCAGCTCCATGGACTTGTGTATGTCCAGCTTTTCTAAATAGTCCTTAACCTGTTCTTTCACCACTGAGGGCTGCTCACTTTCTCCCCATACTTTGCTGCCCGGTGCAGCAGTTCGGGAGCTAATCTTGTCTGTGAAGACTAAGGCAAAAAAAGCATTGAGTACATTAGCTTTTTCCATCTCATCTGTCACTGGTTGCCTCTCCCATTCAGTAAGTGTCCCATCCTTTACTTGACCTTCTTCTTATTGTTAACATACCACTAGAAACCCTTCTTGTTACCCTTCACATCCCTTGCTAGCTGCAACTATAATTGTGCTTTGGCCTTCCTGATTACACCTCTCCATGCTTGAGCAATATTTTTATACTCCTCCCTAGTCATCTGTCCAAATTTCCACTTCTTGTAAGCTTCCTTTAAGATCACCAAAGATTGCTCTGTTAAGCCAAGCTGGTCACCTGCCATATTTGCTATTCATAGAATCCCAGAATATCAGGGTTGGAAGGGACCTCAGGAGATCATCTAGTCCAACCCCCTGCTCAAAGCAGGACCAATTCCCAACTAAATCATCCCAGCCAGGGCTCTGTCAAGTCTGACCTTAAAAACCTCTAAGGAAGGAGATTCTACCACCTCCCTAGGTAACCCATTCTAGTGCTTCACCACTCTCTGAGTGAAAAAGTTTTTCCTAATATCCAACCTAAACCTCCCGCACTGCAACTTGAGACCATTACTCCTTGTTCTGTCATCAGGTACCACTGAGAACAGTCTAGATCCATCCTCTTTGGAACCCCCTTTCAGGTAGTTGAAAGCAGTTAAAAATCCCCCCTCATTCTTCTCTTCCGCAGACTAAACAATCCCAGTTCCCTCAGCCTCTCCTCATAAGTCATGTGCTCCAACCCCCTAATCATTTTTGTTGCCCTCCGCTGGACTCTTTCCAATTTTTCCACATCCTTCTTGTAGTGTGCGGCCCAAAACTGGACACAGTACTCCAGATGAAGCCTCACCAATGTCGAATAGAGGGGAATGATCACATCCCTCGATCTGCCGGCAATGCCCCTACTTATACAGCACAAAATGCCATTAGCCTTTTTGGCAACAAGGGTACACTGTTGACTCATATCCAGCTTCTCGTCCACTGTAACCCCTAGGTCCTTTTCTGCAGAACTGCTTCCTAGCCATTCGGTCCCTAGTCTGTAACAGTGAATGGGATTGTACCATCCTAAATGCAGGACTCTGCACTTGTCCTTGTTGAACCTCATCAGGTTTCTTTTGGCCCAGTCCTCTAATTTGTCTAGGGCCCTCTGTATCCTATCCCTACCCTCCAGCATATCTACCACTCCTCCCAGTTTAGTGTCATCTGCAAACTTGCTGAGAGTGCAGTCTACGCCATCCTCCAGATTATTAATGAAGATATTGAACAAAACTGGCCCAAGGACCGACCCTTGGGGCACTCCACTTGAAACCGGCTGCCAACTAGACATGGAGCCATTGATCACTACCCGCTGGGCTCGACGATATAGCCAGCTTTCTATCCATCTTATAGTCCAATCATCCAGCCCATACTTTAACTTGCTGGCAAGAATGTTGTGGGAGACTGTAGTGAGGCGGCCTGGTACCCCGCCGCCCTGGAGGACGAAGAGCCCAGCCGGAGGCTGAGCTGAGCCCGCCCCGCAAAGGGTCAAGCACCGACCTGGAAGTATAAAGGCGGGCCTTCTGGGCTCAGTGGGAGGGCAGCGAGCGGACGTTCTTCCGCGAGCTTGGCGCTGGGAGGCTTCTACCCTTCCCTGTGCTCGCTACCCTGAGGAGCTGCCGGAGCTCCCCCGTTCTCA
The DNA here is from genome assembly GCF_020497125.1 of Mauremys mutica. Lineage (NCBI taxonomy): Eukaryota > Metazoa > Chordata > Testudines > Geoemydidae > Mauremys > Mauremys mutica. The sequence goes on along the minus strand of NC_059072.1, from coordinate 144,089,566 downwards.
CTACCCCGAGGAGCTGCCGGAGCTCCCCCGGGCTCGCTACCCGGAGGAGCTGCCGGAGCTCCCCCGGGCTCGCTACCCCGAGGAGCTGCCGAAGCTCCCCCGGGCTCGCTACCCAGAGGAGCTGCCGGAGCTCCCCCGCACCTACTACCCAGAAGAGTCGCCAGAGCCCCGCTGGACCGCCGTTCCGGAGGAGTTGCCGGACCTGCCACCCAGCCCCGGCTGTGACGAACCCATGCACCTGGACCCGGTGGAGGACGTCCCCAGGATCCAGGTAGGCCCCCGGGGGGGGGGTTGGAAGTGGCCCGGGGGCAGCCGACCCTAGTCTGACAGCAGCAGACCCCAAGCCAATGTCAGTGTGTTGCGGCCAGGATCCCCACTGACACAGCAGCAGCTTGCTTGCCGCTGTTAGTGCCCCAGGCCAGGACGCAGAGGAATGGGCGGGCCTGCGTCCCCCCTGCCACCCCACTCACAGCTGGCAGTCTCCCCCTTGCCCTGACCCCCTGACCCTGGGCTGTATAGACTGAACTGCTTGCTCAGCCCCTGCCTGAGGGCCTGAGCCCTGCACCAGTGTTTTTTGCCCCACCCTGATCCAGGGCTGGGCTTTATAGACTGACTGCTTGCTCAGCCCCTGCCTGAGGGCCTGAGTCCTGCACCCGTTTTTGTTGCCCCACCCTGATCCAGGGCCTGGGCTTTATAGATGGAACTGCTTGCTCGGCCCTCGCTGGAAGGGCCTGAATCCTGAGCCGGTGGTGTCACCCCTGTGTAGTGAGGCGGCCTGGTACCCCGCTGTCCCGGAGGATGAAGAGCCCCTCCCCTAACGGCGGATCCTTACACGTGGCACCTAACCAGGGACCCTCTGCCCAGAAATGTGGGCATGGGCCCTCGACCGCGGTGAAAGAGGGGCTGGGGGGGGACAGGATCCCTCCCCAAGACATGGATGTGTCCCAGCTCTTCGCCTTCTTGACAGAGAGCCAGGAGCGACAGCAGGCAGCCCAGCTGCAGCAGCAGCAAGAGCAACAGGCCGCCCAGCTCCAGCAACAACAGCAGCTGGTCGAACAGATAAGAGCCCTGCAGCACCAGCTGGTTCAGGATCTGGCCACACTGCATAAGGACTTCCAGTGACAATGCCTCCAGCAGTTCGCGGTGGCGCTATCCCGACCCGCGGAACGCCAGCCGGGAGCCCCAGAGGGGTCCCCGCGGCCGAACCCACCAACACGGCTGATGAAGATGAGCCCCAGCGATGATCCCGAAGCCTTCCTCGTAACATTTGAGCGGATAGCGGTCGTCGCGGGGTAGGCCCAGAACCAGTGGGCTTCCCTCTTGGCCCCGTACCTGACAGGGACCGCCTAGACGGTCTACCAAGGCCTGTCTGCGGAGGCGGCCCAGGACTACAACCAAGTAAAGGCGGCAATTTTGGACGCCCTGGACGTAAGTCTGGAGACTTTCCGCCAGCGGTTTGGAGCCTGGCCTACCCTACCGGGGCCCAGCCCCGGATGGTGGCCCAGGAACTAAGAGAAACGTGCAAGCAGTGGTTGCAGACCGAAACCCGAATGCCAGAGGAGCTCACGGAGCAGATCGTGTTGGAACAATTTGTCCACATCCTCCCGCTGCGAGGCAAGGCCTGAGTCCTCCGCCATCGGCCCACGACGCTAGCCGCTGCCATCACACTGATGGAGAACTTTCTGGCTGCGGAGACACCGGTGGGTCCGACTATTCGAGTAGCCAACCCTGGGGTGGGGCGCCCCAACCCCGAGAGGAGGGGGGCTCCCGCCCGGGCTGACTCTCAGGTTTCCTACCAGGGTCCTGAGCCCCGACCCCGACCCACGGAGGCCACGGTGCAACAACCTCTAGCCCCTTCCCCAGGGGCACGGGGGGCCACTCAGAGCCCTCCCCGGGGAGCCCCAGGATCACGTCCCCGGCCGGGACGGGCAGACCTTGGGCCCTGTTTCTCCTGCGGGGAGTACGGCCATCTACGATGGGACTGCCCAGCGATGGAGTGCAACTTTGGCCAGGTCTGCTCCAGGGAAGCCCGCGCCCGACATCCCCATGCTGCCAAGATCACAGTGCCCGTGGTCGTGGAGGGTCACCCATTGATTCAGGCTGTGGCCAGACCCTGGTCCGCCAATACTTTGTCCCCCAGGCTGACACCCGCCTGGGTATGATCAGGTTGCAGTGTATCCATGGGGACATTCGGCCCTATCTCAGCACTCGGGCCCAGCTAACAGAAGAGGGGGTCACCCGACCGATGGTGGTGGGTTTAGCCCCGCGCCTCACATACCCGGTGATCCTGGGGTGGGACTGGCCAGAGTTCGCAGACATCTTCCGCTGCAACACTGGGGAACATCCGCAGGTCATGCCAGCCTTGGAAGGAGATCCCTCTGAGACTGGGGCCGGGGAAGGGGAAACACCCGACCCCCCCGAACTGACGAGAGAATCAGAGGACTCTCCCTCGGAAGCGGTTGAGGAGTCCCTGCTTCAGACTGACTTTTGCCGCGATCAACGAGCCGATCCGACGCTCAAGCGGGTGTACGAACAAGTGGCCGCTGTCGATGGTACCGCCGTGGATCCCCACCTCGTGGCCCAGTGGCCACACTTCGAACTGCGGCAGGAACGCCTTTACCGGGTTGAGAGGGACCCCCGTACGGGGGAGTCCCAGACCCAACTCCTTGTGCCCCAGCGTCATCGGCGAGCCGTCATGAAACTAGCCCATGATGTCCTGGCCGCTGGACACCTCGGCCACGAGAAGACTTTGTCCCGGATTCTGACGTGCTTCTTCTGGCCGGGCATACACCAAGAGGTGAGGAACTACTGTAAGTCCTGCCCTGACTGCCAGTTGGCTGCTCTGGCCTCCTGCCCTGACTGCCAGTTGGCTGCTCTGGCCCAGATCCCCAAGGTGCCCCTGATCCCCATGCCCTTAATCGAAGCCCCCTTCGAGCGCGTGGCCATGGACCTGGTGGGCCCACTTCCCAAAAGCTTTGCAGGGTTCCAGTATATACTGGTCATGGTGGATTATGCTACCCGGTTCCCTGAGGCCGTACCCCTCCGAAGCATCATGGCCCGCAGCATTGCAGGCGAGCTCGTGAAGGTCTTCGCCCGCGTAGGCTTGCCCCGTGGGATCCTTATGGACCAGGGCACCAACTTTACCTCTCGGCTATTGCAGCAGGTGTGTGAAGTCTTGGGCATCAAGCAGCTACGCACGTCGGTCTACCATCCTCAGACCGACGGGTTGGTTGAATGATTTAATCGGACGCTTAAGAACATGCTACGCAAGATCCCCCAAGACGATTTCTGCTGCTGGGACCAGTTACTTCCACCCCTGCTCCTGGCGGTTTGGGAGGTTCCACAGTCATCCACAAAGTTCTTCCCGTTTGAGCTACTGTATGGTTGACGCCCACAGGGCCTCTTGGACCTAATGCGAGACACATGGGTGCAAGCCCCGTCACCTGCCCAGGGCCTCTTAAAATACGTGCTCCAGCTCCAGGAGCACCTTGTGCAAGCTGGGACCCTGGTGCGCGAGAATTTGAAGGCTGCCCAGGAGACTCAGGCCCAGACCTACAACCGCGGGGTGTGGACTCGCGACTTCCAATCCGGAGACCGGGTTCTACTCCTCCTCTCCTCCAGTGAATCAAAGCTTCTGGCCCAGTGACAAGGACCTTATGAGGTGGTCCGAAAGATCGGGCCTGTTACGTACGAGATCTACCAGCCCGACTGGCGCAAGAAAAGGCAACACTACCACGTGAACCTCCTCAAACCGTGGCGGGAGCAAGAAGGGCTGCTGATCACCCCCTTCCCACCAGAACCCGAGCTGGGCCCCCAGGTAACAGGCCCAGAGGCCCCCGAAGGTCCCCAGCTGGGGGAGACGCTGACGGCGGAACAACTTAAACAAACCCATTCTCTTCTACAGGTGTTCCCTCGCACCTTCACAACCCAACCGGGATGCACCAGTCTCATCCATCACACCATTCAGACTGACCCTGGCATGGTGGTCCGTGGTGCGACCAGGCCCTTGCCGTAACGTACGGCAAGTTGTCGAGGAAGAAGTACGGGCCATGCTGGACTTGGGAGTCATCGAGACGGCACAAAGCAAATGGCACAGCCCAGTAGTCCTGGTACCGAAGCCGGATGGCACCCGATGATTCTGCATCGACTTCAGACGCGTCAACGCCATCTCGAAGTTCGACGCATACCCGATGCCCCGGGTAGATGAGCTACTCAGCCAGTTGGGAGAGGCCCATTACATCACCACCCTTGATCTGAGTAAGGGGTATTGGCAGATCCCCCTCGAGCCGGCCTCCCGGGAGAAGACCGCCTCCGCCACCCCTACGGGTCTGTACCAGTTCACCCAGATGCCCTTCGGCCTCCATGGGGCCCCGGCCATGTTTCAGCGGCTGATGGACCGCCTCCTCCAGCCCCATCAGGACTACGCGGCCACCTACCTTGATGACGTGGTTATTTATAGTCGCCAATGGGAGAACCACCTCGAGCGGGTAGCCACAGTCCTGAGGTCCCTGCGGGCTGCTGGGTTGACTGCCAACCCAAAGAAATGCCATATTGGTTGGCAAGAAACACCTACCTGGGATATACCATCGGGAATGGACAAGTAAAACCCCTCGTGGGAAAGGTTCAGGCCATTGCAACCTGCCCTCCGCCGGCCACCAAGCGCCAGGTATGCAAGTTTCTGGGATTGGCCGGCTACTACCGGTGCTTCATCCCCCAATTTGCGGCTATCGCAGCCCCTTTGACTGGTTTATTGACCAAGGACAGCCCGCAACAAGTAAGATGGACCTGAGAATGCGACGAGGCCTTCCAGACACTCAAGGCAAGTCTCTGCCGCGAACCGGTCCTCTATAGCCCTGATTTCGACCAGCCATTCGTCCTTCAGACAGATGCCTCAGAGGTGGGACTCGGCGCTGTCCTCTCCCAAGAGGTTGACGGAGAAGAACACCCGGTCATCTATATCAGCAGGAAACTGTTCCCCCGAGAGAAAAACTACGCGGTAGTGGAAGAGGAGGCCCTCGCTGTAAAATGGGCTTGTGAGGCATTACGGTATTATCTCCCATGTGTGGCAGTCTCCCCCTCGCCCCGACGCCCTGACCTGGGCTGTATAGACTGAACTGCTTGCTCAGCCCCTACCTGAGGGCCTGAGCCCTGCACCCGTGTTTGTTGCCCCACCCTGATCCAGGGCCTGGGCTTTATAGATGGAACTGCTTGCTCAGCCCTCGCTGGAAGGGCCTGAATCCTGAGCTGGTGGTGTCACCCCTGTGTAGTGAGGCGGCCTGGTACCCCGCCGCCCTGGAGGACGAAGAGACCCTCCCCTAACGGCGGATCCTTACAGAGACTATATCAAAAGCTTTGCTAAAGTCAAGGAAAAACACATCCACTGCTTTCCCCTCATCCACAGACCCAGTTATCTCCTCATAGAAGGCAATTAGGTTAGTCAGGCATGACTTGCCCTTGGTGAATCCGTGCTGACTGTTCCTGATCACTTTCCTCTCCTCTAAGTGCTTCAGAATTGATTCCTTGAGAACCTGCTACATGATTTTTTGAGGGACTGAGGTGAGGCTGACTGGCCTGTAGTTTCCCAGATCCTCCTTCTTCCCTTTTTTAAAGATGGGCACTACAGTAGCTCTTTTCCATTCATCCGGGACCTCCCCCGTTCGCCATGAGTTTTCAAAGATAATGGCCAATGGCTCTGCAATCACATCCGCCAACTCCTTTAGCACCCTTGGATGCAGAGCATCCGGCCCCATGGACTTGTGCTCGTCCAGTTTTTCTAAATAGTCCCGAACCACTTCTTTCTCCAGAGAGGGCTGGTCACCTTCTCCCCATACTGTGCTGCCCAGTGCAGCAGTCTGGGAGCTGACCTTTTTTGTGAAGACAGAGGCAAAAAAATCATTGAGTACATTAGCTTTTTCCACATCCCCTGTCACTAGGTTGCCTCCCTTTCATTCAGTAAGGGCCCCACACTTTCCTTGACTTTCTTCTTGTTGCTAACATACCTGAAGAAACCCTTCTTGTTACTCTTAACATCTCTTGCTAGCTGCAACTCCAAGTGTGATTTGGCCTTCTTGATTTCACTCCTGCATGCCTGAGCAATATTTTTATACTCCTCCCTGGTCATTTGTCCAATCTTCCACTTCTCGTAAGCTTCTTTTTTGCGTTTAAGATCAGCAAGGATTTCACTGTTAAGCCAAGCTGGTCGACTGCCGTATTTACTATTCTTCCTACACATCGGAATGTTTTTTTCCTGCAACCTCAATAAGGAGTCTTTAAAATACAGCCAGCTCTACTGGACTCCTTTCCCCCTCATGTTATTTTCCCACGGGGTACTGCCCATCAGCTCCCTGAGGGAGTCAAAGTCTGCTTTTCTGAAGTTCAGGGTCCGTATTCTGCCACTCTCCTTTTTTCCCTGTGTCAGGATCCTGAACTCGACCATCTCATAAGAACATAAGAACATAAGAAAGGCTGTACTGGGTCAGACCAAAGGTCCATCTAGCCCAGTATCTGTCTACCGACAGTGGCCAATGACAGGTGCCCCAGAGGGAGTGAACCTAACAGGCAATGATCAAGTGATCTCTCTCCTGCCATCCATCTCCATCCTCTGACGAACAGAGGCTAGGGACACCATTCTTACCCATCCTGGCTAATAGCCGTTTATGGACTTAGCCACCATGAATTTATCCAGTCCCCTTTTAAACATTGTTATAGTCCTAGCCTTCACAACCTCCTCAGGTAAGGAGTTCCACAAGTTGACTGTGCGCTGCGTGAAGAAGAACTTCCTTTTATTTGTTTTAAACCTGCTGCCTATTAATTTCATTTGGTGACCCCTAGTTCTTGTATTATGGGAATAAGTAAATAACTTCCTTATCCACTTTCTCAACATCACTCATGATTTTATATACCTCTATCATGTCCCCCCTTAGTCTTCTCTTTTCCAAGCTGAAGAGTCCTAGCCTCTTTAATCTTTCCTCGTATGGGACCCTCTCTAAACCCCTAATCATTTTAGTTGCCCTTTTCTGAACCTTTTCTAGTGCTAGAATATCTTTTTAGAGGTGAGGAGACCACATCTGTACACAGTATTCGAGATGTGGGCGTACCATGGATTTATATAAGGGCAATAATATATTCTCAGTCTTATTTTCTATCCCCTTTTTAATGATTCCTAACATCCTGTTTGCTTTTTTGACCGCCTCCGCACACTGCGTGGATATCTTTAGAGAACTATCCACGATGACGCCAAGATCTTTTTCCTGATTCGTTGTAGCTAAATTAGCCCCCATCATTTTGTATGTATAGTTGGGGTTATTTTTTCCAATGTGCATTACTTTACATTTATCCACATTAAATTTCATTTGCCATTTTGTTGCCCAGTCACTTAGTTTTGTGAGATCTTTTTGAAGTTCTTCACAATCTGCTTTGGTCTTAACTATCTTGAGTAGTTTAGTATCATCTGCAAATGTTGCCACCTCACTGTTTACCCCTTTCTCCAGATCATTTATGAATAAATTGAATAGGATTGGTCCTAGGACTGACCCTTGGGGAACACCACTAGTTACCCCTCTCCATTCTGAGAATTTACCATTAATTCCTACCCTTTGTTCCCTGTCCTTTAACCAGTTCTCAGTCCATGAAAGGACCTTCCCTTTTATCCCATGACAGCTTAATTTACGTAAGAGCCTTTGGTGAGGGACCTTGTCAAAGGCTTTCTGGAAATCTAAGTATACTATGTCCACCGGATCCCCCTTGTCCACATGTTTGTTGACCCCTTCAAAGAACTCTAATAGATTAGTAAGACATGATTTCCCTTTACAGAAACCATGTTGACTATTGCTCAAGAGTTTATGTTTTTCTATGTGTCTGACAATTTTATTCTTTACTATTGTTTCAACTAATTTGCCCGGTACCGACGTTAGACTTACCGGTCTGTAATTGCCGGGATCACCCCTAGAGCCCTTTTCAAATATTGGCGTTACATTAGCTAACTTCCAGTCATTGGGTACCGAAGCCGATTTAAAGGACATGGTCACTGCCTCCCAGGTTCCCATCCACTTTTGCTTCCCCTACTAACTCTTCTCTGTTTGTGAGCAGCAGGTCAAGAAGAGCTCTGCCCCTAGTTGGTTCCTCCAGCACTTGGACCAGGAAATTGTCCCTTACACTTTTCAAAAACTTCCTGGATTGTCTGTGCACCTCTGTATTGCTCTCCCAGCTGATATCAGGGTGATTAAAGTCTCCCATGGGAACCAGGGCATGTGATCTATCTTTCTGCACATTGGGATACTTTGTTCCTGCACCCTCAATAAGGCTTCTTTAAAATACAGCCAGCTCTCCTGGACTCCTTTCCCCCTCATATTAGCCTCCCAGGGGATCCTGCCCATCGGTTCCCTGAGGGCAGGATCTGGGTATATCTCACCAAATCAATTCTCTGCCATTGTGGAGGTCTCAGATATTGGTGCCCCTCAGTCCCTCCGAATCTCTGCATGTGGCACACAATAGTTTATTCTCCTGAGAACTGTAACACTTTGGTCTATTTCAGGTTGGTGGGCTCTGTGCACTGAAGACTTTGGTGGCCAGTGATGTGTACAGGGGTTAGATTGGATTATTTAGACAGTTCATTGGCCGGGAATGGCGAACCGTGGCCACTGGGAGCTGCTGGTGGCCGTGCCTGTGGACGGTCAATGTAAACAAACTGTCTTGCGGCCCACCAGCCAATTACCCTGACAGGCCACATGTGACACACGGGATGCAGGTTGCCCACCACTGATCTATGTTATGACTACAGTGCTGCAGTTTCTGACCTGGGGCTGCCCTGATTCACAGGTTGTGACATTCCCCTGGTGTTATCTGGACCAGTGATGTAAGGTGATAGGGAATAGCCAGCATGGATTTGTAAAGAACAAATTGTGTCAAACCAATCTGATAGCTTTCTTTGATAGGATAATGAGTCTTGTGGATAAGGGAGAAGCGGTGGATGTGGTATACCTAGACTTTAGTAAAGCATTTGATATGGTCTCGCATGATATTCTTATTGATAAACTAGGTAAATACAATTTAGATGGGGCTACTATAAGGTAGTACTCTGAGAGTAGTTATTAATGGTTCCCAATCCTGCTGGAAAGGTATAACAAGTGGGGTTCCGCAGGGGTGTTTTGGGACCGGCTCTGTTCAATATCTTCATCAACAACTTAGATATTGGCATAGAAAGTATGCTTATTAAGTTTGCAGATGATACCAAACTGGGAGGGATTGCAACTGCTTTGGAGGACAGGGTCATAATTCAAAATGCTCTGGACAAATTAGAGAAATGATCTGAGGTAAACAGGATGAAGTTTAACAAAGACAAATGCAAAGTGCTCCACTTAGGAAGGAAAAATCAGTTTCACACATACCAAATGGGCAGAGACTGTCTAGGAAGGAGTACGGCAGAAAGAGATCTAGGGGTTATAGTGGACCACAAGCTAAATATGAGTCAATAGTGTGATGCTGTTGCAAAAAAAGCAAACATGATTCTGGGATGCATTAACAGGTGTGTTGTGAGCAAGACTTGTGAAGTCATTCTTCTGCTCTACTCTGCACTGGTTAGGCCTCAGCTGGAGTATTGTGTCCAGTTCTGGGCACTGCATTTCAAGAAAGATTTGGAGAAATTGGAGAGGGTCCAGAGAAGAGCAACAAGAATGATTAAAGGTCTTGAGAACATGGCCTATGAAGGAAGGGTGAAAGAATTGGGTTTGTTTAGTTTGGAAAAGAGAAGACTGAGAGGGGACACGATAGCAGTTTTCAGGTATCTAAAAGGGTGTCATCAGGAGGAGGGAGAAAACTTGCTCACCTTAGCCTCTAAGGATAGAACAAGAAGCAATGGGCTTAAACTGCAGCAAGGGAGGTTTAGGTTGGACATTAGGAAAAAGTTCCGAACTGTCAGGGTGGTTAAACATTGGAATAAACTGCCTAGGGAGGCTGTGGAATCTCCATCTCTGGAGATATTTAAGAGTAGGTTAGATAAATGTTTATCAGGGATGGTCTAGACAGTATTTGGTCCTGCCATGAGGGCAGGGGACTGGACTCAATGACCTCTCGAGCTCCCTTCCAGTCCTAGAATCTATGAATCTATGAATTGGTCAGATTTGGTCAAATGAAATAAAAGCAAAATGCATTCTAAGCTGATCTTAACACTTTCAGTGCCCTTACAAACTGAGATGCGTCTCAGCACAGGCTGGCTGGTTGCCCTTCAGCCAGGTTCCCCACTTTGATCAACGCTTTAGTCACTTGGTGGTGATGTCTGTCGATGGAGGTGGAAGAGACAAAAAGCATGGGAAAATATATCTCCTTTTTATCATGTTCCTTCTTCCCTCTTGGCTTTGCCCCATCTCTTCAGAGTCAGGTGAACATTACCTGATTGTAGTCCCAAACTGGCCAAGGGAAGGGGGTTGACTCACTCAAGAGTCCAACATATCCTTTGTTGCTGCCTAGGCCAGTGTCCTTTGTTCCTGTGAGGCTGGGCTGGGTTTGTCCCATACATGCCCTGATGAGGTGTGAACTGCACCTTTGCTTCTGGAGAGTTTTGCGTGGGCTTATTTTAAGCCATGAGGACACATTTTCAGCCTCATAACTATATACATGAAATTACAACCTATAGCATTACTATAACAACAATGCTCAGTGCATCACAAGCCTTCTGAAGACACCTGACATGACAAACATTGCATTGGATACCACACAATTATATTATAAGGATGAACGTGGGAGAGCAGAGTGTTCCCCCGAGGCACAGAGTGTCACACAGGGGCCCCCTCCTTCCAACAGAGTCACCTCCTAGTACTCAGGGAATGGCAGCTGCAGCGAAAGGCAATAGGGGGGCTGGTGGGAGTAACTTTGGGGCAGTTACTAGCCACAGAAAACTAAACCTCTTTCAACTCCCCTGACTGCTGCACATCAGGGTCTCTGGCCATACAGGAGACATTCCAGTACCCTCAGTGGAAGGAATGAGTGGGGATGGAAACACCCAGGAGGGGAAGTTGCGTATTCCAGCCATGTTGGTGTGGGTGTACCAGCTCAAACACATGCATTGGACACACAAGCAGAGCAAGTTCACACTGTTAGCACTGTAAAAACACCAAGAATCATTGAATCTCAGGGTTGGAAGGGACCTCAGGAGGTCATCTAGTCCAACCCCCTGCTCAAAGCAGGACCAATCCCCAACTAAATCATCCCAGCCAGGGCTTTGTCAAGCCTGACCTTAAAAACCTCTAAGGAAGGAGATTCCACCACCTCCCTAGGTAACCCATTCCAGTGCTTCACCACTCTACTAGTGAAAAAGTTTTTACTAATGTCCAACCTAAACCTCCCCCTCTGCAACTTGAGACCATTACTCCTTGTTCTGTCATCTTCTACCACTGAGAACAGTCTAGATCCATCCTCTTTGGAACCCCCTTTCAGGTAGTTGAAAGCAGCTATCAAATCCCCCCTCATTCTTCTCTTCTGCAGGCTAAACAATCCCAGTTCCCTCAGCCTCTCCTCATAAGTCATGTGCTCCAGCCCCCTAATCATTTTTGTTGCCCTCCGCTGGACTATCTCCAATTTATCCACATCCTTCTTGTAGTGTGCGGCCCAAAACTGGACACAGTACTCCAAATGAGGCCTCACCAGTGCTGAATAGAGGGGAATGATCACATCCCTCGATCTGCTGGAAATGCCCCTACTTATACAACCCAAAATGCCATTAGCCTTCTTGGCAACAAGGGCACACTGTTGACTCATATTCAGCTTTTCGTCCACCGTAACCCCTAGGTCCCTTTCTGCGGAACTGCTGCCCAGCCATTCGGTCCCTAGTCTATAGCAGTGCATGGGATTCTTCCGTCCTAAATGCAGGACTCTGCACTTGTCCTTGTTGAACCTCATCATATTTCTTTTGGCCCAATCCTCTAATTTGTCTAGGTCCCTCTGTATCCTATCCCTACCCTCCAGCGTATCAACCACTCCTCCCAGTTTAGTGTCATCTGCAAACTTGCTAAGGGTGCAGTCCACACCATCCTCCAGATCGTTAATGAAGATATTGAACAAAACCGGCCCCAGCACCGACCCTTGGGGCACTCCACTGGATACCGGCTGCCAACTAGACATGGAACCATTGATCACTACCCGTTGAGTCCGACCATCTAGCCAGTTTTCTATCCACCTTACCGTCCATTCATCCAGCCCAGACTTCTTTAACTTGCTGGCAAGAATACTGTGGGAGACTGTATCAAAAGCTTTGCTAAAGTCAAGAAATAGCACATCCACTGCTTTCCCCTCATCTACAGAGCCAGTTATCTCATCATAGAAGGCAATTAGGTTAGTCAGGCATGACTTGCCCTTGGTGAATCCATGCTGACTGTTCCTGATCACTTTCCCCTCCTTTAAGTGGCTCAGAATTGATTCCTTGAGGACCTGTTCCATGATTTTTCCAGGGACTGAGGTGAGACTGACTGGCCTGTAGTTCCCTGGATCTTCCTTCTTCCCTTTTTAAAAGATGAGCACTACATTAGCTTTTTTCCAGTCATCCAGACATGTTAATCTCAGCACAAGTTCTGCTTTAACCCATTAGAAATAATTACCACTGTCCTGTAATTATTGGAGCAGCTCAATGCCAGAGTATACCAACCCCCTCAGGTGCCAGTGCTGTGCCAGGTGTACCACGACTCGGAGGCAAGCACTGTAGGTGCTTCATTAGCTAGGCCTTGCAGGTGCAGGGTCCCAATAACTGCTCAACACCTGGCTAAGGGAAAGGGTATTTTACTAGAGCTGGCAGGAAAGGGGAAAGGTTCAGATTCCGTAGATACAGAGGCTTCAGTAGTTAGAGTTCACAGCAAGGATCAGTGGTAAATGTTTGGGTCTCTGGGGCTGTCCAGTCGAGAGTCAGGGTTCTTCAGGCCAAGTGCCTGGGGTGCCCTCTCCAATCCATTTTCTATCCAAACAAATAGGAGTTTGCAGGTTTCCAGGCCAGGTTCACTTAATGTCTCTCATTGGGGCCGCCTTGCACTGTCTCCCTGCTCAGTCACAGCTGATCCCACATAAACCTTTCTCAGACCTGCACCCAGACGTAACCTCCAGCAGTCACAGCCTGTTCCACATGTGGCTCTGCATGTGGTTCCTGGGGATTGCCCTCTGCATCCAGCTCTCTGCAGCTCCTCACTTGCCTTACAGCTACTTCTTCCTACAACAGCCCAGTCACTTCCTGGTTCAGGAGTCTTCCCCTTATCCAGCCAGAGGAAAGGGATGTGCTGTGGAGAAGGGACTGATGGGTGTTGTAGTCTCCTTCTTAGCAGATTTGTCACAGTGTGACGAAGTGGGACTGGTCTTACTGGGGGCTGGGTACAGATCCTAAGTTTCTAGCAGCACAAACGCCTAAGTTTCTAGCAGCACAAACACCTGACACTCTGTCGCCTAGCAACTGATGACCCGGCCCCTCCCTGCAGAGGTGCTGGCTAAAGGTGTAGGAGACAAAGGGGTCAGGTGACCTCCTGGCCCGGGAAAGAAGCGGAGGAGAGAGGAGGGGCCGGAGGGGGTTGGGTAGACTGGAGTTGGCTGGAAAAAGAAGGGAAGCAGGGAGAGAGGGCTCTGATCCCCAAGGGGGGCTGTGAGGCCCCCAAAATGGACCTAACTGGGGGGATCCTGTTATCTGTGCCTGCAAAACCTGTGTTGGACTGTGTTCCTGTCGTCTAAATAAACCTTCTGCTTCACTGGCTGGCTGAGAGTCCTGGTGAATGGGCAGGGAGCCTGGGGGTGCAGGGCCTAACTCTCCAACACTCCGTGACAACTGGTGGCAGCGGTGGGTTGGACTGCACCCCGCGGACGGCGCTTCCTGCAGTTAGTGACTGGGGAGCAGTAAAACAAAGGGGCGATTAACCCCTGGGAGAGCGTGACCAGAGAGAAGGACTTTGCAGTAACAGGGTCCCCCGGGGGATCACAGCGAGCGATCCCAGGGGCGGAGGAGTCTGCAGCTCGACCCTGGCAAAGAGGTGGTGACCTCAAGGACTGGCACACTAGGGGTCCCCCTGGAACCCGTGGGGAGCGCCGAGCACCCCGGCCTGTGAGCGGCCAGCAGGAAGATGTATGCCAAACGGCGCAAGTGCGAACTGGTGGAGCTGTGCAAGCAGAGGGGGCTGCACTGTGGGAAGCTCACCAAGGCCCAGCTGATTGCCCGGCTGGAGGAGGGAGATCGCAGGAATGAACCGGTCCCTGTCACTGAGGGAAGCAGCCGGGCAGATGCAGCGCAGGCACCAGTGTCTGTCCCCGCTGGGAGTGGTCAGCCGGCTGCTGAGGGCTTCCCGAGACCTCCCACCCCTAGGCCTAGGGGGAAGGGGAGGAGGAGCCCAGCTGCCGAGGGCATCGTGACCCCCCCCGGCCAACAGGGGATCGGCCCGGCGAAGCTCACCCCCCAGCCGGGGATCGTCCCGGCGACGCTCGGCCTCCGTGGAGCACAGGCGGCTGGACTTGGAGAGAGAGATAAAACTGAAAGAGATGGAGGAGCGTAAGGAACAGAGGGAATATGAGGAAAGACAGAGGGAACGTGAGGAGAGACAGAGGGAACGTGAGGAGAGACAAAGCCAGCGTGAGCTGGAGGAGAAGCAGAAGCAACGCGAATATGAGGAGAGGGAGAAGGAGCAGCAGCGCAGACATGAGCTGGCCATGGCCCAGCTGAACAACAGTAAGGCCCCGGCTGCGGTGAGTGATGGGGGGCCCAAGCCTACAAAGAGCTTCGATAAGAACTTCCTGGCCCGGTGTAAGGAGGGGGAGGACATAGACACCTTCCTGACGGCCTTTGAGAATGCCTGCGAGCTGCACAAGGTTGACCCTGCAGACAGGATCCAGTTCCTTACCCCCTTACTGGACTCCACGGCCGTGGAGGTGTACAGCCGAATGAAAAGCACGGAAGCAGGGGACTACAGCCTGTTCAAAGAGGCCCTGCTCCGCGAGTTTGGGCTGACCCCGGAGATGTACCGGAAAAGGTTCCGGAGTCAACATAAGACCCGGGAGGTCACATACCTACAGCTGGTCAACCGGGCGCAGGGGTATGCCCGCAAGTGGACAGCTGGGGCCCAAACTAGAGAGGACCTGCTTAACCTATTCATACTGGAGCACCTGTATGAGCAGTGCCCGTCGGACCTGAGGCTGTGGTTGATGGACCAGAAGCCAGAGAACCCGCAGCATGCAGGCCGGCTGGCCGACGAGTTTGTGGACCATCGGGCAGGGGATAGCAGGGAGGCGTCTCGAAGGAGCAGGTCTGCCTCAACGCAGAGAGAGAGTCACCATGGGACCTCCCAGAAGGGGCCAAGGGAGGGCCCCCACCAAAGGGAAACATCTGGCGTCAGGTCCAGCCGTCCCACTCGAGGGGACCCACGAGACATGGGCTGCTATCAATGTGGCCAGAAGGGCCACCTGCAGTCCCAGTGCCCCAAACTCCCGGACAAACTGAGCAGACCGACCCCACACCGGGTTAACTGGGTAGAGACCCAGTCGGACGAGGGGCAGCGTTCGCAGGAAGGGGGGGCTGGCCGCGTACCACCTGCGAAGGAGGGAGGGGGGGCCCGGGTCAACCCCTCCGAGGTGCTGGATGCTCCCAGCCCTGAATTTTGGGTTTACAGGGTGGGCACGGGGCTACCCCTCCGGAGCGAGTGTCTTGTCCCCCTGGAGGTAGACGGGAGGGAGGTCACTGGGTACTGGGACACGAGCGCAGAGGTGACGCTGGCCCGGCCCGAGGTGGTGGGCTCAGATCGGATGGTGCCCAATACCTACCTGAACCTGAGGGGTGTGATTGGGACCCCATTCAGGGTGCCTGTGGCGAGGGTACACCTAAAGTGGGGGGTCAAGGAGGGCCCCAAGGACGTGGGGGTGCACCCACATTTGCCCACGGAGGTGTTAATGGGGGGGGATCTCGAGGACTGGCCAAGTAACACCCGGGGTGCCCTGGCTGTGAACCGTAGTCAGAGTCGGCGCAGGGCTCTGCACCCTGACACCGGAGCAGGCACTCTGCCCGGGACACCGGACCCTGACCCGGTGGGGAGGGAACGCCCAGGGATAGGGCTCGGAGAGGCGGTGGCCTCAGACCCAGCCGGTGAGAGAGAGCAGATCCCCGTCCCTGCCCCAGCGGCTGAGTACCAGGCCACGGTGCGGGAAGACCCCTCCTTGCGGAGGATAGGGGACCTGGCCAGCCTCGGGGGGGGGACCGACCATGGGACAAGGTGGCCGGAAAAGGTTCCTGTGGGAGAAGGGGTTCCTGTACCGAGAATGGGCTTCCCCAGGGAAGATGGAGTCAGGGGGGATCAGGAGGCAGCTGGTGGTACCCCAGGAGTATCGCCACCAGCTGCTGTGCCGGGCCCATGACATTCCCCCCTCAGGGCACCAGGGAGCCTGGCGTACCCAGCAGAAGCTGCTACAGAACTATTACTGGCCTGGGGTCTTTGCCCATGTCCGGCAGCACTGCCGCTCCTGTGACTTCTGCCAGAGGGGGAGGAAGGCCCGGGACAGGGAGAAGATGGCTGTAAGGCCCTTGCCCCGCCCCGAGGAGCCTGTCCAGAGGGGGGCCAGGGTCAAAAGGGGGGCTCTGAACCAAGAGAGCCCGAATCACAGCCCCCCAGATTGGAATGTGGGGAGAAGGCCCCAGCCCCGCGTGCACCCCAGGGGTATTGGGGTGGGGAAAGGGCGCGGGCGGCATAAGGCTTCCCCCCTGCAACCTGCAAGTGCCCTCGAGTCCCCCCGACCTACAGGGGGGCAGGAAACTGGAATGCTCTGGGGCAGCCATGAGAATGTAGGTGGGTTCGAACTTCCCCAGGGCACTGGCTGGAGTGACCCCGCTCAGTTCGGTCTCGAAGGGGGGAGAGGTGTGACGAAGTGGGACTGGTCTTACTGGGGGCTGGGTACAGATCCTACGTTTCTAGCAGCACAAACACCTAAGTTTCTAGCAGCACAAACGCCTGACACTCTGTCGCCTAGCAACTGATGACCCGGCCCCTCCCTGCAGAGGTGCTGGCTAAAGGTGTAGGAGACAAAGGGGTCAGGTGACCTCCTGGCCCGGGAAAGAAGTGGAGGAGAGAGGAGGGGCCGGAGGGGGTTGGGTAAACTGGAGTTGGCTGGAAAAAGAAGGGAAGCAGGGAGAGAGGGCTCTGATCCCCAAGGGGGGCTGTGAGGCCCCCAAAATGGACCTAACCGGGGGGATCCTGTTATCTGTGCCTGCAAAACCTGTGTTGGACTGTGTTCCTGTCGTCTAAATAAACCTTCTGCTTCACTGGCTGGCTGAGAGTCCTGGTGAATGGGCAGGGAGCCTGGGGGTGCAGGGCCTAACTCCCCAACACTCCGTGACACACAGTCTCAAACATATGTAAACAAGGGAATGGTCCTGATGTTGTGGGGAACTTTCCTGACTTATACACTACCCCGGTGAAGTGGGCTAGTATAAAGATTTGAGTCCTTGCTCCCACTTCCTCTATCCAGAGGCCTGCTTGACCTTGGGAGCTCCCCTTCCACACTCCTGTGTGACAGAGTCCTCATAACGCCAACAAGGCTGGGCCCAGGATTCCTGGGGGGCTCAACCCGCAACCTTGTCATGGTCACTTAGGGCAGGGGCTAGGGTATCCCCACTCTGGGGTGCTCTTTCTGCACTGGATGCTTCCCTTACATACAGTTCAAAGCAAACACACTTTATTAAACAGCAATCAATTTGAAAAAAACAAGGAAAAAATGGTAAACGTTAAAGGAAAACACGTCACCCCACTATGTGGCATGGGGACATCATAACCAGCATCTCCCGCATGTAAGGAAAGTTCAGTCTGTTCCTCACACATCCCAGGCCTCCTTCTCAGGCCCTGGCTGTGCTGCAGGGATGCTGCAGGTCAGACACTTGCTCTGGTGTTGGCCAGACCTCTTAGGCTCTAGGTGGCAGGACCCTTCTTCCCTCTGGCTCTGGTTGCTACAGTTCTTCTCCTAGCACAGGTCTGCTCTGTAGGCCGCTTCTGTGACTCTGCTCCCAGCACTGACCTGCTTCCTTGGCTGCTTTTCTGGCCCCTGTGGCTGGTGTGGCTCTGCTCCCCACCTCAGCTTGGGCCCCTGCTTTCACCTTAGCTCAGCCCCACTGTCTGACCCAGGCAATTCCAGCTCACACAGAGGACAGGATCCCCCCTGACCTCCTGATTAGCCTGCCCGCCCTGTCAATCAGGCTGACCTGGAGCATTGGCCTCTCCCCATTGTTCCTGGGGACTGTCAGTCTCAGGGTTCTGATTCTTCCATTGACCCTTCCCCTTCCTTTTGGTACTGGGAGCTAGTCAACCAAAACACCACCACTGAGTTTTAGTAAGGGGACAACAGGTTTCTCAATGTTGGAGTTTTCGGTTTAGATTTCAATTGAAAAACAAAAAGTGTTTATGAGACATTTAAAACACACACACACACACACACACACACACACAAACACACACACAGAGTTTTTGGACATGCTCTCCTCTGCTCACAGGAAATAAGGCCTTCCTGTTTTCCCAAGAAGACTGTCTATAGTCTTTAAGGTTCAGAGTCACCATTAGTGTCTCTCCTGAAGACAGACTCCATCAGCAGGGGATTCCGCCATCACAGCACATGTTTCATTTCGCCATGTCTGGGTGCGGGAGGTGGGAGCAGCCCCATGCAGCTTGAATTGGTTTGATCAGTGGAAGAGCTGAAGCACATGACATCCTTTCCTTTGTCCTCCCCTCTCCACTCTCTGGATTAACTGTCAAGGAGGCTGCTCTTTGTCCCCTAATCTCCAGAGTCAGGGGCTCTGATCTGACCCAGCCCCATCAGTGTCTGCAGACAGAGCTTGGGTTGAGATGTCCCTGAGTCCCACTGGGCATGTTCCAGGGGGCAGGTGAGCTGCACTCTAGGATCTGCCCGAGTAGCTGGAGCAGCTTCTCCTCTCTCCCCCAGACCACGCTGTGAGACGGGGCACACACAGGGGAGCTGACTCTCATGGAAGCTGTGGCCTGAGCAGTCCTGGCTTCCTGCTCCCTAATGTGGGGGTGGATCCTTTCCCAGGAGAACCCCCTGCTGTTAGTGTAGCTCCTGTGTCCTGGCACGCAGTGAGTGTGAGGGGAAAGGAAATGTTGCACCATTGCCAAAGCCCACAATTGTATTAGGAGTTTCTAAAGCCCCAGCTCCTGGAGCCCAGAGACTGCATGAGAGTCTCAGCCTTCATTAAACACAGAGATGTTCAAACCCTCGTGGTTGTAGACAAAAGCTTGAAAACAGAGGGCCCACGAAAGACTCTGACACAGCAGGCAAAAGACAAGAACCCAAACGTATTGCTTTAAAACACTGCATGATTTTAAAGCCAGTCTCATGACTCTGGGACCTGATTCATGTTGTTTCAACTATTGAGGTTGGCAAGAGAGACACTCGTCCCAGATGATCTTGAGCTGCACATCATGCCCACAGGGGTTGTCCTACTAGAGCAGCTGCACACCACAGTGTATTTCCAGGGCTTCCTGTAGACCTCCGAGGCCTGGTTCTACCTTCTCTCCTCCAGCAACTGCCTGCTCAGGACAGTGTTCTTTACCCTGAACAGCTAAAAGCTGAGAGATGGTTACAATCCTGTGTGAGATGTTTTGAGCCATTGGAAGTCTGATTACTCTGTCTCCATGGAGAAATCAGGCATCTGGACTGGTCCAGAACATCAAAGAGAGAACGTGCATAGTGACGGCTTTCATCACACCTAGGTTTAGGAGGCTTTTGTTTCAATCAAGTATTGCTCAGCAAATAATCTGCCTCTGAACACTCCAAAGGGAAAATGTCATAAGGGGTAAAGAGGTTCTCTGCCAAATGAATGATGTCAGTGTTCCCTCCCCACTCTGAACTCTGGGGTACAGATGTGGGGACCTGCATGAAAGACCCCTCCAAGCATATTTCTACTAGCTTAGGTTAAAAACTTCCCCAAGGCATAAATCCTTTCCTTGTCCTTGGATGGTATTGCTGCCACCATGAAATTTAGACAAAGATTTAGGAAAAGGACCACCTGGAGCTCCTATTTCCCCAAAATATCCCCCCAAGCCCTTTCACCCCCTTTCCTGGGAAGGCTTGAGAAAATATACCAACCAATAGGTTAACAAAGTGAGCACAGACCAGACCCTTGGGTTTTTAGGACACTAAAAACCAAACAGGTTCTTAAAAGAAGAACTTTATTATAAAGAAAAAAGTAAAAGAAGCACCTCTGTAAAATCAGGATGGAAGGTAATTTTACAGGATAATAAAAAGATTTAAAACACAGAGGATTCCCCTCTAGGCTCAACTTCAAAGTTACAAAAAACAGGAATAAACCTCTCTCTTACCATAGGGAAAATTCACAAGCTAAAACAAAAGATAATCTGGCACATTTCCTTGCTATTACTTACAATTTCTGTAATTGTAGATGTATCATTTCAGTAGGAGCTGCGTTACCTGCTTGGTCTCTCTCTCTATCCCAAGAGGGAACACACAAAGAGAGCACACAAAAAAATCCTTCCCCTCCACCTCACCTCCAGATTTGAAAATATCTTCTTTCTCCATTGGTTATTCTGATCAGGTGCCAACTAGGTTAATTGAACTCCATAGATTTCAGCCTGGCTCATGGCATTGCAGCACTATGTTCTGACCAGTCAGGTAGCACGGTCACTTAGTGCAGGTATATTGTGCCAAGCTGAGCTCATTGGGTTGCTGGGCAACTCAGCCCAGAGGCAGTTGAGTTCCTGACAGGCTCTTCCCCAAAGAGTTGAAAACAGCTTTACACAAGTTCAACCAGAGTCACAGCCTGACCTCACTGGCCACCACACAGATAGCCCAAGGACTGGGTGTTCATAACATGTAGCAAGTTTTCAATTATGGTGTGCCAAAAACTCCTGGGGACCACATGGGTTGTATGAATCACATCAGGCATAGTACTGGCCCAGCTTAACTGACATCATTTGTGAGTAGGAAGATCAAGATAATTGACAAAAATGTACTAGACCGCCTGAGCTAGCTGAAGACAAATTGGTGGTGGGGCTTCCAGGGCTTTATATAGTTTTTCTCTTCTGCAACATCACAGCCACAAGATGGGGTCTCTAGCCACTGGGGAAGTCATAGAATCATAGAATCTCAGGGTTGGAAGGGACCTCAGGAGGTCATCTAGTCCAGCCCCCTGCTCAAAGCAGGACCAAACCCAACTAAATCATCCCAGCCAGGGCTTTGTCAAGCCTGACCTTAAAAACCTCTAAGGAAGGAGATTCCACCACCTCCCTAGGTAACCCATTCCAGTTCTTCACCACCCTACTAGTGAAAAAGTTTTTCCTAATATCCAACCTAAACCTCCCCCTCTGCAACTTGAGACCATTACTCCTTGTTCTGTCATCTTCTACCACTGAGAACAGTCTAGATCCATCCTCTTTGGAACCCCCTTTCAGGTAGTTGAAAGCAGCTATCAAATCCCCCCTCATTCTTCTCTTCTGCAGGCTAAACAATCCCAGTTCCCTCATCCTCTCCTCATAAGTCATGTGCTCCAGCCCCCTAATCATTTTTGTTACCCTCCGCTGGACTCTCTCCAATTTATCCACATCCTTCTTGTAGTGTGGGGCCCAAAACTGGACACAGTACTCCAGATGAGGCCTCACTAGTACTGAATCGAGGGGAATGATCACATCCCTCGATCTGCTGGAAATGCCCCTACTTATACAACCCAAAATGCCATTAGCCTTCTTGGCAACAAGGGCACACTGTTGACTCATATCCAGCTTTTCGTCTACCGTAACCCCTAGGTCCTTTTCTGCAGAACTGCTGCCCAGCCATTCGGTCCCTAGTCCGTAACAGTGCATGGGATTGTTCTGTCCTAAGTGCAGGACTCTGCACTTGTCCTTGTTGAACCTCATCATATTTCTTTTGGCCCAATCCTCTAATTTGTCTAGGTCCCTCGTGTATCCTATCCCTACCCTCCAGCGTATCAACCACTCCTCCCAGTTTAGTGTCATCTGCAAACTTGCTAAGGGTGCAGTCCACACCATCCTCCAGATCGTTAATGAAGATATTGAATAAAACCGGCCCCAGCACCGACCCTTGGGGCACCCCACTTGATACCGGCTGCCAACTAGGCATGGAACCATTGATCACTCCCCGTTGAGCCTCGACCATCTAGCCAGTTTTCTATCCACCTTACCGTCCATTCATCCAGCCCAGACTTCTTTAACTTGCTGGCAAGAATACTGTGGGAGACTGTATCAAAAGCTTTGCTAAAGTCCAGAAATAGCACATCCACTGCTTTCCCCTCATCCACAGAGCCGGTTATCTCATCATAGAAGGCAATTAGGATAGTCAGGCATGACTTGCCCTTGGTGAATCCATGCTGACTGTTCCTGATCACTTTCCCCTCCTTTAAGTGGTTCAGGATTGATTCCTTGAGGACCTGTTCCATGATTTTTCCAGGGACTGAGGTGAGACTGACTGGCCTGTAGTTCCCTGGATCTTCCTTCTTCCCTTTTTTAAAGATGGGCACTACATTAGCCTTTTTCCAGTCATCCGGGACCTTCCCCGATCGCCATGATTTTTCAAAGATAATGGCCAATAGCTCTGCAATCTCATCGGCCAACTCCTTTAGCACCCTCGGATACAGCGCATCCGGCCCCATGGACTTGTGCTCGTCCAGCTTTTCTAAATAGTCCCGAACTACTTCTTTCCCTACAGAGAGCTGGTCACCTCCTCCCCATACCGTGCTGCAGAGTGCAGCTGTCTGGGAGCTGACCTTGTCTGTGAAGACAGAGGCAAAGAAAGCATTGAGTACACTAGCTTTCTCCACATCCTCTGTCACTAGGTTCCCTTCCTCATTCAGTAAGGGGCCCACACTTTCCTTGACTTACTTCTTGTTGCTAACATATCTGAAGAAACCCTTCTTGTTACTCCTAACATCTCCGGCTAGCTGCAACTCCAAGTGTGATTTGGCCTTCCTAATTTCACTCCTACATGCCTGAGCAATACTTTTATACTCCTCCTTGGTTATTTGTCCAATCTTCCACTTCTTGTAAGCTGTTTTTTTGTGTTTAAGACGAGCAAGGATTTCACTGTTAGTCACATGTCTATGAATGATTCAGCTTTTTGCAGGCCAATGCCATTGTTTACATGTTAGTTTTAACATTCCTAGGAAAGCTCAGATGTGGATTGGTGTCTCTCAAAGTGCATTGTTAGTGAAGGACTCCCAATTACTTGAATAACCCCTTCACACTATATTGACCAAATCTGTTTTATGTGCTTCCTACAGCAAACACTTTAGATACAAGCATAGAGGCAACGCTCATAACTTCAGATATAAAAATGATACACACATACAAATAGGATGAATATATTGCAAAGAAATATTACATGGCATATCTAGCATAAAACATATTCCAGTTTTGTCATATTTACACTCATAAGCATATTTCTATAAAGCATTATGGAGTCAACGTCATAAGCAAAGGAGGTAGGAAATATGGCATGCATCTTTGACCCTAGAACCTCACTGATTAGAGACATTGATCTATAGGGAAGCAAAAGTGGAGCAAAATTCCATTAATCATGTGGGATGATGGCTGGCCCACAACACATATAATCAGATTAGAAGCCCAGCAAGGAACATTGTGATCATCTAGCCTGACCAATCTAACACAGGCCACAGGACTCCCCTGAATCCTGTTTGAATAGAGCATCACTTTCAGAAAAACATCCAATCTTGATTTTAAAATTGCTAATGATGGAGAATTCATCACAGCCCTCTGAAGGTCGCTCCAGTGCTTAATTACTCTCACTGTTAAAAAAATGTGTCCTGTTTCTAGCCTGAATTTATCTACCTTCAGCTTCCAGCCATTGGATCTTGTTATACTTTGTCTGCAAAATTTAAGAGCCCCTTATCGAAGTTTTATTCTTCATCTGCGTTCTTTTAGACAGGGCCGCCCAGAGGATTCAGGGGGCCTGGGGCAAAGCAATTTCGGGGGCCCCTTCCATAAAAAAAATGCAATATTATATTCTTGTGGGGACCACTATGGAGCCCGGGGCAAATTGCCCCACTTGCTCCCCCCTCCCCACACGGGCGGCCCTGGGAAAAATAAACCACCTGCGTCTCGGCACAAATTCAGTTTTGAGAAAACTTCTTTACAAAGTATCACTGGTTCTCAGCATCAGCTAGTGCTAAAAGGCACTAAAGTGCATTAAAAGGGTTGGACAAATATTTTCCGTCAAAACTTTTTCTGGATCGAAAACTAGGGGGGTTTAAAAAGCAGAAAAAAATCACAGACAATGTCTGTTTTCCTTCAAAATTTGTTGTGGTTTTTTTAATTAAAAAGCTGAAATTTGTCTGCCAAAACCTGAATATGGTTTGGGGTTTCAGAAGTGTGTGGCCAAATATCTGCTGCTTGCTGTGTTTGATTGTTTAAAGAAACAATAAAAAAATTCTGCTTAAAAAAAATCCAAAACTTTTGAACCATCTCAGCTTGTGTCCAAACGCCTGAGCCCATCCAGTCAGAGATTTTTCCAGGTTTCTGATACTCTGCCAGCTTCCTTGACTCATATCTGTCTCCTAACTTAGGGTTCATTTAGGTTAGAACATAAGAACAGTGTAAGCTGGGCCGCCGTTGCTACCTCCGCTGGCGGAGGGGGCGGGGCGAGGAGCCCGGCCCACGCCCTTCTAGCACGGGCCGGCCAGCAATTGTCCACAGAGCGCCCTCAGGTCGGGAAGGCCGGGAGAAGTCTCTGGCGGGCCCCCTTTTGGCGGGGTACCGCGGGCACTGGTCCACGGCGCGCCCCGGGCAGGGGAGCGCCGGCAAAAGTCTCTAGCGGCCCCTTTTCGCAGGGGGGCCGCTGGCAATGGCCCACGGCGCGCCCCAGGCAGGGGAACGCCGGCAAAAGTCTCTGGCGGACTCCTTGTGGCAGGGGGCCGCAGGCAGTGGTCCACGGCGTGCCCCAGGCAGGGGAACGCCGGCAAAAGTCTCTGGCGGGCCCCCTTTTGGCGGGGTACCGCGGGCACTGGTCCACGGCGCGCCCCGGGCAGGGGAGCGCCGGTAAAAGTCTCTAGCGGCCCCTTTTAGCAGGGGGGCCGCTGGCAATGGCCCACGGCGCGCCCCAGGCAGGGGAACGCCGGCAAAAAGTCTCTGGCGGGCCCCTTTTAGCAGGGGGCCGCTGGCAATGGCCCACGGCGCGCCCCAGGCAGGGGAACGCTGGCAAAAGTCTCTGGCGGACTCCTTGTGGCAGGGGGCCGCAGGCAGTGGTCCACGGCATGCCCCAAGCAGGGGAACGCCGGCAAAAGTCTCTGGCGGACCCCTTGTGGCAGGGGACCGCGGGCAGTGGCCCACGGTGCACCCCAGGCAGGGGAACGCCAGGAAAAGTCTCTAGCGGGCCCCTTTTAGCAGGGGGCCGCTGGCAAAGGTCCGGATGCACAAACCTCCGACTCGGTCGGGTAGATGGCGGCAGGTAGCTCCGGCTCGTCGATGGGTTCGGGGTCCTCCGTCTCCCCGGGGTCAGCAGCTGAAGCGGGTGGAAGCAATCCGGCGTCAGCCTCTACCTCCACCCAAGGCGCCCCCCCCCTGGAGCAAAGGGCCCTGCCCTTTGTACGCTCTGCTCCGCCCCTCCCACAGCTGGGGACGGGGTGAAACTTCCCTGGCTCCGCCCCCTCCTGGGGAACGTGCGGCGCGTCCCGGCCCGCTCTGCTACTGGGAGCGGAGCGGACGTGCCGGGGCCCCGCCCCAGTCGGCGGGGGCCGCGGCGCGTCCTGGCCCGCTCTGCGGCTGGGAGCGGAGCGGACGTGCCGGGGCCCCGCCCCAGTCGGCGGGGGCCGCGGCGCGTCCTGGCCCTGCTCGGTAGGGGGCCACCCTGGCTCCCTACATACCCCACCCCTCAAGTCCAGCTCCCGATCACCGGAGCTGGCGTCCTCAGCCTCGCCGAGGCGGGACAGGAAATCCGCATTAGTGTGCTCGCGCCCCGCCTGGTGCCGAACCGTAAAGGCGTAGGGCTGCAACGCTAGGTACCACCGTTGCAGCCGGGGGTTTGTGTCCTTCATGGCGTTGAGCCACTTCAGGGGGGCGTGGTCCGTAACAAGCGTAAAGGGGGCACCAAGGAGGTAATAGCGGAGGGCGTCTACTGCCCACTTAACCGCCAGGGCCTCTTTCTCCAGAACGGAGTAGTTCCGTTCCCGGGGGAACAGCTTTCGGCTTAGGTAAACAACTGGGTGTTCCTCCCCATCGACCTCCTGCGAGAGGACGGCGCCCAGCCCGACGTCGGAGGCGTCGGTCTGTACGACAAAGTCGCGGTGGAAGTCCGGACTGAAAAGTACCGGCTCGCTACACAGCCGGGCCTTGACCGCTAGAAAGGCTTCATCACAGTCGGCTGACCACCGCACTCGACGGGGGCTATCCTTCGTCAGGAGGTCGGTCAAAGGGGCCGTAAGGATTGCGAAATGGGGTATGAACCGTCGGTAATAGCCGGCTAGGCCCAGGAACTGCCGTACCTGTTGTTTGGTAGTCGGCGGCTGACACGCTTGGAGTGCTTGAACCTTCCCTATGAGGGGCCGCACCAGTCCTCGGCCCAAGGTGTAGCCCAGGTACGTCGTTTCCTCTCGACCGATTTGGCACTTTTTGGGGTTGGCCGTAAGTCCGGCGGCGCGAAGGTCGCGGAGGACAGCGGCTACCTGATTGAGGTGGCCCTCCCAGTCGCTGCCGTAGATGACTACATCATCAAGGTAAGCCGCCGCGTAGGTCGTATGGGGTCGCAAAACCCGATCCATCAATCGTTGAAAGGTTGCGGGAGCCCCATGGAGGCCGAACGGCATTCGAGTGAAATGATAAAGCCCCGAGGGAGTGGCGAAGGCAGTCTTCTCCTTAGATAGCGGCTCCAAGGGGATCTGCCAATATCCTTTTGTAAGGTCTAGGGTGGTAATATATCGGGCGTCCCCGAGCCGCTCCAGGAGCTCGTCGACGCGAGGCATGGGATACGCATCAAACTTGGAAATGGCGTTGACCTTCCGAAAGTCGATACAGAACCGGCGGCTCCCGTCGGGCTTGGGGACAAGGACGACAGGGCTCCGCCACTCGCTCTGGGAGCGCTCAATAACCCCGAGCTCCAACATTGCTCGGACTTCGTCCTCCACGGCCCCCTGCATTCGCCGAGGCAAGGGCCGCGTCGTCCCCCGGACTACCACCCCGGGGTCGGTTCGGATCACATGTTGGGCCAGGGTAGTCCTTCCGGGCCTTGAGGTGAAGGTCGTGGGGAAGGCGTCTATCAAGCGGCTGGCTTGGTGCTGCTGCTCGGGGGTGAGGGTCTCGGCGAGCTGGGGCCGGCTGGTTTCAGAGATCTCAGGGGGCTCCGGGCCCAGGTCTGGCTCGGGGGGGTATGGGGCAATCAGTAGCCCTTCTGATTCCCTCCACGGTTTTAACAAGTTTATGTGGTAGACCTGTTTTTCTTTCCGGTGGCCGGGCTGTCGAATTTCATAAGTAACCGGGCCCACTCGTCGAAGCACCTCGTAGGGGCCCTGCCAGCGGGCGAAAAGCTTTGACTCCTCCGAGGGGAGTAAGAGGAGGACCCGGTCCCCCGGTGTAAACGTCCGCGCTTGCGCGCCCCGATTATATTGCCTCTCCTGAGCTCTCTGGGCGGTGCTCAGGTTTTCTCTAGTGAGCTCCCCTACCTGGGCGAGACGCCCCTGTAGCTTTAGGACGTACTGCAGGAGCCCTTGCGCCGCAGACGGGGTGTGTTCCCACGTTTCCCTCAGGAGGTCCAACACGCCGCGGGGTCGTCGTCCATAGAGGAGCTCGAAGGGCGAGAATTTCGTAGAGGCTTGCGGGACTTCCCGGATTGCCAGTAACAACGGAGGAAGTAGTTGGTCCCACTGGTGGAGGTCCGGGGTGGGGAAGCGTCGAAGCATCCCCTTCAGGGTGCGGTTGAACCGCTCGACGAGTCCATCGGTCTGGGGGTGGTATACGGAGGTTTGCAACTTCTGGATCCCCAGGAGGGCACATACTTGCCGGAACAGCTTAGATGTGAAGCTGGTCCCTTGGTCGGTGAGAACCTCGCGCGGGAGGCCTACCCGGGCAAAGATTTTCAGAAGCTCGGCGGCAATAGTGCGCGCGGTGATACTGCGTAAGGGCACGGCCTCCGGGAAGCGGGTGGCATAATCCATCACCACCAGAATGTACTGATACCCCGCCTGGCTTTTGGGGAAGGGCCCGACGAGGTCCATTGCAACCCGCTCAAATGGCACCCCTACGACTGGCAAGGGGACCAGGGGGGCCTTCCGGACCCCCGCGGGGGCAGCGTGTTGGCAGTCCGGGCAGGAGTTACAGTAGTCCTTCACCTCACGGTGAATACCGGGCCAGAAAAACCTGGCGAGGACCCTGGCTGCGGTCTTCTCCGGCCCCAAGTGGCCCGCGGCGGGGATGTCGTGGGCTAGCTTCAAGACGGCCCGCCGGTGGATGCGGGGAACCACGAGTTGGGTCCAAACCTCCTCGGTTCGGGGGTCTCGCTCAAGACGGTAGAGGCGGTCGTGGCGGAGCTCGAACCTAGGCCAGTGGGTGATTCGGCGGGGGTCCACGACCTCCCCCTCGACTCGGGCTAGTTGTTCGTATGCGAACCTGAGGGTAGGGTCCTCCCGCTGATCCCGACTAAAGTCCGAGGTGCCGTCTGCGGTGTCCGTGGTCCCCCGTTCGTCCAGACCAGGGGGTGGGGGAGAGGCGTCGTCCAGGTCGGCCTGGATACGAGGGCTGGTATCGGGCTCAGAGGACGCGCCCTCGAATGCCTCGGCCGGGCCGACGGACCGGAGCACATTGACAAACTCGGGCCAGTCTCGGCCTAAAATGACCGGATAGGCCAGGGACGGGGCCACGGCCACGCTGAGCAGCTGGGTTGCTCCGCCTATCGTCAGCGGGAGCTGAGCGGTGGGATACGGCCTCACATCCCCATGGATACATTGAATCCGAACTTCCCCCGTGGTTTTCTGGCCCTCCGGAAGGAGTGCCCGTCGAACAAGAGTCTGTCCGCAACCGGAGTCGATCAGACCCACCACGGGGTTCCCGGCGACCTCCATGGGGGCCGTCAATTTGGCCGCTGAGGGCGGGCGAGCTCGTCGTTCCCCTGTATCCATGTGACCGAAGTCACACTCCATGGCGGTGCAGTCGCGTTGCAGGTGACCGCTCTCGCCACAGCGGAAGCAGGGGCCTAGCTCTGAGCGCGCGGCCCGGGTGGGGGCGCTCGGGGCCCCGCGGGGCTGGCCCGGTCCTGGGGGTTGGCTCCAGCGTCCGGAGCCGGTACGTGGTGGCGGCTCAGGGGGTCGGGAGAAAGAGGTTCCCCCACCTTCTGGGCGCCGAGCCCGGGGCGGGGTTCCCGGCTTGGAGCTGGGGGCCCGACCTGGCCTCTGGGCGCCTGGTCCGGCCGGGTGGCCGCGGGCTGCCAGCCCTAGAGGGGCCTCCGCTTCTAGGAAGTCCTCCATGAGGGTTACGGCCGCCCGCAGGGTTTGGGGTCGGTGCCGCAGCACCCATGCCCGCCCGGGGGTCGGGAGGATGTGGGTGAACTGTTCGATAACGACCTGTTCTATTACTTCCTTGGCGGTTCTATGCTCCGGCTGGAGCCACCTGCTGGCCGCGTCCTGTAGTTCCTGGGCGACGGCTCGGGGCCGGGCGCCAGGAGGATATCGCTTTCCCCGGAACCGCCGCCGAAAGGTCTCGGGGGTAATATCGAGAGCGTCGAGGATCGCGGCCTTCACTCGCGCATACACCCGAGCCTCGTCGTCCGGGAGTCCCCGGTACGCCTTCTGCGCCGGCCCCGTCAGATAGGGGGCCAGGAGGGTCGCCCACTGATCCGGGGCCCACCCAGCTACCGTCGCCACCCGTTCGAAGGTGACGAGATATGCCTCGGGATCGTCGTCGGGCCCCATCTTGGCCAGACGGATCGGTGGGGCGGGTGGTGCGGGGGACGCAGCCCCCCCGGGTGCGGCGGCGCCGGGGCTCGGCCATAGGGTGGCGAGCTGCTGAAGGCATTGGGCCTGCTGCTCTCGATGCTGGACCCCCAAGGTCTGGAGCAGCTGCTGCTGGTGGGCTCCCAGCTGCTGCACGAGCTGCTGCTGCTGCTGCTGCTGGCTCTCGGCCAGGAGTTTGATCAGGGCCTCTACCTCCATGTCCGGCCCAGGGCAGTCACTGCACCCTGGTTCGGATCCCTTCCAGCAGGGATGGGTCGAGGTCCCTGGTCAGGTACCACTGTAAGCTGGGCCGCCGTTGCTACCTCCGCTGGCGGAGGGGGCGGGGCGAGGAGCCCGGCCCACGCCCTTCTAGCACGGGCCGGCCAGCAATTGTCCACAGAGCGCCCTCAGGTTGGGAAGGCCGGGAGAAGTCTCTGGCGGGCCCCCTTTTGGCGGGGTACCGCGGGCAGTGGTCCACGGCGTGCCCCGGGCAGGGGAGCGCCGGCAAAAGTCTCTAGCGGCCCCTTTTCACAGGGGGGCCGCTGGCAATGGCCCACGGCGCGCCCCAGGCAGGGGAACGCCGGCAAAAGTCTCTGGCGGACTCCTTGTGGCAGGGGGCCGCAGGCAGTGGTCCACGGCGTGCCCCAGGCAGGGGAACACCGGCAAAAGTCTCTGGCGGGCCCCCTTTTGGCGGGGTACCGCGGGCACTGGTCCACGGCGCGCCCCGGGCAGGGGAGCGCCGGTAAAAGTCTCTAGCGGCCCCTTTTAGCAGGGGAGCCGCTGGCAATGGCCCACGGCGCGCCCCAGGCAGGGGAACGCCGGCAAAAAGTCTCTGGCGGGCCCCTTTTAGCAGGGGGCCGCTGGCAATGGCCCACGGCGCGCCCCAGGCAGGGGAACGCTGGCAAAAGTCTCTGGCGGACTCCTTGTGGCAGGGGGCCACAGGCAGTGGTCCACGGCGTGCCCCAAGCAGGGGAACGCCGGCAAAAGTCTCTGGCGGACCCCTTGTGGCAGGGGACCGCGGGCAGTGGCCCACGGCGCGCCCCAGGCAGGGGAACGCCGGGAAAAGTCTCTAGCGGGCCCCTTTTAGCAGGGGGCCACTGGCAAAGGTCCGGATGCACAAACCTCCGACTCGGTCGGGTAGATGGCGGCAGGTAGCTCCGGCTCGTCGATGGGTTCGGGGTCCTCCGTTTCCCCGGGGTCAGCAGCTGAAGCGGGTGGAAGCAATCCGGCGTCAGCCTCTACCTCCACCCAAGGCGCCCCCCCCCGGAGCAAAGGGCCCTGCCCTTTGTACGCTCTGCTCCGCCCCTCCCACAGCTGGGGACGGGGTGAAACTTCCCTGGCTCCGCCCCCTCCTGGGGAACATGCGGCGCGTCCCGGCCCGCTCTGCTACTGGGAGCGGAGCGGACGTGCCGGGGCCCCGCCCCAGTCGGCGGGGGCCGCGGCGCATCCTGGCCCGCTCTGCGGCTGGGAGCGGAGCGGACGTGCCGGGGCCCCGCCCCAGTCGGCGGGGGCCGCGGCGCGTCCTGGCCCGCTCTGCGGCTGGGAGCGGAGCGGACGTGCCGGGGCCCCGCCCCAGTCGGCGGGGGCCGCGGCGCGTCCTGGCCCTGCTCGGTAGGGGGCCACCCTGGCTCCCTACAACAGCCATACTGGATCAAATCAAAGGTCCATCCAGCCCAGTATCCTATCTACCGACACTGGCCAATGCCAGGTGCCCCAGAGAGAGTAAACCTAACAGGTAATGATCAAGTGATCTCTCTCCTGCCATCCATCTCCACCCTCTGACAAACAGAGGCTAGGGACACCATTCGTTACCCATCCTGGCTAATAGTCATTAATGGACGTAACCTCCATGAATGTATCTGTTTCCTAGAGACTGGCTTCATGGAGTCCCTCACAAACTGGAGACGGTTACTGTGGGTTTGTCTTTAGTATAGCTTATGTACATACTCCATGAACTGAGCATTTGAGCTTGTTCCAGAATCTGGGATTAGCCTATGTTGTGAAAACAGAAATGCTCAAAATAGCACATGCATGTGAATGGACATAGGGTGCTAAAATTAAATTAACCCAGGGGTTCTCAAACTAGGGGTCAGGACCCCTCAGGGGGTCATGAGGTTATTACTGGGGGTGGCGAGCTGTCAGCCTCCACCTCAAACCCTGCCTTCAGCATTTATAATAGTGTTAAATATATAAAAAGTGTTTTTAATTTATAAAGGGGGGGTCACACTCAGAGGTTTGCTATGTGAAAGGGGTCAGCAGTATAAAAGTTTGAGAACCACTGAATTAACCCCTCTGAAGCCTCAGGGCATGCAGGAGTGGGGGGATCTCCCTTGGTAGGGTTGGGAAGGATATTGCTCTTCTCATGTGATCCCTCCCCCAGTGGCTAATTTTAAATGAAGCTACTCTCCCCTGACATGTATCTCCCTATGGCACTGAAATTACATATAAACTATAATTTGTCATTTGAGAAGTGAAAGGGATGGTAGCCCAAATGGAAAAGCTGACAGCTTGGCTCTTCTGCAAGCCTCAAACTGCTGAATGAGCTTTAGGATAGGGAAGGCTGTGCTTCCCAAACAGCCTAGCCCTGCCCCCTATCCAACCCCCACCCACTTCCTGCCCCCCGACTGCCCACCCCCCCTCAGAATCCCCAACCCATCCTGCTCCTTTTCCCCTCACCATCCCCCAGAGACCCTACCACCACCACCCCCCCAGGACTCCACCCCTGCTCCCTGTCCCCTGACTACCCTGACCCCTCCACCCCCCGCTGAGTCCTGACAGACCCCCTGGAATGCCCACAATCCAACTCCCCTGTTCCCTGTCCCCTGACTACCCCCAACGTCTGCCCCCTCCCTGTCCCGTGACTGTCCCTGGGACTTCCTGCCCCTTTAGTCAACCCCCCCGGCCCTGGCCCCTTACCCCCAGCTCCCTCCTCACCCAGAGCCACAGAGCATTCAGGAGCATCCCTGGACAGCTGCAGCATGGCTCCGGCGGGGCCTGAGCCCCTTCCAGCTCAGAGCCGCATGGTAAGGGGGCAGGGCTGCGAGCTCTGGGCCGAGCAAAGAGAGCTGAGCTTAGCCTGGAGCTCTCAGCCCTGCCCCCTTACCACACGGCTCTGAGCAGGGAGGAGCTCAGGGGCCCCGCCGGAGCCATGCTGCGCCGTTGTCCAGGGACGCTCCTGGATGGGCTGAGGCTCCGGGAGAGGGGCGGAGACGGGGTCAGGTCGGGCTGGGGAGGGAGCCTCAGCCATTCTTGTGAGGGACCCTGTGGAGCCCAGAGTCTGGGGCAAATTGCCCCATTTGCCCCCCCTCTGGGCGGCCCTGCTTTTAGACTGTGATCAAGTCACCCCCAACCTTCTCTTTGATAATCTTTCTTATATATTGGACACCAGAGCTAGACACTGCATTTGAGTACCAGTTGTATCAGTGCCAAGTACAGAAGTAATATAACCTCCCTGCTCCTACTTGACATTCCCTTCTTTATACTGACAAGGATTTCAGCAATTCTTTTGACCACAACATCGCTCTGGGAGCTCATGTTCTGTTGATTATCTACCTTGAGCTCCAAGTGTTTTTCAGGGTCAGTGCTTCCCAAGATAAGGTCCCCCATCCTGTAAGTATAGCCTACGTTCTTCATTCTTAGATGTATAACTTCAAATTTGGTTGTGTTTAAACGCACTCTATTTGCTTAAGTCTAGTTTTCCAAGCGATCCAGATCATTCTGTACCAGTGACCTGTCGTTTTCATTATTTACCACTCCCCAATCTTTTGTCATTTGCAAATTTTATCACTGATGACTTTATGTTTTCTTCCAGGTCATTGATAAAAAAAGGTTAAATATCATAAGGCGAAAACTGATCCCTGCAGAGCCCCACTAGAAACACACCCACTCCATGCTAAATCCCTGTTTACAGTTACATTTTGAGATCTGTGTTGACCTGTAACCCCAACCTGATCTGACTGTGCAAGATTAGATTGCATCTCATGTATTAAGGCATTTTAAAATCCTTGAAGATAGTAAAATAGAAGCTATTAGAGCTGTAATGCAAGATGTACAAGTAGGTTTACAGAAGAACCTGTGTAACAATTAAGGTAGGTTGACAATAAGCTGAGGCCCAGTAGGTCAGCTCATAGCTATAATAGCCTATGTAGCAAAGGAGTCAGCATGACTGTTTAAGCTAACATTATAAGATTTAACAATAGTTTGCAATATGTAGTTTGGGCTAGACAAGGACACCTCAGAAGCTGGAAATAGTGGATTTCTAGGGGATTTGTGGGGTTTTGTTACATGGAGAAACCACATTTATGTATTGAAACCATTTGAAAAAGAATGACACAAAGAGCTTATGCTAGCAAGCGGAACCTAAATTATGGGCCCCAGAATGACAAATATGGGCAGCAGGTGGTCATCTTATTGTGCATATATATTCCAGAATAGCCTTTGGAGTTGATCCTGCTCAAATATATCTTGAAAGAGCTTTCAGTTCATCACCTAAATCGCTCACATCAATATCACACATGTGATCACGTATCAATGCTATCTCTAGTGCCCTGCATTGCTGGTGTAGGTCTTCAGGTATAGTGAGGAGTTTTGGAATATCATACAACATCCCAAATATACTGCTGAGTTCCTTGAGCTGCATGAAAAGTTCTTCAACTGACTGTATTGCACAATCTAGCACCTGGTTAAAGAATTCAACTTTGAATTGTTGTGTGAAGTTCCTCTGCCAACTTCCGTGCACTCTTCAGAAGGTTTTGAAATTCCTCATTTGTCCAATAAGACTGTCCAGTTGTTCCATTGCTCCAGATATACCAAGGTCAACACCTTGGAGTTTCTCGCTAACAACATTTATTTCAAACAGTATGTCATGCCACAACACTAAGCCACACAGAAATTTGAAGTTATATATGTTTCTGGTGATTCCGTTTCCCTCTGCCACTGTTCTCTCGCAAACAGTTCCTGTCATAGCATTATCCTCCATAATGGCAACTATGGCATCATCTATCTTCCTAATTTGGTGTTTGATAGGCTTTATCGCCTCCACTCAACTTTTCTATCATGCGGCATTCAGTGGTTTCAGTGTCAGAGAGGATGTTTCAGATGTTGCTTCAAAATTTGCCATCGATGAGTTGATTCAGAGAAAAATACATAGATGCTTCGAATTACATTAAAAAATTCAGCAGCCTCACTAGAAGCTGATGCTACATCACTGACCACCAAGTTCAATGAATGAGAACTGCGAGGGACAAAAAAAGCTCGAGGGTTTAACTCTCAGATCCATGTCTGCACTACTCTGTTCTTTCCTCTCATGTTGGCACCATTATTGTAGCCCTGATCTCTCATGTCAGCTATTGTAATTCCTGTATCTTCCAGCTTTTTAAGAAGCACATTTGTTATACTAGCTCCTGTAGTATCATCAATGTCAATAAATTCTAGAAAATGCTTTGACAGTCACCATTGCAGGGACATTTTCCCTAGGTTCTGTTGTTGTTACAAAATGCACCATTAGAGTAATGTATTCTGTATGGCTCATGTCAATTGTGCAGTCCAGAATAACAGAGTAATATCTTGCTGACTTCAGATCTGACACAATCTTTCTATTTGAATTTTGTTGCCACTAACTATATGATCTCATTTTGAATTGTTTTTCCAAGGTAGTGGTGTGTGTACATTTCATGGGTGGTGACTCTTCTTAGATGTTCCTGGAGTACAGCATCAAACTCAGCCATCAGCTCCACAATTTTAAGGAAGTTTCCATTACTTGGCATATATAGCTGATCTGAAGTGCCACACAGTACTAGGTTTTGCGTAGCAAGCATTCTCACAATGGCAATGAGCCTTTTCAGAACATTTTGCCATTAAAGTGACTCCGATGCAATATTCTCTTGATGCTGATCATCTGTGGTGATGCTGATCATCTTAGTCTCATCTCAAGCTCTTTCCACCTATGGAATGTTCTCTGGTGATTTGCCATGAGCATGCCAGATTTCTAGCCAGATTTTTCCAGTCCTTTGTTCCTGTAGAACCCAATGTGGCTGGAACATTAGACTGGAAGAGTTTGCAACAAAAACAGTATGCAGCATTCTGAGTTTTTGAGTACATGAGCCATGGCCTCTCCACTTTGTCACCATTGGGGATTTCATGCCAGGAATGTGTTGGATGGAAACTTCTGTTTTCATTGTCTTTGGGGAACATGAAGTTTTTCACTTGCTCTGGCCTATGCAGTACAAGGAAGTCCCTCAGGCTACTGCTCAAGTGGGTCCACAGTCCTGGATCATCTAGACTTAAGGAACTAAACTCAGCAACAGCTGTTTCTTGTGCCTCCACCACACGCTTCTCTGATTTACAGTTTTCTTCAGGAATGTGCATGGTTACATCTATCTGAGATGGAGATGGATGCTGCAGTAGCTGCCAGGTCACCTGCACTCTGGCTAACTGGACGATCAGGCATCTCCTCACCACTCACTTCCTCACTGAGGCCAGAAGGCTCACCATGAACATTTGTGTCTATGTATCTCAGGACAGCTCCTTCCTGCTTAGCTAGAAAAGCTTCCTTTGCTTTCTTTCCTTTTCTGAATGCTGCCCCAGAGGGGCGTTTTCTTCTTCCACTCATGACTGCTGTTCTGTGCCAGCTAGAGTGGCTCTCAACACTCAATTGAAGGGGACAAATGAGCAGGCTGGTAGCAGGGCCTGAGTGAGGGAAGATGGCTCCTACTACTTCAGTTGACTGCCTGTTCTCCTCAAGTGGGTTCAGGAAGCAGCAGGAAACAGGAAGCTCCCTGAGAAGCTAATTAGTTAATCAGTCCAGGCTCCTGGGAGTGCTGGAGAGGTACATAAGAGGCTCCTCCTCCTCTCTCTCTCTCTGCAGCTCCTGCTGCTTTCTGTTATTTCCTCTCACCTTTTCTCCTGCACAGCACAGCACTCCACCATCTCTGTGCATCTAGAGCAGAGAGATACATATGCACCCGCAGCAGACACAATTTGCCTCACTCTGGTCCTCATGGCGCGCCCCGCCCCCACAGTCTGGCACCTGAGGCGGCTGCCTCAGTTCCCTGTTATTCATATTGTTATTACATTTATATTAATGTAGCACACAAAGTCCAGTTCAGGTCATAGATACAGACAAACTCCCAGCTCCTGAAAACTTACTGTCTAAAAGTCTCAAGAACAAATGCAGGATTGAAGATGGGAGATATAACATAGAAGCAAATTAACATGGTGATGATGGGTGCAATTTCCTATATTGTGTTGCAATCCGTTGCACAGTTATGGCTATGTATGGCCACTTGTCGGTCCACGGCCATCTTGAACCTGCTCAAAGAACAAGACAGCCTCCATGTTGGACCAAGTTCTTTATAAAGGGCAGAGATGCTATCCTGCCCAGCAACACTGGTTGTGTATGCATCCTTTTTTTTTACTGGGTCATCTAAGGGTCAGGCTAGTGCCGTGTGCAGAGACCTGATCCTGACCAGCAACTTGTGATGTCGTGTGCAACATTTTGGTGCTGTGTGCATTTTTCCCGCTCTTTTTGGGCCCGGTTATCTAAGGGTTAAACTTGTTTACTCAACTACCCCAGTGTGCCGTGTGCAAATCCTGCTGGCGTGGGGTGGCAACAGCTCATAACCTGGAGGGAGGGGGAACCAGGGAGCCAATCAGAGACCGACACAAGGGAATGAGACTTTTCAATAAAACTAAGTTTCCCCCCAGAAAATCTTGTCTTGTCCATCGTCTTCTTTGGTGGAGTATCCGCGTGTTAGCTGAGGGTCTGATCAACCTTTCAGCCAGGGTCTCTTCCCGGTATAGAGCTCTCGTGTCATGTCGTTTAACTTCATCTTGTGGATTTATCTTTTGGATCTATTTTTTGGTTTTTGGATTTTTCGCTTTGGACTTGGTCCCGGTCGGCTCATCATGCTCCTGGTGTCTGTTCTGCTGGTCAGCTGCTCCTGGAGTGCGGTATTTGTCTTTTAATTTCTGGCAGTTAGTTTAGTTAGCCTCTCATTTTCCCTTTCCCAAATTGGTACCTGTTGTGTATTTGGTTGTCATGGTTTTGTTGCTATGGCAACTGAGTTAGATTATTATGGGTTAGCTCAACCGGTTTCAACCGGTTGAGGAGCTCTGTATATATGTAAATAAAATGGAGGTTTTGGTTAGCTGCCTGCTCTCTGGCCTCAAGTGATTGCTTCCTACACCGGCTGCCCCAAGGATATAACACTGGCGACGAGGGTGAGACTCCGGTGCTGCTCCAGTAACAGAAGGAACTAGAAGTCAAGGTAAAGACCAAACAAAGGAAAAAAGCTGCTTCTTTGCACTGACTGTGAAAGTGAAACTAAAAATCATGGCTACTCTGACCAGGCCCCTGGAGCCTTTTGATGAGAATACAGAGCAGTGGCATGTGTATACTGAGCGTTTTGAGCTTTTTGGTATTGCAAATGACATTACAGAAGCGAAGAAGGTGCCAATATTCTTAACTGTTGTAGGGGCTAAAACCTACTCTCTGCTACGCAGCTTACTACACCCTGTTAAGCCTGAGACTAAATCTTACAGTGACATTGTGGAAATCCTGGGGTCTCATTTCTCCCCAAAACCACTGGTAATTGCTGAAAGATATAGGTTCCACAAAAGAGACCAAAAGGAAGATGAAACAGTTGTACAATTTGTAGCCATTTTAAAAAAGCTAGCAGAACACTGTGAATTTAAAGAAATGTTACATGATGCCCTGCGTGACAGGTTAGTGTGTGGCCTGTACAGTGAAGCTATACGGAAGCGCCTACTGACAGAGGCTCAGCTTACCTTACAGAAGGCTGTTGATATTGCTGTCTCCATGGAACTGGCTACAAGGGAGGCACAATACATCGGTGTACCCCCTAGGGTGCAAAAAGTGTCACAAGAACCGACCCACAAAACTGTGCAGAGTCAAGAATGTTACCGCTGTGGTAAGCCGGGTCACCAGGCATCAGAATGCTGGTGTAAGGACCTGGTGTGTCGACACTGTGGCAAAAAGGGACACATTGAGTGTGCCTGTAAACAAAAGAAAAAGAGGCCTGTGGTCTGGCCGACAAAAAGAGGAACCCTGCATACCCTAGAGCAGACCCAGGATGATCAAGGTGACACCTCATCGCAAGAGGAAGTGCCAATGCATGTTTTGTCTTTGGCAATGGGCTCACATGAATACTGGGTAACCCCGTTATTGGATGGCAAACGTATACGCATGGAACTGGACACCGGTGCAGCCGTCTCACTGATCTCCGAGACTGTGTATAAAGAAAAGCTACAGCATCTTCCGCTTAAGGCAACAAAAACTGTTCTGAAGACGTATACGGGAGAAGCTGTGCCTATGCTGGGCACTATTGATGTTAAGGTGGAGCTCAATGGACAGGTGGCTAAACTGCCACTGTTTGTGGTGAGAGGTAACTACCCAGCCTTAATGGGTAGGTCTTGGCTTGGGAAGATTCAACTGAACTGGGCAGAAGTGCACCGGATGACTAAAGAAGAAACCAGTCTAACCCCTATACTAAGGAAACATGCTGCTGTTTTTGGAGATGATTTGGGAAGTATGAAGGGAATCACTGTGACATTGAACATTAAACCTGGCAGTCCACCAAAATATCTGAAAGCCCGAACTGTGCCATATGCCATCAGGCCAAAAGTTGAAGCAGACCTGGAGCGCCTGGTCACCAATGGAGTCCTAATACCAGTTACCCATAGCTCATGGGCCACTCCTATCGTTCCAATCGTGAAGAAAGATGGCTCTCTCCGGATTTGCGGTGATTTTAAAGTCACTGTCAACCCAGTGTTGTGTGCAGAGCAATACCCGCTTCCCCGCATCGATGACCTCTTCGCAGGCCTGGCTGGGGGACAAAAGTTCAGTAAGATTGATCTGAGTCAAGCATATTTACAGATGCACGTCGATGAAAAGTCCCAAGAGCTGTTGACTATTGTGACTCATAAGGGGCTTTATCGATACTGTCGTCCACCCTTCGGAATAACATCTGCTCCCGC
Organism: Mauremys mutica; assembly: GCF_020497125.1. Classification (NCBI taxonomy): domain Eukaryota; kingdom Metazoa; phylum Chordata; order Testudines; family Geoemydidae; genus Mauremys; species Mauremys mutica. The sequence continues at coordinate 144,049,668 of NC_059072.1, read as the reverse complement.
CCTGTTCCAGAGGGCTATGGACCAGATCTTGTGTGGCTTGTCAGGAGTTCAGTGCTATCTGGATGATATCCTGGTCACTGGAAGAAATGAAGAGGATCACTTAAAGAATTTAGAGGCTACCCTACAAAGACTGGAAGAGTATGGCCTACGAGTTCGCAAAGACAAGTGTGAATTCTTCAAGCCCTCTGTTGAATATTTGGGACACATCATTGATTCTGCAGGTCTTCATAAGGCCCCTGCAAAAGTTAAAGCTATTGTGGAGGCTCCCCCACCTCGAAATGTAAGCCAGCTGCGCTCGTTTCTAGGGCTCCTGAACTATTATGGAAAGTTCATCTCACAGTTAGCCACACTGCTAAAACCACTTCATGAGCTCCTTGGGCAGAACAAGGCCTGGAAGTGGACTGAAGCCTGTGATGTTGCGTTTAACAAAGCTAAGGATGCATTGCTAAATTCTGAAGTTCTAACGCACTTTGATCCATCCTTACCACTGCAATTGGCCTGCGATGCCTCCCCTTATGGAGTGGGAGCAGTCGTGTCACATATTATGCCTTCAGGAGAAGAGAGACCTATTGCTTTTGCTTCACGCACTCTAAGCAAAGCAGAAACTAACTATGCCCAAATCGAACGTGAGGCATTAGGAATTGTTTTTGGAATTCGGAAGTTTCATCAGTACCTGTTTGGGCGAAAATTTACTCTTCTCACAGACCATTGACCTCTGACATCAATTTTTGGACCTTACACAGGCATTCCCCCATTAGCTGCTAGTCGTATGCAACGTTGGGCATTGTTACTTTCAGCACACACATATGAAATCAAATATCGGAAATCCACTCTACACGGCAATGCAGATGGCCTCTCAAGGTTGCCTTTGCCGGTCAAACACCACGATACTGCCCACAAGGAAATCTTCTACTTTGAACAGGTAGAGAATACACCCATCACTGCTACTCAGATAAAGAAGGCAACTCGCGTTGACCCAGTATTGTCCCACGTTATGGACCTGGTGATGCATGGAACATCTCGACAAACCTCTCCGGTCTCATCCGACCTTGTTCCCTACATGTCCAAGCGGACGGAGTTATCGGTCCAATCTGGTTGTTTGTTGTGGGGGAGACGTGTCATTATTCCACCACCACTGAGATCACAGATGTTAGAACAGCTACATTCCGGTCACTGTGGAATAGTGCGCATGAAGGAAATTGCACGAAGCTATTTTTGGTGGCCTGGACTGGACAGCGCTATTGAAGAGAAGGCAAAAGCTTGTATGTCATGTCAGGGTGTGAGGAATGCACCCCAGTGGGCACCCCTACACCCATGGGACTGGCCTGAAAACCCGTGGCAACGTATTCACGTTGACTTTGCTGGCCCCCTTGAAGGAAGCATGTTCTTGGTGGCAATAGATGCCCATTCTAAATGGCCAGAAGTCTCTATAATGCAGTCCACTTCTGCAGAGAGTACTATCCAAAAACTACGAGGACTCTTTAGTCGTTTTGGTCTGCCAGAACAACTTGTGAGCGACAACGGACCGCAGTTCGTTTCTCAGGAGTTTCAAAATTTTATGAAAGCAAATGGGATACACCACTTCACGTCAGCACCATATCATCCGTCCACCAACGGATTAGCTGAAAGATTTGTGCAGACAATGAAAAACGCTTTGAAATCAGCAAGGGGACAACACTCCATTCAAAAGCGTCTGGATACCTTTTTACTTTCCTACAGAAACACACCTCATGCTACGACCCACGCATCTCCGGCCTTTCTAATGATGGGACGACAGCTGCGCACTTGCTTTGATCTGCTGAAACCTTCTGAACCCCGACAAATTGTGCAACATCAGCAGCAATATCAAGTCATCAGACGGGCACCCAGAGCAAAAGACCGAACCTTTAGCCCGGGACAGCCAGTTTTGGCTCGGAATTATACTTCCAGAGCTAAATGGGTTCCGGCCACAGTCATCACTCAAACAGGACCTGTTTCCTACACAGTCCGGACTGCAGAGAATCTTACCTGGCGGCGACATGTAGATCAGCTGTTGCCAGGTCATGCCAGTCCTCAGGACCCATCTGCAGTTGAGGGGTCTGACTTCACCTCTTCTGGTGAGGGATCGAATCACGAGTCACCTGTTTCTGACTGTTCTCCTCCATTACTGCCGGCGGCTGAGATACCCCTTTGCCCAGCACGAGCTGATACCACCTCCTCACCTGTTCGTGCTGCGGACCCTGAGCCCCTAGTGATTTCGGGTGCAACAACACCAGTAGTTCGCCGTAATCCACCTAGAGACAGAAGGCCTCCTCATCGGCTGGATCTTTAGCTAGGGCGAACCCACGGTTATGGGGCAAAATAATCCCCAGGGTTTAGCCGGGAATGGAGGCAGTCTACCCTCCTTCTCTAGTCTAGTGTGTGTTTTATTTAGGGGATGTTCTTATTAGGGGGGGAGGAATATGTTGTGTATTTGGTTGTCATGGTTTTGTTGCTATGGCAACTGAGTTAGATTATTATGGGTTAGCTCAACCGGTTTCAACCGGTTGAGGAGCTCTGTATATATGTAAATAAAATGGAGGTTTTGGTTAGCTGCCTGCTCTCTGGCCTCAAGTGATTGCTTCCTACACCGGCTGCCCCAAGGATATAACAGTACCAGCCCCAAACAATTGCACATTTGCCCACTTGTACATTTGCACATTTGCCTAGCTAGCTTGTTTAATCATTCTAATTGTTATTGAATTGTTAATTGCAAACTGTTTATGTGAATGAATCACTGCTCTGTCTGTGTCCAGTGTGTGTGTGTTTAAACTTGGAAGCTGCCTCTACTTAGAGAGTAGCTAACCAAGGGGGTCCAGTCCCCGCGGTCTGAGTGAGTGGAATCTGCCCAGCTGCAGCCGCACCACACTATGGATTTATCCTCTGTGTGAACGCAAGGGTGGCTGAGGCAGTGGCCCGTGGGTCTCTTTTCTGTGTTGCACCGGGCATCGCCCTGACGAACCCGATTCCTACCTTGAGAGATTGGTGTGCCTGCCTATTTGGTGGTGTGGTGAGCAGTATACAGTACATTGTTATTGGTTTGAATTTGCTTGCATTGTTTATCTGAGTCCCAGTTGGGAATTGCCTCCTCCCCCGGCCCAAGGTGTAAAGAAATCCCTAAATAAACGCAGCCACTTGGCTTTTCAGTGTTACCCTGGTCCTGCCTGTCTTTTCCTCACTCAATACCAAGCTTGAACGAACCCCCAGCTAATTCAGACATTTTGTTGTTTTTATTTTTAAGTAGGAGGAGGGCAGAGTGAGGGAGAATGGCAGGACTGGGCCAAGGAGGAGGGTAAAAAGAAGGAGAGGGAAAGAAGAGGCACAGTTGCACCCTATTACCTGCCAAATTGCTCTTTGTGGAGTAATTTTGCAAGGATCACAACTGAGCTGAGTCTGAAGGGGGATTTTAAGGAGGATTAGGTAGAGGCTGCAAACATACTGTAAGAGCAGTGTGGGAGACTGTGATAAATGAAGGGTGGGATAGCTCCCTTTTATAGACATCCAGCCAGCCAGTTAGCTATAAAATCCTTCTTGGTACCTGTTCATAGAATCATAGAATCTCAGGGTTGGAAGGGACCTCAGGAGGTCATCTAGTCCAACCCCCTGCTCAAAGCAGGACCAAACCCAACTAAATCATCCCAGCCAGGGCTTTGTCAAGCCTGACCTTAAAAACCTCTAAGGAAGGAGATTCCACTACCTCCCTAGGTAACCCATTCCAGTTCTTCACCACCCTAGTGAAAAAGTTTTTTCCTAATATCCAACCTAAACCTCCCCCTCTGCAACTTGAGACCATTACTCCTTGTTCTGTCATCTTCTACCACTGAGAACAGTCTAGATCCATCCTCTTTGCAACCCCTTTTCAGGTAGTTGAAAGCAGCTATCAAATCCCCCCTGTTCTCGTCTTGCTTTACCCGTAAAGGGTTAAAAAGTCTCACTGTGATGCATAGGTAAAGGGAAGTGAGTGGGCACCTGGCAAAAAGAGCTAATGGGAAGGCTAGAACTTTTTAAAATTGAAACGAAACTCCCTTTTTGTCTGTCTTGCTGCTCTGTGTCTCCTCTCTCCGGTGAATAACAATGCTGTAATATGCTTTAAAAACCAGGTATGAAAAAATCATCAAATCATACCTGGAACCTACTTATCTGGAACCCCGGATATGTAAGTAGATCAGGAAATGTCTAGGAACACACAATTAGGTTTTTTTCTTTTATTTCTTTAAGATTTGAGGACTCTGTGCTAACACCAGGTGCTTTTGTTTTCTTGTAACCTTTAAGCTGGACCTCAAGAAAACCATTCTTGATACTTAATTATATTTTCTCTTTTTAAATCTAGCAATAGCCAAAGTTCCAGATGTATTTTCTTTTTGTTTGTTTGTTTTTAATAAAATTTACCTTTTTTAAGAACAGGATTGGGTTTTTTGTGTCCTAAGAAGTTTGTGCATATGTTTAATTAGCTGGTGGCAACAGCTGATTTCCTTTGTTTTCTTTCTCAGCTCTTCCCCGGTTGTGGGGTGTGTGTGTGAAAGGGCTTGAGGGTACCTCACAGGAAGGAATTGCCAAGTGCTCCTTCCTGAGTTCTCAAAGGGGGCGGAGGTTTGCACTCGAGTGGTGGCAGCATCTACCAATCCAAGGTCAAAGAAAAGCTGTAACCTTGGGAGTTTAATACCAGCCTAGAGTGGCCAGTATTAATTATTTTAGAATCCTTGTCGGCCCCCACTTTCTGCACTCAAAGTGCCAGAGTGGGGAATCAGCCTTAACAGAGACAAAGCAAAGGTAAAGAATTAAAGACATTTCCTTTAATCCAAGTATTTGTAACAGTTTTCTTTAAAGAAGAGCCTGAGGTAGGTGTTACCAGTCAATCATCACTCTGTCCTTACTGCCCCTTGCCTTGTGTCTGTTCCTTTATTGTCTGACTCACGAGTCAAGTAAACTTGTTTCCAAGGAGCCCTCCTACTACTGACAGCACTGATGAGCATGGGGTGTGTGCAGCACATCCTTAGGGTTGTCAACCCTCCTGGTTTCGCTGTGAGTCTCCTGTAATTGGGCTCTATCTCCCGGAGGCTACTCCAGCCAATATGGGAGATTTTAGGCACTAAAAGTCAGACAGCACAGTGTGAGGCTAAAGCATGCTCCCTGCCTGCCCTGGCCACATGCCGCTCCCAGAAGCGGGCAGCACATCCCTACGGTCTCTGGGGGTGGGGTGGGGCAGGTGTTCTCCACGAGCTGCCCTTGCCGCGAGTGCTGACTCTGCAACTCCCATTGGCCAGGAACTGCAGTCAATGGGAGCTGCCGGGGCAGTGCACAGAGTTCCCCTTGTTCCCCCTAGGAGCTGCTACCAGAGGGATGTGCCAGTCATTTTTGGGAGCTGCCTGAGATAAGTGCTGCCCAGCTGGAGCTTGCACACCTCACCACCTCCTGCACCCCAACCCCCTGTCCCAGCCCAGAGCCTGCACCCTGCACTCAAACTCCCTCCCAGAGCCCAAACCCCGCACTCCACACTCCCTCCCACACAACAGCGTCCTGCCCCAGCCTGGTGAAAGTGAGTGAGGGTGGGGGAAAGTGAGCGATGGAGAGAGAGGGGATGGAGTCAGCGGGGCCGTGGCAGGGGCAGGGCATGGGTGTTTGGGTTTGTGTGATTAGACAGTTTGCAACCCTATACATCCTTCTACTACAAGAGAGGATCATGGCCTACTCAAGAAACTCTAAGCTGTGCCTCTATCACTAGTGATCATAGTCATAGCAGGAGCCCCAAAGACTATAGCTACCATCGATGGCCATGGACTCTGCAGAGAGCACTACGAATTATCAATATTACAGGTGGCGCTGAGGTAATTCTGCTTCTACAACAGCTGATCTGAGTGGCACAATCTAGTTCTAGTGACTTGTTCTTGTCTACAATAGGGTGCGCCCTACACAGGGAATCTGGTCTTGTAATGATCACCTTTGTCACGGGGAATTTTTTCCCTAGTTTAAAAAATTACCAGCCTCCAGTGACTCCCAATTCATATTTAGTACGATATAGAATCTATTGTGGTGAGAAACAGCACGGATACAGTTTGTGCAGAACTTTTCTCTCCCACACCAGAGATGGGGGTTACCCGATGATCTGAGGCTGTGGTAAGCCTGACATCAGGAGGGGGCTCATCACTCATATATGGTGATGTTTGTTGCTTTTGAGTTTTATTGGATGTTTTAGCTGCATAAAGTCACAGATAAAACCACTGATAATAACTGAAAAGGCAGATGGGTTTGCTATTGGTTCCTTCCAGCAGCTGATGCCAGCCTCTGAATCTATATATTTCCCTTCCGCTGCTTTGTTATCACTTGTCAGACACAGAGGAGCCCTGGGAGGTGCTTATGTGCAGCCAGTGCAGTGTGAGGAGGGGACAGCAAGTCAGGCTGGCAATGAAGGGACATCTCTTCACTCCGGTGCTGTGGCTTCTTCTCCTCACAGTTCAGGACGTAGCTGGTAAGTCTCCTCTGTGTTTCACCAGGGGAGCTGGGTTAACTGGAACTAGGGTGGTAAATTTTACAGTCAGTTTTTTATCATCTGCATTTGGCTCGGAGGTTGTGACTTTTCCTTTGGGAATAAATTACAGCTCAATTATTTGTGGGATAGTGTCATATAGCGATGCCAAAAACATGTTCAATTGAATGTTATTTTGTTGGATTTATGAGCAAATGTGCATCATGCCCTGAATATTTTTATTTTCTATGGGAAATTGACTTTGCTTCACATAATGCAGGAAGAGTGGTGCAGGGGAGTATACCATGTAGGGGAGATCATAATGTAGCTACTTTTCTGTGGGAAAAGGAATGTGAGATGTTTAGGCTTCTGGGATGAGTTGAGTGTGCTGGGAAAGTTAGACAGGTGTATAGGATGATAATTACCCTATGAGGTCACAGCTGTGCTTGAGTGAATCTAATTAACCAATTTGTTATTGCCTGATTGCTTGATAACTGTATATAAGAGCATGCTGGGATGGAATAAACAGAGCTCTGCTTGTGATCAAACTGGTTGGTCAGACTTTGTTCCTGCTCCTGCGATGCAACAAATGGTGGAGAAGCTGCGGGCAGTGAGGACCTGTTACCTTGTAAGGCACTGGTTCATGCTTCCAATTACCATGACATCTATGAAATGGAGCTCCGAAGCCGTTGTATAGACTCCCTTAAAGATATTGTGTTTAAGAGGTATAGCCAGACTATAATTTTAAATCTCTGAACCGGATGTGCTTGTAATGGTTTCGGTGGCCTGAAGAAGAAGAAGAAGAAGAAAGGAGAAAAAAAAAAAAAAAAAAAAGGGGGGAGGCGCACCTGAGTCTCAGTGTTGAGCGGCTGGGACGTACCTGAGTCTCAGTGTTAAGTGGTGGCCGCAGGGCGTCCGAAGGGGAGGCGCACCTGAGTTCAGTTGAGCGGCTGGGAGCCGCAGGACGCCCGAAAAAGGAGGCACACCCGAACCTAGAAGTGAGCAGCTATATGGGAATCGTTGTGTCAGCGGAGCAGGAGAGTGTTAAGATGGCGAGTGTGCTGTCTGGGCGCTTGGGGAAGCGTTTTCTGCTGGGTGTTCGCGTTTCCATGCCCAGTTCTTTGGCAGACAGGATATTGGGGACAGTTCAAATCCCCATGTTGTAGGCGGAGCTCAGCAGAGTGTTTTTTCACCTGGCTTTGTATGAGGGTGATTGGTGTAAGAAGCAGGAAGAGGAGAGCAGCATGATGCTCAGCTTTCTAGACTTGAACCGCTTACAGTTTTACTCAGGACAAAGAGTTTACATCATCTATAATGGGCGGGAGTGCGCTGGTGCAGGTGCTGCTCCTGGAGCAGGGAGTGCACACCTGCTGGAAGACAGAGGACGTGAGACTGGCTGAGATGCAAAGATCGCCGCGGAACCAGAGCCCTCAGAGGAGAACTGTTTGTTAACTTTGCCAGGACTTTTCTTGTTTGATCTTTTGTGAATGAGTTATTTGTTTGAGCTGTGTTTGAAAGAAATTCTGTGTTGGCTGTATAGCATTTAATGTATCATGCAATTATTATTTAGAATGTACATAGAGTATAACCCTGATCTAATGACCATGAGTTAACTAAAAGTATGCATACTATAAGGGATAATTGATGTTAAGAGTATGTTTTGTGTTTGTTGTTGTGTTTTGTGTTGTTTGTTCTGGCCAGAATTGTTGTTGTGGTGTTAAGTATGGTGTGTTTTCTTTAGGACCTCCCCCCACCCTCAGTGTCAGTTTGATCGCCTGACATCTGAGGGATGTTAACAGAGAGGGGGGAATCCTACTATTTGTTGTTGTGTTTTGTTTCTTTTTTGTTTGTTTGGTGTTTTTGGGGTTATATGTTAAGGATTGCATGATCATATAGGTTGGTTTTATAAGGTTCAGAATTAAAAGCCTTAAATGGCTTTACAATGTTTTTAAATATCAATTTGTTAAGTTTTATTGCACGCTGTGGTACTATAGACCTTGAAAAAATATTGGAAATTATGCCAGCAGACATTGCTATCCAGGTTACATCAAGTGGTAGTTAGAAGTATAGAAGAACATATTTCTCCTGAACAAAGTGAGAGTATAGTGTTATGTTGTTATGAGTTGGAAATGTTTTGTTAATACCTTTATTATTTTTTTTTCTCTTCTTTTTTCCTTTTCTTTTTCTCCCCTCTCCTTTTGATTTTGAATAAAGGGGGGAGGTGTGGGAAAAGGAATGTGAGATGTTTAGGCTTCTGGGATGAGTTGAGTGTGCTGGGAAAGTTAGACAGGTGTATAGGATGATAATTACCCTATGAGGTCACAGCTGTGCTTGAGTGAATCTAATTAACCAGTTTGTTATTGCCTGATTGCTTGATAACTGTATATAAGAGCATGCTGGGATGGAATAAACAGAGCTCTGCTTGTGATCAAACTGGTTGGTCAGACTTTGTTCCTGCTCCTGCGATGCAACACTTTTCCCTTTCTCTCAATGCTCCAATCCCCCTCCATGAGCCCTGAATAGAGGCCAGGTCAGTCTTTGCCAGAAGATTGTATTTCACAAGTATCGACCTTTTTCAACTGTGCAAACAAACAAATGTGTAAAATTATGTGGGGTCCAGGAAAAGAAATGAAAAAATATCAGGAACAGAGCAAAAATCGTGATACCGTTAAAACCAGCCAGTCATGTTATTCAGTCTGTCTTTAATTTTTTAACTCCCTTCTACTCCTCTGCCTGAGTGGCGGTGAAAACTGCAGGCTTTTAATGCACTCAAACTGCACTTATCCTCCCCTCACCCCTGAGACGGGAAACCGCCGTCCATTGCCCAGTACTGTCTTCACTCTTCCCTCCTGGTTCAGTTCCTCTGAGAGACGAAGGACTGCCTGGGATATAGTTTGAGATCCACTGAGCTAATTCATGCAGCGTGGTTCACACTCTACACAGAACTTTTGCTACTGTTCAGGGGTGAGTTAGAGATATTGGAGACCTTCACACTGACATCAGCTATAATGTCACCATAACTCAGCCAGATTGATTTAGCCTTTTGCAAACAGCAACACTTCCCTGGCTCACCCCATCCCACCCTGCAACTTCTCTGCCTGAGACTGTGAAGCACATCCCACAATCTAGAGGCAACTCCCCTTCTCACCCTCCCTCCTGCCTCCCATATTGCAGACCCCATTCCCCTCCCTACTACACCCTTATGAACCTCTGCTCCAGACCCGCACCTCCCTGCTCTTCCAAACTCCTTGCCTCCCTCCTTCCTGAGTCCTTCTCCAGACCCCTCTGCTCCATCCCCAGCTCTCCCTCCTCCCCGAATCTACACCCTCCTCCCCTCCCTTGCCTCCTGACCCCCACAGTAGACCACTCCTTTCCTTTCTTGCTAACCCACCTTTCCAGAGCCACCTTCCCTAACCTCCCCATCCCTTCCTCATGCCCCTACTCCAGACGCCCACCCTACTCTTGTCACTCCTACCCACACAGCACCTGCATCCCATTTCCTTGCAACCTCTTAATCTTTCTCCTGCCCCACAGGACCCTTCTCCCCTCCCCCTCCTCCTTGCACAGGGTCTCTGTAGCCCTCTGGGTGCTCTCCAGCCCCCTGAGCCATACAGGGGCAGCCATGTTGCTGTGGGCTTCAGTCTCATTGAAAACAGTGAGAGGTGGCAGCCAACTATACTCAGGGCAGCCTCACTCCCACCTGCCGACAGACTGCAGGGAGATGGCGGCATCTCGCTGGCTTCAGCCCCAGTGACAGTGACAGGAGATGGCGACATTTGGAATAAGGGAAGCTCCATGAGTTGGCACCTTTTATCGTGTTCCCATGGGACAGATGAAAACACCCCAAATCGCCAGAGTGGGGATAAAATGGTGAGAGCTGCAGCACTGACAGACCCAAGTGTGAAGCCCTGAGATGTGAGAAATTGGCGACATGAGGCAGCTCTGCGCATGTCCCATTCTCCTGGCTCTGGGCACGGATCCCCTGCTGCCGGGCGCAGACTCTGCTGTGATAACGCTGGGGAGGGGCTCCCTGCTCGCTCTGACCCTGCTCTGTGTCTCTCTTTGAAGGTGCTGATGAGCTGAGGCAGCCCCTGTGCCAGGAGAGTGGAGGTTAAAACACCAGGATCATTAGGGGGATGGTATGTGATAACAGCTGGGACATGGCAGATGCTGGAGTTGTCTGTAAGTAGCTGGGATGTGGAGCTGCTGTCAGTGCCCCCGGCTGGGCTCATTTTGGAGAAGGATCTGGACCGACTTGGCTGTATCGAGTTGATTGTGATGGTGACGAATCAGCTCTCTGGGACTGCAGTCATGGAGTATGGAGTGCAAACACCTGCTCTCATTTTGCTGATACTGGAGTGATCTGCTCAGGTAAGAACTGGGCCAACCTGCTTCGGTAGGATACTCCCCATGAGTGAAATGGGACTGATCCTATGTGTGACATTCCTGGTGACTCAGAGCTGGACTGTACCCTGCACTGGGGTCAGGCATCTAGATAGACTTATGTGTAGTGCTGTGGAGGAGCCGGTGGTCGTGGTACATGTAGGTCCCAATGACATAGGGAAGGGTAGGAGAGATGTCCTGGAAGCCAAATTTAGGCTGCTAGGGAAGAGATTGAAATCCAGGACCTCTATGGTGGCATTTTCAGAAATGCTCCCAGTTCCATGCGCAGGGCCAGGTAGGCAGGCAGAGCTTCAGAGTCTCAACGCGTGGATGAGACGATAGTGTAGAGAGGAGGGGTTCACGTTCATTAGGAACTAAGGAAACTTCTGGGATGGGAGGAGCCTATACAGGAGAGATGGGCTCCACCTAAACCAAAGTGGAACCAGACTGCTGGCGCTAAACATTAAAAAGGTTGTAGAGCAGTTTTTAAACTAGGAGATGGGGGAAAGCCAACTGCTGCAGAGGAGCGTGTGGATCGGACACTGACTTCTCTTAGGGGAGAGTCTGATGATAGAGAATCTCCAGGTTATAGTCAGGAGCAGAGGACTGAAAAGTATAATGTAAGGGCCGGATCAGATGATAAACAGTCACATAAAACAGAATCTGGCACATCAGAAAAAGGCAGGCTAATAAACAGGGACAAGTTTTTAAAGTGCTTGTACACAAATGCCAGAAGTCTAAATAATAAGATGGGTGAACTAGAGTGCCTTGTGATAAAGGAGGATATAGATATAATAGGCATCACAGAAACCTGGTGGACTGAGAGCAACCAATGGGACACAATCATTCCGGGGTACAAAATATATCGGAAGGACAGAACAGGTCGTGCAGGGGGAGGAGTGGCACTATATGTGAAAGAAAGTGTAGATTCAAATGAAGTAAAAATCTTAAGCGAATCCACATGTTCCATAGAGTCTCTATGGATAGAAATTTCATGCTCTAGTAAAAATATAACAGTAGGGATCTATTATCGACCACCTGACCAGGACAGTAATAGTGATGATGAAATGCTAAGGGAAATTAGAGAGGCTATCAAAATTAAGAACCCAATAATAGTGGGGGATTTCAATTATCCCCATATTGACTGGGAACATTTCACTTCAGGACGAAATGCAGAGATAAAATTTCTCGATACTTTAAATGACTGCTTCATGGAGCAGCTGGTACGGGAACCCACAAGGGGAGAGGCAACTCTAGATTTAATCCTGAGTGGAGCGCAGGAGCTGGTCCAAGAGGTAACTATAGCAGGACCGCTTGGAAATAGTGACCATAATACAATAGCATTCAACATCCCTGTGGTGGGACGAACACAACTGCCCAACACTGTGGCATTTAATTTCAAAAGGGGGAACTATACAAAAATGAGGGGGTTAGTTAGACAAAAGTTAAAAGGTACAGTGACTAAAGTGAAATCCCTGCAAGTTGCATGGGCCCTTTTTAAAGACACCATAATAGAGGCCCAACTTCAATGTATACCCCAAATTAAGAAAAACAGTAAAAGAACTAAAAAAGAGCCACCGTGGCTTAACAACCATGTAAAAGAAGCAGTGAGAGATAAAAAGACTTCCTTTAAAAAGTGGAAGTCAAATCCTAGTGAGGCAAATAGAAAGGAGCACAAACACTGCCAACTTAAATGCAAGAGTGTAATAAGAAAAGCCAAAGAGGAGTTTGAAGAACGGCTAGCTAAAAACTCCAAAGGTAATAACAAAATGTTTTTAAGTACATCAGAAGCAGGAAGCCTGCTAAACAACCAGTGGGGCCCCTTGATGATCAAAATACAAAAGGAGCGCTTAAAGACGATAAAGTCATTGCGGAGAAACTAAATGGATTCTTTGCTTCAGTCTTCACGGCTGAGGATGTTAGGGAGATTCCCAAACCTGAGCTGGCTTTTGTAGGTGACAAATCTGAGGAACTGTCACAGATTGAAGTGTCACTAGAGGAGGTTTTGGAATTAATTGATAAACTCAACATTAACAAGTCACCGGGACCAGATGGCATTCACCCAAGAGTTCTGAAAGAACTCAAATGTGAAGTTGCGGAACTATTAACTAAGGTTTGTAACCTGTCCTTTAAATCGGCTTCGGTACCCAATGACTGGAAGTTAGCTAATGTAACGCCAATATTTAAAAAGGGCTCTAGGGGTGATCCCGGCAATTACAGACCAGTAAGTCTAACGTCGGTACCGGGCAAATTAGTTGAAACAATAGTAAAGAATAAAATTGTCAGACACATAGATAAACATAAACTCTTGAGCAATAGTCAACATGGTTTCTGTAAAGGGAAATCGTGTCTTACTAATCTATTAGAATTCTTTGAAGGGGTCAACAAACATGTGGACAAGGGGGATCCGGTGGACATAGTGTACTTAGATTTCCAGAAAGCCTTTGACAAGGTCCCTCACCAAAGGCTCTTACGTAAATTAAGCTGTCATGGGATAAAAGGGAAGGTCCTTTCATGGATTGAGAACTGGTTAAAGGACAGGGAACAAAGGGTAGGAATAAATGGTAAATTCTCAGAATGGAAAGGGGTAACGAGTGGTGTTCCCCAAGGGTCAGTCCTCGGACCAATCCTATTCAATTTATTCATAAATGATCTGGAGAAAGGGGTAAACAGTGAGGTGGCCAAGTTTGCAGATGATACTAAACTTCTCAAGATAGTTAAGACCAAAGCAGATTGTGAAGAACTTCAAAAAGATCTCACAAAACTAAGTGATTGGGCAACAAAATGGCAAATGAAATTTAATGTGGATAAATGTAAAGTAATGCACATTGGAAAAAATAACCCCAACTATACATACAACATGATGGGGGCTAACTTAGCTACAACGAGTCAGGAAAAAGATCTTGGCGTCATCGTGGATAGTTCTCTGAAGATGTCCACGCAGTGTGCAGAGGCGGTCAAAAAAGCAAATAGCATGTTAGGAATCATTAAAAAGGGGATAGAGAATAAGACTGAGAATATATTATTGCCCTTATATAAATCCATGGTACGCCCACATCTCGAATACTGTGTACAGATGTGGTCTCCTCACCTCAAAAAAGATATTCTAGCACTAGAAAAGGTTCAGAAGAGGCAACTAAAATGATTAGGGGTTTAGAGAGGGTCCCATACGAGGAAAGATTAAAGAGGCTAGGACTCTTCAGCTTGGAAAAGAGAAGACTAAGGGGGGACATGATAGAGGTATATAAAATCATGAGTGATGTTGAGAAAGTGGATAAGGAAAAGTTATTTACTTATTCCCATAATACAAGAACTAGAGGTCACCAAATGAAATTAATAGGCAGCAGGTTTAAAACAAATAAAAGGAAGTTCTTCTTCACGCAGCGCACAGTCAACTTGTGGAACTCCTTACCTGAGGAGGTTGTGAAGGCTAGGACTATAACAATGTTTAAAAGGGGACTGGATAAATTCATGGTGGCTAAGTCCATAAATGGCTATTAGCCAGAATGGGTAAGAATGGTGTCCCTAGCCTCTGTTCGTCAGAGGATGGAGATGGATGGCAGGAGAGAGATCACTTGATCATTGCCTGTTAGGTTCACTCCCTCTGGGGCACCTGTCATTGGCCACTGTCGGTAGACAGATACTGGGCTAGATGGACCTTTGGTCTGACTGGTACGGCCTCTCTTATGTTCTTATGTTCTAGGGTGGAACTGACCAGTCTCTCCCTGAGCTCCCCTGGGCAGAGTGGGGACGAGCAGGCTGCGACAGGGGGCAGGCGGTGCAGCTGTTGGGGGTTAAGGGTGGGATTGGGTGGCCCCATTAGCAGGTCTGTGCTGGTAGGTGCCTGTGTGCAGCAGCCCAGTGTCTCCCCTGGGCAGAAGCAGCAGATGTGACCTGCCTGTGGCTGCTGGAGATGGAGCCGGGGGGAGGGGGCGAGTGCTGTGGAGCTTTCCCCAGAGTTCTCTGAGGCAGCAGGGGAGGAGCCCTGAGCCTGACCATGGTAAGGGGGAAGGGCCAAAACAGCTGGGGGTAGGTGCAGGGGCAAAAACTGGCTACACTGCACCACACGGCCCCCTTCTTCCCCGAATCTCCCCGCAGGGTCAGGCAGGAAACTCCCACATGGTGCATAGCTCTTTGCTCCACAGCCCACCTCATCAGACGTGCTAAATTGTCACCACTGCATTGATGCACTGGCACTGATACAGCACGGTAGAGAAGACAAGTCCTAATAGTTCCCTAGGGAACAGATCTACTCCCATTTCAAAGCACTAGGAAAATGTTAGTGTGCAGCAGCAGGTTCCACACAGACACTCAGTGTGCAGCAGACTAGTGCAGATTAAATATTGCCACAAACTAAGTGTGTGTGTAGAGAAACCCTGAGACTGGATGAGGCAGACAGGATTGGGGCAGACAGGACAACCCAAGGCAAGGATAAGAGTGTGAAACAGATCAGCTGAGGACCCCAGAGGGGAGGAACAGCACAGAGAAGAGGGGGTGTCATAAATATAAAGGGAAGGGTAACCACCTTTCTGTATACAATACTATAAAATCCCTCCTGGCCAGAGGCACAAAATCTTTTTACCTGTAAAGGGTTAAGAAGCTCAGCTGGCACCTGACCAAAAGGACCAATAAGGGGACAAGATACTTTCAAATCTGGGGAGGGGGAAAAAGCTTTGTTTTGTCTGTTCTTTGTCTGTCTGTTCTGTGTGCTTACCGGAGACAGATCAAGAAAGCAAGCAATCTAACTGCATTAGTATTAGTAAGTACTAGCGAAGGAATGTGTTAGCTTACTTTTATTTTGGCTTGTGATTTCCTTTGTCTAAGCGGAAGGTTTATACCTGGCTTTGTAACTTTAAGGTTTTGCCTAGAGGAGAAATCCTCTGTATTCTTGAATCTTTTGTTATTCTGTAAAGTACTTACCATCCCGATTTTACAGAGGTAATTCTTTTACCTTTTCTTTAATTAAAATTCTTCTTTTAAGAACCTGATTGATTTTTCACTGTTTTAAGATCCAAGGGTTCGGGTCTGTGTTCACATGTACCAATTGGTGAGGATATTATTCTCAAGCCTGCCCAGAAAAAGAGGTGTAGAGGCTTGGAGGGGATAGTTGGGGAAGGTAGGGCTCCAATTGGCCCTCCCTAAACGTTTGTGTAAATCACTTGGTGGTGGCAGCATTACTTAACCCAAGGTACAAGGAAGGATTTGTGCCTTGGGGAGTTTTTAACCTAAACTGGTAGAAATAAGCTTAGGGGATCCTTCATGCAGGTCCCCACGTCTGTACCCAAAAGTTCAGAGTGGGGAGGGGACCCTGATTGGGGGAAACTGGGACTTGGCTGGGGAACCCAGAGGTGAAGTCTAGGACTGGCTTGGCAAGGAGACTGGCACTGAAGATGAGAAGATTGAGGAGTGGAGACTGGAACTAGGTAGACAAGGAGAATGGGACTGGGTTGTAGAGCAAGGGATGGGGAAGAGAAAGGACTGGGACAGGAAAAGGGACAGGTTGGAGGGGAGGGGAGTGAAGAGGTTAGTCTTAGGGGAACAGGGGAAGAAGAGTCTGTGACCACTAGAACACACATCTCTCCGGATCCTGGAATGGATCGCAGTATCCCTGAGTTTTGCCTTTCCCCTGCTGTCAGCAAATATCTGTCAAACCCCACAACAAAATTTTCTGATTCCCCTCTAGTGCTGGTCCACAAAGAGGATGACAACCTACTACTGCTGTCAGTTACTCCATTAGCTCAAGTGGCAGACATTTTTGTGGCGGATATAAAGGCTCAAAAGCTGTTGATGGCCCATGTGGGTGTCAACATGATTCCGCATCCAGGAACTTCTATTTTTTTTAAAAACCTAGGAAATTATGCACAAAATTGTACTTATAAGGAACATTGTTTGCAAACGTTGAGCTGCAAAAATAAGGAAATGGCAGAATTAAATTTGTCTTTACAACTCTATTTTGGCCCGTCTTTACATATGCATTAGGATATAGTCTTTCATTACATGATAACTTGCTATTTTCGCCACAGGACCCCTGCTTCATACAGCACACAGAATTGACAGTGCTCTGAATCGGGGTTGTGGAGTGAAGGAGGCTGTTGTCTATAGGATTCCTGCCTCAGTGGTTGCAGAAACTGCAGAGTGTGCAGTGTACGAGGCAGGGGATTGCAGAAAGAGAAAGGAGGGTCTTTTGTTAAGGTAGCTGAATGCTGCCCTTGGGAATTGGACTCTATCCCTGGCTCTGCCACAGAGTTCCTATGTTATGCTTGTCAAGTCACTTAAACCAAATGTTTCACAGGTGGTCATCAATTATGTGTTCCTCATTTTATGGGTGGCCGTGGCCCCCTTGAGACTATGAGTGAATGATTTGCAGAAGTGCTGAGCACATGATGCTGTAAACTGAAGTCAGTGGGAGCTGTGCCACACAAGCCTAAGTACTCTGAAAAAACCAGGATGTGGGTATCTCAAGTTGGGCACCCAAAATCAGTGGATGCTTTTGATAATTTTGTCCATAGTGTCTCTGGGCTTTGTTTCTCCTTGTGTAAAATGGAGATAATTACACTTCCCTACCTCCCAGGTGTTGTCAGTTATTGGCTGTGAGTGTTTTCTCTCTGTCTGTTGCACCAGCTCTGCACAGATAGCTGACCCAGTGGGCTTTAATCAAACGACCCAAGAAGACCACAGACTCGGTTCAGTGGCAAAGGCGTTCGTTCAGGTTTATTGCTGACAAAGCACGGTACTAGTTCTCCGGATCAATGTCCACAGTTACACTGGCACATCTTTGCCCCTTACAGTGGACTTGGTTCAGTGAATGGCAAGACTTTCCACTCCCCCTCCTCAACCCGAGGCCAGAAAAAGACACCCCTCTGTGACCTGTCTTTTATACTCTGATACAAACAAGTTACACATTGCCCCTCTGACATGGTTAATTACCGCCCTTCCCCTTGTACGTTTTGGTTGGATCAAAACATCTCTGTCATCACCCTGTCATCCTCACCTTATCTCTAGGAGCAGTCAGTATGTACCTGTATCATCATCGGGGATTGTGTTAACACCATAAACTGGTATTTGGTATTACCTTTCTGGACTGTGTTTATGCGAGTGCCAGTGCCTAGCACTTCTCATGAGTATGTTTTTGCAACACCAGCCATGTTTTTGCTAGGTTCATGTTCTGGACAATGAACCTGCAAGCATAGAAAAATTAGTAGGGGAAGCCAAAGTGGATGGGAACCTTGGAGGAAGTGACCGTGAGATGGTTGAGTTCAGGATCCTGACACAAGGAAGAAAGGACAGCAGCAGAATATGGACCCTGGACTTCAGAAAAGCAGACTTTGACTCCCTCAGGGAACTTATGGGCAGCATCCCCTGAGAGAATAACATTAGGGGGAAAGCAGTCCAGGAGAGCCGGCTGTATTTTAAAGAATCCTTATTGAAGTTGCAGGAACAAACCATCCCAATGTGTAGAAAGAATAGTAAATATGGCAGTCGACCAGCTTGGCTTAACAGTGATCTTGCTGATCTTGTAAG
Organism: Mauremys mutica; assembly: GCF_020497125.1. NCBI lineage: Eukaryota > Metazoa > Chordata > Testudines > Geoemydidae > Mauremys > Mauremys mutica. The sequence continues at coordinate 144,031,283 of NC_059072.1, read as the reverse complement.
TTTCTTTTTTGTGTTTAAGAAGTGCAAGATTGGACAAATGACCAGGGAGGAGTACAAAAATATCACTCAGGCATGCAGGAGTGAAATCAAGAAGGCCAAATCACACTTGGAGTTGCAGCTAGCAACGGATGTTAAGACTAACAAGAAGGGTTTCTTCAGGTATGTTAGCAACAAGAGGAAAGTCAAGGAAAGTGTAGGTCCCTTATTGAATGAGAGAGGCAACCTAGTGACAGAAGATGTGGAAAAAGCTAATGTACTCAATGCTTTTTTTGCCTCTGTCTTCACGAACAAGGTCAGCTCCCAGACTACTGCACTGGGCAGCACAGCATGGGGAAGAGGTGACCAGCCCTCTCTGGAGAAAGAAGTGGTTCAGGACTATTTAGAAAAGCTGGACGAGCCCAAGTCCATGGGGCTGGAAGCACTGCATCCAAGGGTGCTAAAGGAGTTGGCAGATGTGATTGCAGAGCCATTGGCCATTATCTTTGAAAACTCATGGTGATCTGGAGAGGTCCCGGATGACTGGAAAAAGGCTAATGTAGTGCCCATCTTTTTAAAAAAGGGAAGAAGGAGGATCCAGGGAACTACAGGCCAGTCAGCCTCACCTCAGTCCTGGAAAAATCATGGAGCAGGTCCTCAAAGAATCAATTCTGAAGCACTTAGAGGAGAGGAAAGTGATCAGGAACAGTCAGCATGGATTCATCAAGGGCAAGTCATGCCTGACTAACCTAATTGCCTTCTATGATGAGGTAACTGGCTCTGTGGATGAGGGGAAAGCAGTGGATGTGTTATTCCTTGACTTTAGCAAAGCTTTTGATATGGTCTCCCACAGTATTCTTGCCAGCAAGTTAGAGCAAGTGGACTATAAGGTAGATAGAAAGCTGGCTAGATCGCCAGGCTCAATGGTTAGTGATCAATGGCTCCATGTCTAGTTGGCAGCTGGTATCAAGCAGAGTGCCCCAAGGGTCGGTCCTGGGGCTGGTTTTGTTCAATATCTTCATTAATGAACTGGAGGATGGCGCGGATTGCACCCTCAGCAAGTTTGCAGATGACACTAAACTGGGAGGAGTGGTAGATACGCTGGAGGGTAGAGATAGGATACAGAGGGACCTAAGCAAATTGGAGGATTGGACCAAAATAAATCTGATGAGGTTCAACAAGGACAAGTGCAGAGTCCTGCACTTAGGACGGAAGAATCCCATTCACTGTTAAAGACTAGGGACCAAATGGCTAGACAGCAGTTCTGCAGAAAAGGACCTAGGGGTTACAGTGGAAGAGAAGCTGGATATGAGTCAAAAGTGTGCCCTTGTTGTCAAGAAGACTAATGGTATTTTGTGCTGTATAAGTAGGGGCATTGCCGGCAGATCAAGAGACATGATCATTCCCCTCGATTCGACGTCGGTGAGGCCTCATCTGGAGTACTGTCTCCAGTTTTGAGCTCCAAACTAGAAGAAGGTTGTGGAAAAATTGGAAAGAGTCCAGCAGAGGGCAACAAAAATGATTAGGGGGCTGGAGCACATGACTTACGAGGACAGGCTGAGGTGAACTGGCATTATTTAGTCTGCAGAAGAGAAGAACGAGGGGGGATCTGATAGCTGCTTTCAACTACCTGAAAGAGGGTTCCAAAGAGGATGGATCTAGACTGTTCTTAGTGGTAGCAGATGATAGAACAAGGAGTAATGGTCTCAAGTTGCAGTGAGGGAGGTTTCGGTTGGATATTAGAAAAAAGTTTTTCACTAGAAAGGTGGTAAACTACTGGAATGGGTTACCTAGAGAGGTGGTGGAATCTCTATCCTTAGAGGTTTTTAAGGTCAGGCTTGACAAAGCCCTGGCTGGGATGATTTAGTTGGGGATTGGTCCTGCTTTGAGCAGGGGGTTGGACTAGATGACCTCCTGAGGTCCCTTCCAACCCTGATATTCTATGATTCTATAGTCACAAAAAGGACTAATGAAGGTTTCACAGGCAAATACAATCTGGCGTTCTGAATGTTTGAGTGCTTCACTTTGCAAAATTTAACTTTCTTTTTGATTCATAGCTGTATAGATGTTAGGGCCATAAGGGAGCTTTACAACTAGTCTGACCTCCTGGTTAACAAAGAGTATAGAATTTAAACCAATTACTCCTGTACTTCATCTGGGGATTTCATATCTTCCAGAAAGGCATCCAATTTTGTTCTGAATATTTCAGGAGGTGGAGAATCTTCTGCTTCCCTTGGTAGTTTGTTCCAATGTTTCACCAGTATTACTGTGAAAAATGTCTGCCTTACCTCTACTAGGAATTTATCTGGCATTAACTTCCATCCATTGGTTCTTATGCCTTTCTCCACTACATTAAGAGGCCTTTAGTATGCAGTGTTTTGTCCTTGGGAAGGTATTTATACACTGAAATCAAGACACATCTAGGTCATCTTTTTGACAAGCTAAACAGATTGACCTCCTTAAATCTCTCACTGCAGGGCACATTTTCAAGCCCTGGAATCATTATTATGGATCTTCTCTGTGCCCATTCCAATTTTTTAACATCCTTCTTCCAATGTGGACACTAAAAGTAGATGCAGTATCCATCTCCTGAGTGCTGTACACAGATTAAAAATCACCTCCCTACTAGACTGGTTGGAAATTATCTAGCAAACCAGAGTTTCATTGGAAAATGCCAGTTTGTTGAACTCAACATTTGTCATGAAAGAGAACGGGGTTCAAGAAACTTTCTCGAAACCGCAAGCAGGGTCTGGTGGAAATGTCTATGGTTCCCTGCCAGGTTCCCTGATGGCTCCTGTTAGTCCTGCCATGCAGCTTGTCCCGGGACTGGGTACCCCAGTCTTTTAAGATCTGCAGTTCTGGGGCAGCCCCACCATACACATTGCCCCAGAATTGGAGACCCTGGGCTTTCTAGGGTCTGTACCTCCAGGGCAGCCCTGCCAATGCTTTCAGGCTCTCTGCCATGCGATAGGAACCTGAAACCCCTGGGAGCCCCAGCTCTATCCAAGGCTCAGCTCCAGGGTCTATATCAGGGATCCTGGAATTCCTGGGATGGATTCTGGTGTTCCAGGGTCTGTGGCTCTGGGGCAGCCCTGCCTCGCAGAATGTCCTGGATTGGGTTATTTTCCTATTTAGGCTGCCTGCTGGCCAACGAGTCTGGAAGCCCAGGGGTCTCCGGTCCAGGGCAGGCCACATGATGAGGCTGCCTCAGAGCCCCAGCAGTGGCAGTGAGAAACTGACATGCTTGTCCTGATGTTAACAGTGGTGAAACTGACAAGAATGTCAGTGTCACTCCGCATCTGTTGGGGTTCCTGGGAGCAAAATTCAAGTTGGATACACCATGGGCTGGAGTTTCCAAAACAAAATTTTAGCAGGATTTCCAATTGACAGGAAATTTTAAAAGAGTGAAATTTCTGTGCACTGGAAACCCTGCATTTCAGCCAGCTATACTCATTGCTCCCCTGTTTACACATCCAAGGATCACGGTATTTGGTTTTGCAGCAGCATCACACTGGGAGCTCACGTTCAGTTTTTTGTCTACTATGACCTCTGAAAAGAACATGGGAAATATCTGTATTTCTGTGAATGTTATGTGCACCTCAGTCCCTTTTACTGCTATTTTCACATTTCCTACAAGGGTTCAAAGGGTAATCCCCATCTGAGCTCCCCACATGTCCCAGGATGGCAGACAATGGTTTCATAGAACCCAGTTACTGCTACTTAACTGTCAATACAGGTGTCAGGGCTTTTGAATTTTTGCATCTGGCCAAGCTGAGCACAAGTCCCCTTTCTTGGGATGGGCCCCTGATGTGAAAAATCTCAAACAGAGAGCTTGGGAATTCTTAACAGGGGAGCCCTGATGAACAGAAGGGGTGAGGCAGGGTCTGCAGGGAGACAGACTGAAACACAATCCCCAGAATCGGAGGGCAACAAAAATGATTACGGGGCTGGAGCACACGACTTACGAGGAGAGGCTGAGGGGACTGGAATTATTTAGTCTGCAGAAGAGAAGAATGAGGGGGGATTTGATAGCTGCTTTCAATTACCTGAAAGGGGGTTCCAAAGAGGATTGATCTAGACTGTTCTCAGTTGTAGCAGATGACAGAACAAGGAGTAATGGTCTCAAGTTGCAGTGGGGGAGGTTTAGATTGGATATTAGGAAAAAACTGTTTCACTGGGAGGGTGGTGAAGCACTGGAATGGGTTACCTAGGGAGGTGGTGGAATCTCCATCCTTAGAGGTTTTTAAGGTCAGGCTTGACAAAGCCCTGGCTGGGATGATTTAGTTGGGGATTGGTCCTGCTTTGAGCAGGGGGTTGGACTAGATGACCTCTTGAGGTCCCTTCCAGCCCTGATATTCTATGATTCTATGTCCAGAGGAGAGCAACAAACAGAATAAGACATTTAGAAAACATGATCTATGAGGAAATGTTGAAAGAACTGGATATTTTCAGTTTAGAGAAGAGATGTCTGAGAGGTGAACTGATAACAGTCTTCAAATAATTGAAATATTGTTTTTCAATTGTTGTCCATATCCACCGAGGGTAGGACTAGACATAATCATCTTAGATTGCAGCAAATTAGATTCAGATTAGATATTAGGAAAAACTTTCTAACTATAACGATAATTAAGTACTGGAACAGGGTTTGTAAGAAGGTTAGTTAATCTCCATCGTTGGTGACTTTGCACAACAAGTTAGACAGACATCTGTCGGGGTGGCCTAGGTATACTTAAACCTCCCTTGGTTTGAGGAGATGGACTCTATGTTCTCTTGAGGTTCCTTCCAACCCCAAATTCTATTATTCTGTGGTTTTATCAGCTATTCAGGCCTGCTAATATAAAAAAAATGTTGATCTCTGTGACGTGGCAGGACCGCCCCGCACTGGTACAGCAGGGGTTAACCCTTCTTTACTAGCAGAGGAGGCCACACCCAGGAAGTTCTGCTGGGCATGCTCCAACTGGCAGACCAGTACAAAAGCCTGCAGGTCTGCTCAGTCGGGGCTGGCCACCGGGGGAGAAGGACACAGACCGTCAGCTCCTGCAGAGGGAGAGCCCAGGAGCTCAGACCGGGGTGCCAGCCGAGCAGGGGCCGACCCGGAGCCCCCGGGGAGGGACGCCGGCAGTGACAGACCTACGGGGGAGCCGCTCCCACAACGCAAGCGTCCGGCTAGACAGGGTAGGAAGTGACCCAGGGGCATTGTAGTGACTGACAGCCTTAAAGCTGCAGTACCGCTCGGCGTGTTGCGGACGGATCCCCGCCGAGCGGGCGGCAAGGAGAACTTGCCACAAACAGGGCCCTGGGTCGGGGCTCGGTGGAGAGGGAGGGCCCGAGTCCCCCTACCCCACCTCGTGCTACCCCACCCCGCAGGGGGTGTTTATGGACTCAGGCTGCTAGGCCGCGCTACCCCACCCCGAAGGGGGGGGTTTATGGACTCCGGCCGCTAGGCCGCGCTACCCCGCCCCGAAGTGGGCGCTTGTGGACTCCGGCCGCTAGGCCGCGCTACCCCGCCCCGAAGGGGGCGCTTGTGGACTCCGGCCGCTAGGCCGCGCTACCCCACCCCGAAGGGGTGTTTATGGACTCCAGCCACTAGGCCGCGCTACCCCACCCCATAGGGGGTATTTATGGACTCCGGCCGCTAGGCCGCGCTACCCCGCCCCGAGGGGGCGTGTATGGACTCCGGCCGCTAGGCCGCGCTAACCCGCCCCAAAGAGGGCGCTTGCGGACTCCGGCCGCTAGGCCGCGCTACCCCGCCCGAAGAGGGCGCTTGTGGACTCCGGCCGCTAGGCCGCGCTACTCCACCCCGCAGGGGGTGTTTATGGACCCCGGCCGCTAGGCCGCGCTACCCCACCCCGCAGGGGGTGCTTGTGGACTCCGGCCGCTAGGCCGTAATACGCTGGCTACCAGGGGCAGACCAAAGGACAAGCGAGTGGTGCAGCACTTGGCCCCCAGCCCGCCCCTGCCACAAGGGGGCGCTGGGGCACCAGGCCCATCACAATCTCTGATAAATGCCATTTAACATGCTCCTTAGGTAGCCCAGTGGGCCAGCTTACCTGTATTATATTAATTGCTTTGTTATTCTGCTATATTATATTTAGTAGTAATGAAAGGAACCTACATGTTTTTATTCTGCAACATTTGGCTTTAGTAGATAGTATGAGGGTTGAGGCCTATAACCTTTGGTATAGATAAACTTAAGTAACTCATAAGATATAGGCAGTGGTGAGCTGGAACCGGTTGTTAAATTTAGAAGCCCTTTTAGAACCGGTTGTCCTGTGAGGGACAACTGGTTCAAAAAGGGCTTTTAAATTTAACAAAAGTTCCAGCAGCTCCCTGCCCTTCCCCCGGCCCCAGCTCACCTCACTCCACCTCTGCCTCCTCCCCTGAATGCTCCCCCAGCTTCTCCTCCCTCTCCCTGGCTTCCCGCTAATCAGCTGTTCGCACAGGAAGCCTGAGAGGGCTGAGAAAGAAGCAGCAGCTTCTTCTTTGAGTGATTGCTCCTATGCATTCCAGTCAGGTGTGCGCGCCGCGCGTGCAAGGCTCCTCGGAACATTTTTACCCTAGCAACTCTGGCGGGCTGGCTGGTGCCCCCTGGAGTGGCGCCGCTATGGCGCCTGTTATATACCCCAGCCGGCCCGTCCACTCCTCAGTTCCTTCTTACCGCCCGTGACGGCCAGTTGGAACTGTGGAGTTATCTCTGTCCTCCACTACCCTAGCTCTCGCTACCTTTTCCTGTATATAGTTCTTTCATTACTTAGTGTAGATAGTTCTGTTAGTTAGTTAGTTAGTTTTAGGATAAGGATAAGGGGGGTTCCCCCTCCCTTTCCTCTCCCGGTGCGGGCTCATGCCCAAGGCACCGGGCTTTAAGCCCTGCGCATCTTGCCAGCGGCCTATGCCTGTCGGGGATCCTCACGACTCCTGCCTCCGTTGCCTCGGGGAGAGTCACAGGACAGATAAGTGCCCTATCTGCTCCGCTTTCAAACCCCGGACGCGTAAGGAGCGGGACATTAGGTTAAAGCAGCTCCTAATGGAGGCGTCGCTCCTGCCCCCGGCACCGTCTGCGCCATCACCGAAGACTACATCGGTGCGGAGCGCACCGGCGGCCCCGAGCCGCTCCGGCACCGAGGCTCCGCGACCTCAGCCAGCCGCACCGAAGGCCCGGCACCGCTCCCTGTCGCCATCAAAGAAGCACAAGCCGGCAAAGGCAGCTGCCAAGTCCCACGCTGAGGGCCCAGCAGCCAAGTCAATTACGCCACCTGCGGTCTCCGCTGTGGTCGTGCACAGGACGTGCACCGGGCCGTTGACTCCGGCGCCGCGAGGGCCGTCGAGTCCGGCACCACCATGCTCCCCGGCACCGACCGCGGTTGAGCTTCGGCTGCCATCCACACCTGAGACTTTCTCTACAGCGCGCGAGCTCATAGAGCTCACAGAGGCTCTGAGCCTCCGGCCCCCGGCACCGCCAGTGCGGGCTGTTGTATCGGCGAGAAAGCCGGCAACGATGATCCGGCCCCCCTCTCCGGATGGACGACACAGACGGCGCTCCCGGTCCCGGTCTCGTTCACGGTCCCGACGCAGGTCACCGTCCCGCCGCTCAAGATCCCGGCGCCGCTCACCATCGCAGTACCGGTCGCCGTCCCGACGCCGGTCGCAGTCCCAGTACCGTTCAACATCGCGGTACCGGTCGCACTCCCGGCGTCGCTCCAGGTCCCGATCGCCTTCGCGCCGGTACCGATGGAGGTCTGCTTCCCGGCACCGTTCCTGGCACCGTGACTCGCGCAGCCGCTCCCGGCACCGCAGGTCCAGATCCCGGTCGAGCTCCCGGCACCGGTCGAGCTCCCGGCACCGCGGCGGTCGTTGGTCTCGGTCACCATCCCGATACCGTGATGCCCGGCACCGATCCTCGGCACCGTCCGGGGCCAGACTGCCTCTTTCCACGGCGCAGTCCGTCAGCGCCTCTGCACCCCCATGGCCATCGCGCCCCGCGTCGGTCGCTTCCGGGGCAGACAGCAACGGGCACCTGCCACCTACTCCGCAGAGCCAGCCTCAGGGTGCACAACAGTGGGGCTTCTGGGTCCCCTGGGCCCAATACGACTCTCAAGGGGTACCCTTTCCTCCAAGAGCCCCTGCCTCCGAGTGCAGGGTACCGGAGGCCACCGTCAGCCGACCGCCCCCTTCGCCACCGGGTTCGGTTTCGGTACCGCCTGACCCTCAGAGGCATCCTCAGCCCGAGCCAGCCGATCAACCGCTGGAAGATCCATCCACGGAGGCTGTCATCCAGGGCTTGTCCTCGTCGTCGTCACCAGACGAGGCGGTGGCCGGAGCATCTGCCAAGGACCCTCCACCGATAGACCTGAGGGCCCACCAAGACCTCCTTCGCCGCGTGGCGAAGGCCGTAGATCTCCCCGTAGCAGAGGTCCAGGAGGATGAGGACCCCGTCACGAACGTCATTGGAGCGGAGGCTCCAGTACGGGTGGCCTTACCGTTCATTCGGACAATCCAGAAGAACGCCACCATGCTCTGGCAGTCGCCGGCATCCATCCCTCCTACGGCCTGCGGGGTCGAGCGCAAGTACTCAGTCCCCCTTACGGGCTATAAGTATTTGTATACTCACCCGACCCCAGACTCGTTGGTCGTGCAGTCGGTCAACGACAGGGAGAGGCATGGTCAACCCGCCCCTGCACCAAAGTCAAAGGAGGCGCAGCGAATGGACCTGTTAGGCCGCAAGGTCTACTCGGCCGGAGGCCTGCAACTTCGCATCGCCAACCAGATGGCCCTCCTCGCCAGGTACACGTATGACATCATGGTGTCCCTGGCGAAGTTTACAGAGCTGCTCCCAACAGCATCCCGCCAAGAGTTCTCGGCGTTGTTGGATGACGGGAAGAAATCTTCCAGGTCCTCCATCCAGGCCGCCCTTGACTCCGCGGACTCGGGAGCTCGGACCCTAGCCTCAGGAGTGACGATGCGGCACATCTCTTGGCTGCAGTCCTCCACACTGCCACCGGAGGTGCAGTACACATTGCAGGACCTGCCATTTGACACCCAGGGTCTCTTTTCCGAGAAAACTGATGCCCGGATCCAGACCCTGAAGGACGGCCGCGTAGCGATCCGCACCCTCGGGATGCACACACCGGCTCCACAGCGCCGGTCCTTCAGGCAGCAACCCTCACGGCCTTTCTCTCAGCATCGGTATCGCCCTTACAACAGTAGGCGACCAGGCCAAAATCGCCGGCAACAGGCGCAACCAGACCCAGGCCCCTTCCAAGGCCCCGCAAGGCTCCAAGCAGGCCTTTTGATGGGACGCCCGAGGACGGCCCATCAGACTCTCCACTGGATCCTACCCTTTTGTTTTGCAACCGCCTCTCCCATTTCTTTTCGGCGTGGTCCCATATAACTACGGACAACTGGGTGCTCCAAACAATCCAGTCGGGATACCGCCTTCAGTTTGTTTCGCCCCCCTCTTCCCACCCACCCTCCCCGTCCCTCTTCAGGGACCCCTCTCACGAGCAATTCCTCTTACAAGAGGTCCAGACTCTGTTGAGCGTGGGTGCCATAGAGGCAGTGCCTCAAGACAGGCAGGGCAGGGGATTCTATTCCTGATATTTTCTCATCCCCAAAGCGAAAGGAGGGCTACGTCCTATACTGGACCATTGAGAGCTAAACAAGTATCTGCTCAAGCCCAAGTTCCGCATGGTAACCCTGGGGACCATCATTCCCTCTCTGGATCTGGGAGACTGGTTTGCCGCCCTCGACATGAAGGACGCGTACTTCCATGTCGCGATCTACCCTCCCCATCGACGCTACCTGCGGTTCGTAGTCAACAACGTTCACTACCAGTTCGCAGTGCTACCATTCGGCCTATCCACCACACCGAGGGTGTTTACCAAATGCATGGCGGTGGTTGCCGCAGCCCTCCGCCGTCGTCAGATACACGTCTACCCGTATCTCGACGACTGGCTGATTCGCGGAAAGTCTCGGCGGCTGGTAATGGACCAGATGACAGAAATCCTGTTCCTCTTTCAACGACTCGGTCTTCTCATCAATGCCGAGAAGTCCTCATTGATTCCGTCGCAGCGGGTGGAGTTCATTGGAGCGGTTCTCTACTCCACGTTGGCCAGGGCCTGCCTGCCACGATCGCGGCACCAGACAATGGTCTCCATCATCAGAGACCTCGTCACCTTCCCTACCACGACGGTGCGATCCTGCCTCCGACTCCTGGGCCACATGGCATCCTGTACGTATGTCACCGCGTACGCGTGGCTCCGCCTACGCCCGTTCCAGTCCTGGCTAGCGTCGGTGTACCGGCCGCATCGAGATCCCATCGACATGGTGGTCACAGTCACCAAGCCAACCCTTGAGTCCCTCAGCTGGTGGCTAGACCCAGAGGTCGTGTGAGCGGGAGTCCCGTTCCACCCTCCTCGCCCATCCGCCACTCTGACCACGGATGCCTCAGCGCTCGGCTGGGGAGCTCACCTGGGCGACCTACACACCCAAGGCCTTTGGTCACCCCAAGAGCTCGCGCTACACATCAACATCCGCGAGCTGCGAGCGATCCGTTTGGCGTGTCACACCTTCCGCACCCGCCTGCAAGGCCGCTGCGTGACAGTGTTCACGGACAACACGACGGCGATGTTCTACGTGAACAAGCAGGGCGGAGCCCGCTCCTCCCTCCTCTGCAAGGAAGCGATGCTCCTGTGGGACTTCTGCGTGACCCATTCGATTCACCTGGAAGCGTCCTTTCTTCCGGGAGTGCAGAACACGCTGGCCGACCGTCTCAGCAGGTCGTTCCTCTCCCACGAGTGGTCTCTCTGTCCCGATGTCGTGCACACAATCTTCCAGAGGTGGGGGTTTCCCCAAGTAGACCTATTCACGTCCAAGGAGAACAGGAAGTGCCACCTGTTTTGCTCGTTCCGGGGTCACTCGCCGGGCTCCCTGTCGGACGCCTTCCTTTACTCCTGGAAGGATCACCTCCTCTACGCCTTCCCTCCGTTCCCGCTCGTACACCGAGTGCTACAGAAGCTGCGGAGGGACAGAGCCCACGTCATACTCGTAGCTCCGGCCTGGCCGAGGCAGCACTGGTACACCCTGCTGCTAGAGCTCTCCGTTCGGGATCCCATCCCCCTTCCGTTGTGGCCGGACCTCATCACACAGGACTTCGGCAGACTCCGCCATCCGAACCTGCAGTCCCTCCATCTTACAGCCTGGTACCTGTGTGGTTGACCCACGCAGAGCGGGGCTGTTCGGCGGCAGTACAGCACGTCCTGCTAGAGAGCAGAAAGCCTTCCACTCATTCCACCTACCTTGCAAAATGGAAGCGATTCACGCTCTGGTGTGACCAACGAGGACTCAATCCATTCGTAGTCCCTGTCCCTACCATCCTGGACTACCTCTGGTACCTTAAGGAGCAAGGTCTTGCGGTCTCCTCCCTGAGGGTACACCTGGCAGCAGTGTCCGCCTTTCGTCCATCTGTGGAAGGTCGGTCCATCTTCTCCAACCAGATGGTTTCCCGCTTCCTCAAAGGCCTGGACCACTTGTACCTGCCGGTGCGGCGTCCTGCCCCGGCCTGGGATTTGAACCTCGTCCTGGCCAAGCTTATGGGTCCGCCCTTCGAGCCTCTGGCCACGTGCTCTCTGCTCTAGCTCTCCTGGAAGACAGCCTTCCTCGTCGCAATTACATCAGCGAGACGAGTCTCTGAGCTCCGTGCTCTAACGGTTGGTCCACCATACACCGTCTTCCATGGAGACAAGGTGCAGCTTCGACCACATCCGGCCTTCCTCCCTAAGGTGGTGTCGGCCTTCCACCTCAACCAGGACATTTTCCTCCCGGTTTTCTTCCCGAAGCCGCACGCCTCACTTCGTGAGCAACAGCTACACACCCTGGACATCCGCAGGGTGCTTGCCTTTTACATCGAGTGGACGAAACCCTTCCGACATTCGACCCAGCTGTTTATCGCAGTCGCCGACCGCATGAAGGGCGAGCCGGTCTCCTCACAAAGGATTTCCTCCTGGGTGACGGCATGTATCCGCACATGCTACGAGCTTGCTCGCGTGCCAGCATGCCGCCTCACCGCTCACTCCACGAGGGCGCAAGCCTCGTTGGCTGCCTTCCTGGCCCATGTCCCCATCCAGGACATCTGTAGAGCAGCTACCTGGTCTTCTGTCCACACCTTCGCCTCCCACTACGCGTTGGTACAGCAGTCACGAGACGACGCGGCCTTCGGCTCTGCGGTTTTACACGCCGCCACGTCTCACTCCGACCCCACCGCCTAGGTAAGGCTTGGGAATCACCTGACTGTAATGCATAGGAGCAATCACTCGAAGAAGAAAAGACGGTTACTCACCGTAGTAACTGTTGTTCTTCGAGATGTGTTGCTCCTATCCATTCAAGACCCGCCCTCCTTCTCCACTGTCGGAGTAGCCGGCAAGAAGGAACTGAGGAGCGGACGGGCCGGCTGGGGTATATAACAGGCGCCATAGCGGCGCCACTCCAGGGGGCGCCAGCCGGCCCGCCGGAGTTGCTAGGGTAAAAATGTTCCGAGGAGCCGTGCACGTGCGGCGCGCACACCTGACTGGAATGGATAGGAGCAACACATCTCGAAGAACAACAGTTACTACGGTGAGTAACCGTCTTTTCCCGCAGGTGAGCTGGGGCAGGGGGCGGGGGCGCGAGGAGGGCTCCAGGTGCCGCACGGCTCCGGCCTGGACTCCGACCCCGTCCCAGGGTGGCATGGCTCCGGCCCAGGCCTGACCCTGACCCTGGCCGGCACGTGTCCGGCCCAGCCCCAGCTCTGACTGTGGCTCGCTGGGCAGCGCAGCTCCAGCCCGGCCTCTGGGCCCGGCCCCGATCTCAGCCGGGCGGCATGGCTCCGGCCCGGCTCCTGGGCCTGGGCCTGGGCCTGACCCCCACCCCGGCTGGTGCATGTCTGGCCCGGCCGCAGCTCTGACTGTGGCCCACCGGGCGGCGCAGCATCGTCCCAGCCCCTGGGCCTGGGCCTGATCCCGACCCCGGCCAGCGCATGGCCAGGCCAGAGCTGCGCTGCCTGGGCCGGCCATGCGCTGGCCGGGGTCGGGGTCAGGCCCGTGCCCGGGCCCAGGGGCTGGGCCCGAGCTGTGCCGCCCAGCGGGCCACAGTCAGAGCCGGGGCTCTGATCTTGGGACAAAAACTTGTTAATCCTCAAGTTACAATTATATATATCCAACTTTGGGTCAGGCTACACTTAGGTATCAATAGATTGGAGAGAGATTCATCCTGTTAGTCTATAAGGTGCCACAGGACTCTTTGCTGCTTTTACATCCTCTTCACAGGATATGAATAGACATCCTGCTGCTGTCCAAAACCAGAAATGTGTATTGAACACCTCTGCCTTTTCTGCGTCATTATTAACAATTTTACCATCTTCATTTCTAATGGGTCTATAGCATTGTTAGGATTTGTTTGTTTGTTCCTACTATACTTAAAAAACTCCTTATTTTTCATAGTCCTCCCAGTCACAGATTTTACCCTGATGTCTTTACCTTCCCTTATCAGTTTTCTTTATATAATAACTTCTAATGTATATGATTTGCTCTAATTCCCACTTTTACCATTTTTAAAATATAGTCCCTTTTTATTTCTATTGCTGCCTTCACTTTGCCACTGACCCAGAATGAGCTTTTAGGCAAAGTTTTATACCAGTGGAGCTCCGCAGCTCCCAAAGCCTGCTTTATAATTTTCAGCCTTCATTGACTTTCTAGGACATATTAAGCCCCAGCTGGTTGGAGGAGACAGTGCCTGCTCAGGACTTGTGGAGATACAACGTGGAAACACATGGACCACAGTCTGTGATGCACACTTTGATCTCAAAGTTGCCAACGTTGTCTGTAATGAACTACAGTGTGGAATGGCTGTATCTATCCCAGGAGGAGGACACTTTGGAGAAGGACAAGGCGAGATCTTGATTGAAGAATTCCAGTGTGTGGGGAATGAGTCTCTCCTGTTCTCCTGTCCCAGGATATCAGAAGTGAATCAGAGATGCTCACACACAAATGATGCTGGTGTCATATGCTCACGTAAGAATTCAGCACAATGTCTTTAAAATCCCAGTTCTGTGTATTCTAGATTAGGGTGAAGCAATGTACTGATCTCACTGTGTAGGGAGCTGGGTTTAATAGAGTTCGATCAAAACCCCAAACAAGCCAAGATAATTAGAAAGCGATCAAATGCCCCCTGACTTTCCTTCCTTTAACTATTTGGTATAAAATAGCTCCTAGCCTCCCTCTCTAAACCCCTTCTCTCTTCTCCCCTGGGCACACAGGGCTCCGGCTGGTGAACGGCAGCACAGCGTGCACGGGAAGGGTGGAGATCCACGTTCTTGGTGCCTGGGGAACCCTCTGTGACTCGCGCTGGGATTTACTGGACACCAATGTTCTCTGTCGACAGCTCGACTGCAGATTCGCTGAATCAGCCCCAGGAGGAGGGTATTTGGGGAAGGGAACTGGCTCTGTCCAGACTGACACATTTCACTGTAAAGGGACTGAACCCTGTTTGGGCCATTGCCCTGCTACTGCTCTGGGCGCCTCTCAGTGCTCACATGACAATGATGCCAGTGTGGTTTGCTCAGGTAAGTGCAGGAGAGATGCTGGATTAAGGACACCTGCTCCTCAGGCCTGGTCTACAATACGCGTTTATACCGAATTTAGCAGCGTTAAACCGATTTTACGCTGCACCCGTCCACACAATGAAGCCATTTATATCGATATAAATGACTCTTAATACTGATATCTGTACTCCTCCCCGACGAGGGGAGTAGTGCTCAAATCGGTATTGCCATGTCGGATTAGGGTTAGTGTGGCTGCAAATCGACGGTATTGGCCTCCGGGAGCTATCCCACAGTGCACCATTGTGACCGCTCTGGAAAGCCATCTGAACTCGGATGCACTGGCCAGGTAGACAGGAAAAGCCCTGCGAACTTTTGAATTTCATTTCCTGTTTGGCCAGCGTGGAGAGCTCACCAGCACAGGTGACCACGCAGAGCTCATCAGCACAGGTAACAATGCAGTCTCCTGAGAATCGAAAAAGAGCTCCAGCATGGACCGCACGGGAGGTACTGGATCTGATCGCTATATGGGGAGAGGATTCCGTGCTAACAGAACTCCGTTCCAAAAGACGAAATGAAAATACATATGAAAAAATTTCCAAGGCCATGATGCAGAGAGACCACAGCAGGGACTCAGTACAGTGCCGTGTGAAAGTTAAAGAGCTCAGACAAGCCTACCAGAAAACTAAAGAAGCAAACAGAAGGTCCAGGGCAGGGCCAAAAACATGCCGCTTCTACGCTGAGCTGCATGCAATTCTAGGGGGGTCCGCCACCACTACCCCACCCCTGTCCATGAATTCCAAGGTGGGGGTGGTAATCGCAGCCATGCCTGAGGATTCTGCGGACGAGGAAGATGAGGTGGAAGAGGAGGATGAGCTTGTAGAGAGCACACAGCACTCCGTTCTCCCCAACAGCCAGGAGCTTTTTCTCACCCTGACAGAATTACCCTCCCAACCCTCCCAAGCAACTTTTCCAGACAATGAAGCCGTTGAAGTGACCTCTGGTGAGTGTACCTTGTAAATATAAGACATGGTTTAAAAGCAAGCGTTTTTTAATGATTAATTTGCCCTGAGGACTTGGGATGCATTCGCGGCCAGTATAGTTACTGGAAAAGTCTGTTAACATGTCTGGGGATGGAGCGGAAATCCTCCAGGGACACCTCCATGAAGCTCTCCTGGAGGTACTCCAAAAGCCTTTGCAGAAGGTTTCTGGGCAGCGCTGCTTTATTCCGTCCTCCATGGTAGGACACTTGACCACGCCATGCATGTAGCAAGTAATTTGGTATCATTGTATGACAAAGCCTAGCTGCGTATGGTCCCGGTGTTTGCTGGCATTCAAGCAACATCCGTTCTTTATCTCGCTGTGTTATCCTCAGGAGAGTGATATCGTTCATGGTAATCTGGTTGAAATTCAGGAATTTAAGTAAGGGGACAGAGATGGCCATTCCTACTGGGCTGTTTGTCTATTGCTTAAAAGAAATCCTTCCCTGCAGGTAGCCAAGCGGGGGGAAGGGGAGGGGGTGCGATTGGCGCTGAGCTTTTCCGTGTTTGGCTAGCAGGGATCTTTTCTGCTACCAGCACACGGTTGGGGGGGTGGGGTGGGGAAAAGCGGGGTGTTTAGCAGAGATCTTCCATGATACCAGCCATGGGGTGGTTTCTGTTGCTGCATGTTAACAGGAAAGAAGCAGCACTCAACGGGCTTTGCTTGCTATTTGGGAAAGGAGGGCGCTGGATAGATGAAGGCTGCAGAAGACGAAAGACAATGGCTTACCATGGCCGCATGCAAGCAGAATTCTGATGCCCGGACCTGCGTCTGTGATCTGTAACACCAAAACCGCAGGCACTCAATATTAAGATGCAAAATGTGACCTTGTAGTGAAAACACATGTGCTATGTAAGGTGAATAGTGTTGTTCACCGTGAAAGAGTATGACCATTGTTCTCTGAAATGTATCTTTAAAATACTTCTCTCCCTTTTTTCCCTCCCTCCTGCAGCTGCAAATTTTTCAAGCCTCCCTACTTCATCCCGAAGGCTACCTCAGATAAGGCGGTGGAAAAAAAAATGCAAGAAGAAATGTTTTCGGAAATCATGGAAGTGACCCGCAATGAAAGAGATTATCTGAATGAGTGGAAGGATGTGGTAGCAAAGTACAGGAAAGATGCCAGTGACCGTGAGGACAGGAGGGACCAATGTAAGGATAGGAGAGACGAACGTGAGGACAGGAGAGATGCTCGAGATGGGAAGAGAGATACTCGAGATGAGAGGTGGCGGCAGGAAGATCAGTGGTGGTGGGATGCAACTCTGGGGCTGCTGCGTGATCAAACTGACATGCTCCGGCGTATGGTGGAGCTTCAGGAACAGCACCAGGATCACAGAGTGCCGCTGCAGCCACTGTATAACCACCCTCCCCCGTCACCATGTTCCTTAGCCTCCTCACCAGCCAGATGAGTAAGAACTCGTGGGGGTAGGCTCCGTGCACCCGCCCACTCCACCCCAGTGGACAGCCCAACCAAAAGGCTCTCATTATTATGAAATTACGAAATTTTTATAGTGGCCTTTTACTTCCCTACTATTCTCCTCCGAAACCCCACCCGGGCTACCTTGTCAGCTCTCTCCCTCTTTTTATAATTAAGTAATAAAGAATACATGATTTTTAAATGAGAGTGACTTTATTTCCTTAGAAAGCAAGCTGTGATTGAAGGGGGGTAGGGGTGGGGGGTGGCTTAAAGTGAATGAGTCAATCAAGGGTGGGGGTTTCATGAAGGAGAACGAAACAACAGTCAGACTGTACCCTGGCCAGTGGTGAAACTGGTTTTCAAAGCTTCTCTAATTTGCACCACTTCCTGGTGTGCTCTTCTAATCGCCCTGGTGTCTGGCTGTGCGTAATCAGCGGACAGGTGATTTGCCTCAGCCTCCCACCCTGCCATAAAGGTCTCCCCCTTACTCTCACAGAAATTGTGGAGCACACAGCAAGCAGCAATAACAATGGGGACATTGGTTTGGCTGAGGTCTGAGCGAGTCAGTAATGTGCGCCAGCACGCCTTTAAACGGCTAAATGCACATTCTACCAACATTCTGCACTTGCTCAGCTTGTAGTTGAACAGCTCCTGACTACTGTCCAGGCTGCCTGTGTATGGCTTCATGAGCCATGGCATCAAGGGGTAGGCTGGGTCCCCCATGATAACGACAGGCATTTCAACATCCCCAACTGTTATTTTCTGGTCTGGGAAGTAATTCCTTTGCTGCAGCCGTTTAAACAGAGTAGTGTTCCTGAAGACGCGAGCATCATGAACCCTTCCCGGCCATCCCACGTGGATGTTGGTGAAATGTCCCTTGTGATCCACCAGTGCTTGCAGCACCATTGAAAAGTACCCCTTGCGGTTTACGTACTGGGTGGCCTGGTGCTCCGGTGCCAAGATAGGGATATGGGTTCCATCTATCGCCCCACCACAGTTAGGGAATCCCATTGCAGCAAAGCCATCCACTATGACCTGCACATTTCCCAGAGTCACAACCTTTCGTAGCAGCAGCTTAGTGATTGCTTTGGCTACTTGCATCACAGCAGCCCCCACAGTAGATTTTCCCACTCCAAATTGATTCCCGACTGACCGGTAGCTGTCTGGCATTGCAAGCTTCCTGAGGGCTATTGTCACTCGCTTCTCAACTGTGAGGGCTGCTCTCATTTTTGTATTCTGGTGCTTCAGGGCAGGGGAAAGCAAGTCACAAAGTTCCATGAAAGTGCCATTCCACATGCAAAAGTTTTGCAGCCACTGGGAATCATCCCACACCTGCAAAACTATGCGGTCCCACCAGTCTGTGCTTGTTTTCCGGGCTCAAAATCGGCGTTCAATAGCTAGAACCTGCCCCATTACCAGCAGGATCTCCAAAGTGCAGGGGCCCGCAGTTTGACAGAATTCTGTGTCCATGTCCTCATCACTCTCGTCGCCGCGCTGCTGTAGTCACCGCCTCCTCGCCTGGCTTTGCAGGTCCCGGTTCAGCATTGAGTGCACGAGAATGCGCGAGGTTTTTAAAACGTCTATGATTGCTGTCTTGAGCTGAGCAGGGTTCATGCTTGCCATGGAATGGCGTCTGCACAGTTCACCCAGGAAAAAAGGCACAAAACAGTTGGCTGCTGCTGCTTTCACAGAGGGAGGGGTGAGGCTGTACCCAGAAGCACCCGCGACAATGTTTTTTGCCCCATCAGGCACTGGGATCTCAACCCAAAATTCCAATGGGCGGGGGAGACTGCGGGAACTATGGGATAGCTACCTGCAGTGCAACGCTCCGGAAATCGACTCTAGCCTCGGTACATGGACGCACACCGCCGAATTAATGTGCTTAGTGTGGCCGCGTGCACTCGACTTTATACAATCTCTTTTACAAAACCGGTTTATGTAAAATCGGAATAATCCTGTAGTGTAGACATACCTTCTGTGTGTGACACTGCCCCCAGAGCAGGGGAACCTCAGGGCACAGCAAGGAGAGGGGGAGTTAGATCCTAACACACGTATAATAATAGTAAATGTATTAAAGATAAAATGTAAGTAAATCATATTTTCACAAAAGAATAGTTGTGACCTGGGAAACCCCTGAATTCTCCAGTTAAAACATCAGCAACTTTGTCCTTACTCAGGGCAGCAGAGCAGGGGCAGCACTTTGTCCTTCAGGTTACATAAATGTCACCAATTCATTGTCTCCAGCCTTCTCTAATGGCAATTGTGGGGAAGGGGCTAGTAGTAACTTCCAATATGGAGGTTGCTTCACACTTTCTATTATGTAAATATTCTTGGCACCTTCTTGAGAAACTCTTGCGCCTTTCTTGATTGACAGAGTCTTTGCAATTTGGGAAGGGGTAAGTGCTGGGGCGAGGAAGGTGCCTTCTTCTAGTGCAGTAAGATTCCTTCCGGGTTTGGCTGAATTATAAACTGCTGAAAATCACCATTCCCCTTCTCTCATGTGCATTCCTAAGGGTATTTTTGGTAGCACACCACAGAGAAAGTAGTGCTTTCACTCACTTAGCTTTTTTTACTTTTTTCACACGATTCCAACTGAAAATTTCAAAAGATTTTTTCCCCAGCTTTCTTACACTTTTTTACTTTTTTCTAACTTTTTACAGTGGAAGAAAAGATGAAAAAATAGAAAGGGGGAGGAAGTGGGGAAACCTGTAAATCCAAAAACTGGAAAGGAAAATTGAATGTTTCATTTTCCAAAAGTTGAAATGAATCAACATTTTAGTTAAAGCAGCAAAGAATCCTGTGGCACCTTATAGACTAACAGATGTTTTTGCAGCATGAGCTTTCGTGGGTGAATACCCACTTCTTCGGATGCTGCTGCAAAAACATCTGTTAGTCTATAAGGTGCCACAGGATTCTTTGCTGCTTCTACAGAACCAGACTAACACGGCTACCCCTCTGATACTTAACATTTTAGTTAGAATCTAAACAAAAATTCTCACTCCATTTCCACATAACAGTATCTCAGATCTGTTTGAAAATTGAAATAGTGCATTTGAAATACTTCACAGGAAAAATGTGGAGTTGTTGGACCAGCTCTCATAGTTACCTTTTATAAAAAAAATTAAACAGTGTTATTTAGTTTACTTAGTCAAAGCCAAAGGCACAAGAATTATAAAATACCAGCATTAACGTTACCTATTGTGACAGATCCAAACTAGTGGGGTACAGGAGTCTGGTCCTATTTGGTATCCAGGAAGTGCGAGGGCGTACAGGAGTCTGGTAGAGGGCAAATATATTGGTCACTGGATGAGTAGTTTTCTGTTCCCTGAGTGACCAGAGCAGGGGCTGCACTAAAGTAATCAGGAACCTGCTAGAACCAATTAAGGCAGACAGGCTGATTAAAACACCTGCAGCCAATCAAGGCAGGCTAATCAGGGCACCTGGGTTTAAAAAGGAGCCCACTCCAGTCAGGAGAGGAGGAGCCAGAGGAGAGGAAGTGCATGTGAGGAGCTGGGAGCAAGAGGCGCAAGGAGCTGAGAGTGACAGGGTGTGCTGCTGGAGGACTAAGGAGTACAAGCATTATCAGACACCAGGAGGAAGGTCCTGTGGTGAGGATAAAGAAGGTGTTTGGAAGAGGCCATGGGGAAGTAGCCCAGGGAAGTGTAGCTGTCATGCAGCTGTTACAGGAGGCACTATAGACAGCTGCAATCCACAGGGCCTTGTGCAATCCCCCCAAACCTCCCAACTCCTGATCAGACACAGGAGGAGTTGATCCAGACTGTGGGGAAGATCACTGAGATCAGCAAATCTGCCAATAAGCGCAGGACCCACCAAGGTAGAGGAGGAACTTTGTCACACTATGTAATGTTAATTCATCCCTGCACCCACCCTTCTGTATATACATTATGATACAGTCTAATTGTATGCACACATCCTATTATTCTCACCTAACCCCAGCTACTGCCTCCTTCAGTGCTCTGGGAGGATGTTGCTCAGGGGATGGGGGAGCTGTTGAATATTTATTTTTATCCTCATCATTCAACATGTGATCCAGGGCCTTATTCACTCTACATACCATGTAAACACTACATTGAATAAAGAATTATTACTTTCTTCATAGGCTTTTCTATGGTGCTTGTCATCAGAGTATGAGAATACAACACAAACATTAATGAATTTGTCTTCATAAAACACCTGGGAGATAGAATCTTATGAGGCCCATTTCAAAAGTGACATAGGCACTTAGAAGCCCAAGAATAACATTTTCAAAAGTGTCTAAGTGACTTAGGAACTTAAATCCCATTTTCTCCAGTAACGTAGGAGCCCAAGAACCATGCAGACTTCTCCCTCTTGCTGCCTAAGTCACTTCTGAAAATGACACTTAGGCTCCTATATCAATTAGCTGCTTTTGAAAATTTGACATACAATGATTAAAGCTAAAATTCGAAATCTGGGGTGATTGGGCAGCAACCTGAGACCTTCAGGGCCTGATTCTTCAGAGTACTCACCATGTCTGCAGAGCTTTTTGTGTTCAAAGTACTGTCCAGACATTAATAATCCCTCACCAAACTCAAGGGAAGCAGATGGGTAAGTATTATTATTAGCTCCATTTTACAGATGGTGAAACTGAGAGAGAAAAGCAAAGTGACTTGCCCGAGGCCGCCCAGTGATTCAGCAGCAGAGACAGGATAAAACAAAGTGTTTTCACTTGCAGCCCTGTGCTGGTTCCTGACCACACTGCCTGACTGCAGAAGACCTAAGCAGCCACAGCTTCTCTTGACCCTAGTGGCAGTTGTGAGTGCTTAGTACTTCTGCAAATCACACCCCATAAAAACTGGCTTAAGAGACCTGCTCAGCATCACCTGTGAAGTCTGTGGCAGAGGCAGGAACAGAACTGAGCTGTACTGAATGAGGGTCACTGCTCTTAACAAGATTATCCTAGTTCTTCCTGCGCTCCCTTGCTCCTTCTCTACAGGCCTTCCAGTGTCTAAAGTGAATGAGGCAGGGGTCGTACAGGCAACAGCCTGAGGCTGCACAACCCAATTTATCCCTCCTGGGCACTGAAAGTGGCCAGGGCCCTGCGAGAAAAAACTAATTGACTAGAAAACTTAATTTTAATAATCAGCCAATCTGGTTCCCTTGTGGCTAAATGGAGCCCGTCTTATGGGTCTACAGATCCGCAGAGTTTTAATACCCAAAGAGGCCATTGTGATCATCTGCTTCTCCCCTCACCAAAGGGATCCCTCCTGCTTAATGAAGTTGCAGCTCCCCTCTCTGCCCCATCTTCTCAGCCATGTACAGAGTCTCCACAGGGCTTCTTGCCTGGCTGGAGCTGGGGTCCTTAGAGAGAAACCTACTGCAGAAGCCCTGGATTTCAACCTTCTTCCTAATAATGGACATTTAGCTTCCAGGACTGTCTCCCACAGAGCCCAGAGTCACTGGTGCTGTTACACACCATGACTAAGCCTATAGGGCCCTGCTCAGCACTCACAACAGACATCTACTCTCCTCTTCACAGCTGATACCTTTGTACCTTGGGGGCAAATCACCTCTCAGTTCTCCTGCTTCTCACAGAGGCTGCTACCTGCATTCCTAACTGAATTCCCTGCTGTCCTGCCCTGCCTCTCCTAACTACCTACCCAGCCCATGCCCTGGTTCTTGGAGGGAACTCCCCAGCACATGGGGATGCTGATTTCTCCCTATAGTTCTTGGAAGGAGAATCCGTTCTAAGGAAAAAACACCTGGTTCCTTCAGGACGAGCTCCATCTGCTATGACCCCTTCTGACCTTCCTGAGGGGCTGTGGTACCCAGTTATATCCATGAGCCTCCTCTGAAAGCCCCAAATCTACTCTCTACCCTCACACTAAACTAATGACGTAGCTAGGACAGGAAACCTGGGTGGGCCCTGGCTTTCGGGGGGTGGGCACTGACTGGATGGGCAGAGAGAGGGGTGTAGGAGGGATCTGGTGCCCTGGGGAGGGGGCAGGAGGGAGGGGGCTCTCCTCCCTCCACCCTTTCCAGCCGGCCCTTACAGCTCAACAGGCACTCAAAGCTGAGGCTGCCCAGGGCACACAGACTGCAGGGCATGCCTAGGGTAACCAGATAACAAATGTGAAAAATTGGACAGGTGGTGGGAGGTAATAGGTGCCTGGACTTTAGCAAAGCTTTTGGCACAGTCTTTCACAGTATTCTTGCCAACAAGTTAAAGAAGTATGGGCTGGATGAATGAACTATAAGGTGGATAGAAAGCTGGCTAGATCGTCAGGCTCACTGGTTAATGATCAATGGCTCCATGTCTAGTTGGCAGCCTGTATCTAACGGAGTGCCCCAAGGGTCGGTCCTGAGGCTATTTTTCCTTCAATATCTTCATTAATGATCTGGAGGATGGTGTGGACTGCATCCTCAGCAAGTTTGCAGATGACACTAAACTGGGAGGAGTGGTAGATATGCTGGAAGGTAGGGTTAGGATACAGAGGGACCTAAGACAAATTAGAGGATTGGGCCAAAAGAAATCTGATGAGGTTCAACAAGGACAAGTGCAGAGTCCTGCACCTAGGATGGAAGAATCCCATGCACTGTTACAGACTAGGGACCGAATGGCCAGGCAGCAGTTCTTCAGAAATGGAGCTAGGGATTAGAGTGGATGAGAAGCTGGATATGAGTCGACAGTATGCCCTTGTTGCCAAGAGGGCTAATGGCATTTTGTGCTGTATAAGTAGGGGCATTGCCAGCAGATCGAGGGACATGATCATGCCTCTCTATTGGGCACTGGTGAGGCCTCATCTGGAGAACTGTGTCCAGTTTTGGACTCCACACTACAAGAAGGATGCGTGAAAATTGGAAAGAGTCCAGCGAAGGGCAAAAAAAAAATGATTAGGGGGCTGGAGCACATGATTTATGAAGAGAGGCTAAGGGAACTGGGATTATTTAGTCTACAGAAGAGAAGAATGAGGGGGGATTTGATAGCTGCTTTCAACTACCTGAAAGGGGGTTCCAAAGAGGATGGATCTAGACTGTTCTCGGTCGTACCAGATGACAGAATGAGGAGTAATGGTCTGAAGTTGCAGTGGGAGAAGTTTAGGTTGGATATTAGTGAAAACTTTTTCACTAGGAGGGTGGTGAAGAACTGGAATGGGTTACCTAAGGAGGTGGTGGAATCTTCACCCTTAGAGGTTTTTAAGGTCAGGCTTGATAAAGGCCTGGCTGGGATGATTTAGTTGGGACTTGGTCCTTCTTTGAGCAAGGGGTTGGACTAGATGACCTCCTGAGGTCCCTTCCAACCCTGATATTCTATGATTCTATATAAGAACCCCGCCCTCAAATATCAGAACTGTCCGTATAAAGTCAGGACAGCTGTTTACCTAGGTGTGCCTTGGGGTGAAGGGGCTCCTAGTGTGAGATAGTTCTCGGTGTCCATCAGCCCAGCCACATCCCTTTCCTGCCGGCACTGAGAGCTGCTGCCCAGTTTCCGGACCCAGCATTAGCCCCACACAGATCTGCCCCCACAAGGCACACCCTCCACGGGGCTAGTGCTGGATTCAGAGACCAGGGAAGCAGCACATGGCACCGGCAGGAGAAAGAAACGGCCAGGCTGATGGATACCGACCTGGGGTTAGGGATCCCAGCCTATGGATTCGGGGGGCTCCAGCCCTGATTTGGCTTGGCCTGGATGCTATCTGGGTGGGCCACGTCCCAGCCATGGCTTCATCCCTGCACTACGCTAGCTGCATGCAGGCATTCTCCTGGTGCATTCTTAGGGCGAACTCCTGGCTCCGTTGAAGTCAATGGAGGTTTTACTATTGCCTTCAGTGGGGCCAGGATTTCACTCTTAGCCTTGAAATGTTATTTGGCTACCAAGATCCTTGAGCTGTTTGGGTCCAATGCACACACACTGCACCTGTCAGGTTGCCATACTAGCACATACTGTACCTGACACAGCCGGTGGGTGCGCCCTGCACTGACTCTGCTGTTGTCTTTTAACACTGTCAGTCTCTCCTGGCTGCACCTGTGTCTGAACTCAGTAAGTAATTACTAATTTGCCACCTTGCTGTAGGACTCAATGATTCTGAGATACATGCAAAGACTGAGATTCACATCCCCAGAGAGTCACAATATTCACCAACAGAGAACGTCCCCTTCCCTGCCCCACACACAGCCTGCTTAGTGTGGTGTGAATTGATCAGCTGGAATCTCACACTGGGCTCAGTGATGACACCACACTTCAGGGGACAGCTCCAGTCAGAACCACCAGTGCCAGGAACTATCTAACACCGGGAGCTCCTGCACTGGACCCAGGTGAACCAAGAAAGTTGCCACCTACTGAGCAAAGATCAGAGGGAACTAAGGGAATTTACCAACGATAACCTGTTGCTGACCACCATGAACCCTGCTCTTCCATTGGCCAAACTCCCTCAAGGCAAACTTGCCTAAATCATTCACTACGCATGTGCTAAGTGCTTGTGCAGACACCAGTCACTGGCTTCCAGGCATTTAAGCCTGGATAAAGTGACTACAAACTTCAGCAGCCATTCCACCACCACACACAGAGACTATTTTCCCAAACAGTGACCTGCAGGAATTCCCTCGCTCACTCATTTACAGGGGCTGCTAGCAAGCCCTGCTGTCAAGCTCAGAGTTTTACAATCCTTATAGCACCTTCCACTTATAGAGTGAAAAGTGTCTTCTGACAGATGTGGTTCCTTTCAACACTGTGACATACTCTGATCACTGGCTCACACCTTCTTATTGAGAAACAGTCCATAATTTCATGCACACTCTGTATTATTTCTAGTGTATAACAGGCAGTGTTATTCAGTGTATTTCCCATCTTTCCTGAGTCCAGGTCGCTCTGAATCACTCAGACTGCTGAATGGAGAGAGCTGGTGTGACGGGAGAGTTGAGATTTCCCTCCATGGTGCATGGGGCAGAGTGCTGGATGACCAGTGGGACATGAACGATGCCAGTGTGGTGTGCAGACAGCTCCAGTGTGGAGTCGCTGAGAAAACTTATAACCCCCCTAAGTCTGAGCGAGGAACCGGCCCCGTGGGGCTGAGAAGGGTCCAGTGTGCAGGAAACGAGACTAATATAATGCTGTGCATCACCTCCACATCTGAGACAGCTCAGACAGGAATTGCTGAGGACGTTGGTGTCATTTGTTCAGATGATTCATTTCCAAATCTCACAAACATTTTCTGTTCAGTACGAAAATACATATTAACTGCTGGGATCTATCCCTGCAGGGAGCAGGTGGATCAGACTGGTGAATGGGACAGGTCGCTGTGCCCAGAGAGTGAAGATTTATTACAATGGCAACTGGGGGATAGTCTGTGATTATTCCTGGGATCAGTCGGACTCCAATGTTGTTTGCAAACAACTGGGATGTGGACGTGCCATCAGTGCAACTGTCTGTGCTCATTATGGGAAAGGATCTGGGCAGATCTGGCTGGATGATGTGAACTGCTCTGGGAAGGAATCCGATCTCTGGGCATGAACTTCCAGGGGTTGGGGCCAGCACAACTGCAGACACAAAAAGGACACGGGAGTTCTCTGCTCAGGTCTGTTCTGGGAATGCTCTTGTGAGCCGTGTTAGCAGGGGATTTAATCACTAAGAATGATACTTTCCCTGACTGTCTCTGCCTCCCTTTCCCTTGTGTAACTATGTACCAGGGTCACCATTAGAAAGTCCTCAGCTCCCACCCAGAGATACTGGAAGTATTGGAAGATTTCCCTAATGTTAGAATGCTGCATCTCAGGTGTCTGAAGGAGACTGTATCATGGAAAGCAGTGACTGAAAAGTATGTGGGGTCCTAGTGGAGAAATAACTGAACATGAGCTCCCAGTGCTGTGTGTGGTAAAATAGGCTAATGAGAACCATGGATGTATAAACAGGGGAGTAGTGAGTAGGAGGGACTAAATTTTACTGTTGTATATGGCCCCAGTGAAACAGATACTGGAATACTGTGTTCAGTTCTGATGTCCACAAAAATTGGAGAGGGAGCAGAGAAGAGCCACAAAAGTGATCTGATGGCTTGAATACAAGCCTTACGGTGAGAGATTTAAGATGCTGAATCTGTTCAGCTTATCAAAACAACCAAGAGATAACTTGATTACAGTGCATAAGTTCCTTCACAAGGAGAACATACCACTTACTAAAGGGCTCTTTAATCTAATGGAGGAAGGCAGAACAAGAGTCGATGGCTGGAAGCTGAAACCAGACAAATTTGCCTCAGAAATAAGGTACATGTTTTTAACAGGGAGGGTGATTAACCATCAGAACAAACTACCAGGGAAATGGTGCATTCTGCATCTCTTGAAGTCTTTCTGTCTAGACCGGATGCCTTTCTGGAAGCTCTACTTAAGTCAAACTCAAGTTATTAGGCTCTATGCAGCTGTTTTACAGAAGGTCAAGCTATTTGATCTCATGATCCCTGTCACGATTTCTGGAGTGACTCATGGCACTGAGTGCCCGCCTCAGGGCAGATGGTGAGAAACAAGGTAACACCCCAAACTGGTGATGTGTTCTACAAATACATTTCACCAAGACAGTAACAGATGTGAACTCCTGGACCAATGTTCCCTCTAATTTTTTGCATCCATGTGTGGAATGAATTTTGTTATGTGCATCAGTATAGAGATGATGTGTGGCGGGGTTGAGGCCGAGGAGTTCAGAGTGTGGGAGGCGGCTCAGGGCTGGGGCAGAGAGTTGGGAGTATGGGGAGGGGTGAGGGCTCCGGCTGGGGTGTGGGCTATTGGGTGGGGCCATGGATGGGGTGGGGCTATGGGGGTATGGGCTATGGGGTGCAGGCTGCCGTGGGGCTGCGGCAGGAAGAGAGGCCTCCCCCAAGCCCTTATGGCTGCAGCAGCCTGGGACCAGGGGAGAGGCACCTCTCCCCACTGTGGCAGCTCTGGGGCTGGGGAAGAGGCGCCTTTCCAGTCCAGGCCCCTTTGGCTGCGTCCCTATGTGGCCTTTGATAACCTGCTGTGTGGCCACATGGCCGTGCAGCTGAGAGGAAACATAGTCCCCTTAGACTCTTCTGTCTATCTTGTCAACCACACAAACTGGACTTAGCGATAATTGGTCACTTCCACCAAAAATCACACAGCAATCAGGCTTCTTCCAGAGACCAGTCACCAGATCTGTTGATACCCTACATCTTGCACCAAAACAATGCCTGTAGCCAATCCTGTAATAAACTATATACAGGTTTATTAACTCATAAAAAGAAATAAAAGGGCTATTTACACAGTTAAAGCAAGCAATCATCTATACACAAATGAGTTACCATTTACATCCTAGGAATGACAGAATTATAGTGATCTGTCAATTCCAAATGTCCTTCAGCGCTGACTCAGGGGTAACCCCTTGGGGTCTCTGGCTTCAGTTTGGTGTCTCTAGCCCTGTCACAGTTCAAACAGCCAAAAAGATGAAAAATCTTCACATCTATTATTTTTATTTCCCTCTTCCAGCCTTCAAAGCGATGGGACAAGACTGTCTGCAGGTGCTGCTCCAGATAATCCTCTGGGATGGATGGTGGGATGATTCCCATGCCTGAGTTCACAAGTTCAGAGCAAACATTTTCAAACTTATAAAGCAAAACGTACATATTTTCTTGTAGCATGAACCACAGACATTACAAGTGAGATTAATGCCTGCAGCAACTAACAACCATTTCATAGAGTCTAAATAGATTCTTACAGGGCTAATACCTGTTTTGAGCAAAACTGACACCTGGTCTGTTCTCCAGCTATGAGATTGTCAGTTCTCAGCTAAGGCCTGCAGCCTGGGCAAGAGCTGGCATCTGACCTTCCAATGTCACAATCCTTCCTGGCCTTTATCTATTACAATCTGTATGTAGCTGCTGTTAATGGTGGCCTTCCAGAGATTCCCACTGTATTTCTAAGGGGCCTGTGATGTGTAAAAGAGTCTCTCATTCTCTAGCAGTTGCTCCTGCAGAATGATGCACAGGATCGTTAGCAATCGCTGGGATTTCACTCTTCACACCCCAGTTCATTTCAGAATCAGACCATTTAAATTGCCCTTTTGTGCATTTCCTTCTAGAGTTCACAGATCTGAGGCTGGTGAGCGATAGTGACTGTGCTGGGCGGCTGGAGGTTTTCTACAATGGGACGTGGGGCAGTGTTTGCTCCAATCAGATGTCTGGAGTCACCGCAGCAATTGTCTGCAAACAGCTGAACTGTGGGGATGGAGGGCAGATTGAAAGAGAATTTGAATATGGAGCAGGTTCTGGTCCCACATGGCTGAACCACGTGGCATGCAGTGAGCAGCACAGTTCCCTGTGGCAGTGCCCGTCAGAGCCCTGGGATCCAAAGTCATGTGATAACTGAGCAGAAGAGACCCATATTTCTTGCACTGGTAATTCTGAAACGACCAGCATGTGCCCGTGCAAACACACATATACATGACGTGTTCAATTAATTGAAAGATTAGGATAGAACTTGTTGTTCATATCTCAGTGTAGGCAGATTTAAATTCTCAACATAAGATAAAAACATATTTTCACAATCTTTTATAGGAATAAGCATTTGTCTGATTAACAACTGTCATAAACAGATAGTTAAGGGTTAATGCCTCTTTTACCTGTAAAGGATTAAGAAGTTCACCTAGCCTAGCTGACACCTGACCAGAGGAACAAATGGGGGAACAAGATGTTTCAAAAGGAAGGAGGGAAGTTTCCTTTGTTTAGTCAGTTTCAGTTTCAGCCAGAGTGAAAAAGATCAAGGAACCAGCCTCTTATCAGAGTAGTAAGTTTTAGAAAGGAATAAATAGGTTTATGTTTATTTTCTTTTGTGACTTGTCTTGGTTCCATTAAGGGAATTATCAAATTGGGTATTCTTGTTTGTATTAAGATTTTTGTCCAGGGGAACATCCTGTGTTTTCAATCTATTGTCTGTGAGATTAGCTGATATGCTGTCTCCCAGACGTTTTTTTTTCTTTCTTTTACCTTTCTTTTCTTTAATTAAAAGCCTTCTTTTAAGAACCTGATTGATTTTTTCCCTGTTTTTTTAGATGTAAGGGAATTAGATCTGGACTCACCAGGGATTGGTGGGGGTGAAAAGGGAGGGGCAAGGAGTAATTCTTCCTTGTTTTTGAGATCCAAGGGAATTGGATCTGGACTCACCGGGAAATTGGTGGAGGAGTCTCTCAAGGCTACCCAGGGAGGGGAAGGTTTTGGGGGGAAAGGGAGTGATCCAGGTACTCAGAAATTCTGGATGGTGGCAGCGAGACCAGATCTAAGCTGGTAATTAAGCTTAGAAGTGTCCATGCAGGTCCCCACATCTGTACTCTAAAGTTCAGAGTAGGGGTGAGACCTATGACAACAACAAACATGGAAGTTAATCAATTAATTATAAAAGAGACACAGTGAGATAAGGTAGTGTGAGAGTGAAGAAAAGCCTCTCCCTAAAGACCGTCATTAGGCAGATCTGTGGTTATTAATCCTTTTGGGATGAACAATTAGAGATGGGCCCAGGCTGTGCAGTTTGGGTCGAGACTGGAATCCCCCACAAGTCTGGGTGTGTGTTGGCCTGTGTGTCTGAGTAACAGCTGAAGAGCAAATTAGTTAGGTATGAAATGACCCAGGGTATGTCTACACTACAAGAGTAGTTCGATTTAACTTAGGTCGAATTTGTGGATTCGACCTTATGAAGTCGAATCTGTGTATCCACACTAAGGACACTAATTCGACTTTGTGAGTCCACACTAACGGGGCAAGCATCGACATTGGAAGCGGTGCATTCTGGGCAGCTATCCCACAGTTCCCGCAGTCCCCGCTTCCCATTGGAATGCTGGGTAGAGCCCCCAATGTCTGCTGGGGGAAAAATGTGTCGAGGGTGGTTTTGGGTAACTGTCGTCATTCAACCGTCACTCCCGCCCTCCCTCCCTGAAAGCGCCGGCGGGAAATCTGTTTGCGCACTTTTCTGGTCAGTTACAGCGTGGACGCCACAGCACTGCGAGCATGGAGCCCGCTGCGATCATCGCTGCACTTATGGCCGTTGTCAACTCCTCGCACCTTATCGTCCACCTCTTCCACAGTCAGCTGCTGAGAAATTGGGCGAGGATGCTCCGGCAGGACGGTGAGGACATGAAGTGTCAGAGTGGCACAGACCTCTCACAAAGCACGGGACGCCGCGCCGCGGACATCATGGTGGCAATGGGTCACGTTCATGCTATGGGAGGGCGATTCTGGGCCCGGGAAACAAGCACGGACTGGTGGGACCGCATAGTGCTGCAGGTCTGGGATGAATCACAGTGGCTGCGAAACTTCAGGATGCGTAAGGACACTTTCCTTGAACTGTGTGACTTGCTGTCCCTTGCCCTGAAGTGCCAGGACACCCGGATGCGAGCAGCCCTGAGTGTGCAGAAGCGAGTGGCCATAGCCCTCTGGAAACTTGCAACGCCAGACAGCTACCGGTCAGTAGCGAACCACTTTGGCGTGGGCAAATCTACCGTGGGGGTTGCTGTGATGCAAGTAGCCCACGCAATCGTTGACCTACTGCTCTCAAAGGTAGTGACCCTGGGAAACGTCCAGGTCGTCATAGATGGCTTCGCCGCGATGGGATTCCCAAACTGCGGTGGGGCTATAGATGGCACTCACATCCCTATCCTGGGACCGGCCCACCAGGCCAGCCAGTATATTAACTGAAAGGGCTACTTTTCAATGGTGCTGCAAGCACTGGTGGACCATAGGGGACGTTTTACCAACATCTACGTCGGGTGGCCGGGCAAGGTTCATGACGCGCGTGTTTTCAGGAACTCTTGTCTGTTTAGACGCTGCAGGAAGGTAGTTTCTTCCCGGACCACAAAATAACTGTTGGGGATGTGGAGATGCCTACAGTGATCCTCGGGGACCCAGCCTACCCGCTAATGCCCTTGCTCATGAAGCCCTATACAGGTGTCCTGGACAGTGACAAGGAGCTCTTCAACTACCGGCTGAGCAAGTGCAGAATGGTGGTGGAGTGTGCTTTCGGACGTCTCAAGGGGAGATGGAGGAGCTTACTGACTCGCTCAGATCTCAGCGAAACCAATATCCCCATTGTTATTGCAGCTTGCTGTGTGCTCCACAAACTCTGAGAGAGCAAGGGGGAGACCTTTATGGCGGGATGGGAGGTTGAGGCAAATCGCCTGGCTGCTGATTACGCTCAGCCAGACACCCGTGCGATTAGAAGAGCCCAGCGGGAAGCGCTGTGCATCCGGGAGGCTTTGAAAGCTAGGTTCCTCAGAGAGCAGGGTAACCTATGACTGTCCAATCTCTTTACAGAGAAACTGAACCTGCCCCTGTTTCAGTTACTATTGACTTTTTTCAGCGGTTACATACCCCGTTCACCAGGTTTCCCCCCTTCCAACAGACGTTTAAAAATAAAGTTATTGGAACATTTTTAATTAACAAAGTTTTCTTTACTAACGAATTCGCGTTAAAGGGTTCAAACAGGGACGCAGACTGTGGTGGGTACGGTGTGCAATGATGTACAGACTGCTTCTACACTTGAGGAATGACAGGCTCCTGCTCCTACAGTGGTCTCTGCGGGGAGGACGGTTACAGGAGGGTGTGCAGAAAGGGGTGGGTTTGCAGGAAGGGGGTGAGGGGTGTGTGGGAAGGGTGAGTAGGTGTAGGGGGATGATGGCTCTGGCTGGGGCTCAGGGCATCGGAGAGGCTCATGGCTAGGGTGGAAGGGCATGGTAAGGGCAGCCTGCCTTGCCATTTGTGGATGCCAGGCGCTCAGACCCTGGGGCAGCATACACCACCCAGACTGACCTGGGGCAGCAGACACCTCCCAGAGTGACCCGGGTGCCTAGTGACTGCACTCTGTGTGTGATCTGCTGTTGATCCTGCCCCCATGTCTGTACCCTGGTAATGGTGGCTGTCCTATGCAATTAACAAATCCCTATCTCCCCTTCACAAAAAATCTTCTGCAAAGAAACATGATGGAAACAGTAATGAACAGCAAACTATTTTTAATACTCAACTACACAGTTGGGGGATGAAACTGGGATTTTGGATTGGGTGAGCCAGGAAGGGAAGCAATTCTCATACTTTAGGGAATGAGAGCTGTTTGTTACATGAGCGCTCTGCTGGGATGGAGTTGTAGGGATATTAAAGAAGGTTTATATTAAACATGGTTTATATGAGAAATGATTTATTGATTTATTGTTAATTAATACTTTATAACTTAAGGTTTATGTTAGAAGTAAATTTGTGATTCCCAACATTTAGCTTCTAACCTGCAAGCCACCAGCTGTGTCTGTGTAAAGCCTGCTCAAAGAGATACTTGGTATAAAACTTGTTAAGCTCAAAGAAATACTTTGTATAAAACTTGTTAAACATTAATTATCTCTAAGTAAGCCAAAACAGTAGCTGTTATAGTGTATAGATAGAGACCCCCACCCTCTGTAAGTTTTCATCTCACTTTATCTTTGCTTGTTAAAAGACAGGGAGTCTCACATAAATTGGTAACACCCCAAAAGGTAAAGAGACAGTGAAATAGATGTGATTAAGATAGAGAATGTATGTGAATGCATGCCTAGTTTAAACAATGAATGAATGGTTAGGGAGTCACCAGCCTGAAGAATTCAGTGTTGGCTGAAGAAGGTGTCAAGTGGGATCAACCAGATGACCCACCACACCTCAAAGGAAGGAAAAACAAGTATCTGACAGAATGGAGCCAGCCATCTGCTGATTGATTTAGCAACAGCAAAATGAAGCAACTCTCATGAACTGACATAGGGAAAAATCCTTATAAAACTGGACTCTAAAGAATAAGGACTTTGAGTCTATGGTTCTGCTGCCAGCCTCCAGGAGCATCAGATGCATCTGACACAGACTCGGCTCCATCCTCATGACCAAGATACCTGGCCAGTAACTTGGCATGAGCAACATCTAGGCTGGTAACTATAACATCTATACAGAACCTGAATGAATGATTGTGTGGATGAATATATGTGTGTGCGTGTGTATAAGGAATAAGTAGTAATAGAAACAAGTAGGAAAACATTGTCTTTTGTTTTGTTATGGTATTTACAATAAATGTGGCATCTTTGCCTTATCCCTCTTAATAAGATCCTGCTGGTTTTTATTATATTGGTACAACAGAGTGACAGTTTTCACGGCCCCTAGCGCCCCTCCTTCTTGTGATTTTGGGTGAGGGGGGGACAGGACTTTGTGGCGGGGGAGGGCGGTTGCAGATACAGTTCAGGGGGGCTCTCTGCTCCTGCCTGCGGTCCTGCAGAACATCCACAAGCCGCCGGAGCGTGTCCGTTTGCTCCCTCATTAGTCCAAGCAGCGTTTGAGTCGCCTGCTGGTCTTCCTGCCGCCACCTGTCCTCCCGTTCGCTGTGTGAGCACTGCTGCTGAGAGAAGGTCTCCCTCCACTGGCTCTGCTGGGCCGCCTCGGCTCTGGAGCAGGCCATCAGTTCAGCGAACATCTCGTCCCGAGTCTTTTTCTTTCGCCGCCTAATCTGCGCCAGCCTCTGTGAGGGGGATGCCGGGGCAGTTCGGGAAACAGCCGCAGCTGTGTGATGGGAAAAAGGAAGTGATTTCCTTGCAAAGATACATGTTTGCGAACACTGAACACAGTCTAGTCTGTTTCTGTGAACAAGACCATACACGGCACCTATCTCATGCGCTCTCAGGACAAGTTCGAATTTTCGGCATTCACTTTCATTGCCTGGGGTCTTGCACTGGAGATCAGACAAGCGGGGCAGGACAGCAGAATCCATGTAGCAGCCAGGCCTGGTAAGCCGTAAACTTTAGGCTGCTTAACAGTTAATGGATAGCAGTGCCCTCCTGCTGCAGGCAATCTGGAAAGCATAAAGTCTGACCCTGTTCCAGCCCCTCACGGCTGTCCCCGGGAAAGATCCCTGTATGCTTTCCCTCTGCAGCCTCCACCACGTGGCTGTTAAACGACGGTCATTGTTAAGCAAAGGAAAAGTGAAGCATTCCCAATAGTAACATTACACTAATTCCCCTAATTAGATGCAGCAGTCGCCGAGCGAGATCACCCTGAGGCGGGTCACTAAGAGAGACAGAGAGCGCATGCTGTGTGAATCCCTGCACAGACCAGGGCCCTATGCTGCCATGCTCGTTGAGGCAATGCTCCCACTGTACCTGAGGATAGCCTGGCGCGGAAGAGTGTGCTTCCACGGAGCACCCAATAAGGCACCTCTCCCCAGGAACCTTCTGCGGAGGCTTTTCGAGTACCTCTACGAGAGCTTCGTGGAACTCTCCCAAGAGGATTTCTGTTCTATCCCTATATGTATTGACCTTCTTTTCATATAGTTTTTATTCCTGTTTTTTAAAAAATAAATGTTTACATGTTTATAGCACTTACCAACTGATCCTTCCCCTGATTCAGAGTCCGGGTTAACGGCCGGGGAGGGTTGGTAGGGGATCTCTGTGAGGCTGATGAAGAGATCCTGGCTGTCGGGGAAAGCAGTATTGTAAGCGCTGTCGCCTGCCTTGTCCTCCACAAACCCTTCCTCATCTTCCCCATCCGCGAACATCGCCAAGAAACTGCCCATCGACACTATCCCATCCTCAGAGTCCACGGTCACTGGTGGGGCAGTGGTGGCAGACCCACCGAGAATGGCATGCAGTGCCTCATAGAAGCAGCATGTCTGGGGCTGGGCTCCGGAGCGTCCGTTTGCCGCTTTGATTTTTTGGTAGCCTTGTCTCAGGTCCTTGATTTTCACGCAGTACTGCGTTGCATCCTCGCTATATCCTCTGAGTGCCATGGCTTTGGAGACCTTCTCGTAGGTCTTTGCATTCCGTTTTTTGGAGCGCAGCTCCGAAAGCACAGACTCATCGCCCCACACAGCGATCAGATCCAAGACTTCCCGGTCAGTCCATGCTGGGGCCCTCTTTCTACTCTGAGATTGCATGGACCCCTCTGCTGGAGAGCTCTGCATTGGTGCCGGTGCTGCTGAGCTCGCCCCGATGTCCAACCAGGAATTGAGATTCAAAATGGCCAGACAGGAAAAGGAATTCAAATTTTCCCGGGGCTTTTCCTGTATGGCTGATCAGAACATCTGAGCTCGGACTGCTGTCCAGAGCGTCAACACAGTGGTGCACTGTGGGATAGCTCCCGGAGCTACTAAGGTCGATTTCCGTCCACACATAGGCTAACTCGACATAGCCATGTCGAATTTAGTGCTACTCCCCTCGTCGGGGTGGAGTACCGAATTCGAACTAAAGAGCCCTCTAGGTCGAACTAATTAGCTTCCTGGTGTGGACGGTTGCACGGTTAAATCGAATTAACGCTGCTAAATTCGACATAAACTCCTAGTGTAGACCAGGCCCCAGAGTTCACATTTCAGTTCAGACAGTGTTGAAATTAGGGGTTTCAAACACAGGTAAATTCTACTCCCACATCACACACACAATCCAATGAATTCACCTCATCATTTTCTCTCCATAGGAAAAAAACCGAAACCACCTCAGACCCTGTTTGCCGAGTGCCTGAACTCTCCAAGCTGCACAGGTATCTCTGCTTCTCACGGTCTCCCTCTTGGTCTCTAAGGACTTTCCCAGCTGTCCCAGTAACATGTGAAGTTTCTGCATTTCCAGACCAGGAGAAGTTACGTGTCGTGTAAGGAGAGGACAGATGCTCGGGCAGAGTGGAGGTTTGGTACCATGGCTCCTGGGGAACAGTTTGTGATGACTTCTGGGACATGGTGGATGCTAACGTTGTGTGTAAACTACTGGGCTGTGGATCTGCTGAATCTGCCCCGGGCAAGGCTGCATTCGGTGAGGGGACTGGTTCCATCTGGATGGAGATGTTGAACTGCAGAGGGACAGAGTCATCTCTCTGGGACTGTCCTGCCAAGCCCTGGGGTGAGAGTAACTGTGGCCATAAGGAAGATGCTGCTGTGAATTGCACAGGAGAGTGACAGGAGATGTTTCTGCTACATTCTGTAATTTTCAGGGAAGAGGATGGATCAGCCCCCCCCACCCCTCCCTCCGCCTCCCCTTGGTCCCAGACCAGGCCTTCCCATCTCCTGTGTGCAGGAGCATCATGGACACTGTGGGGTGGAATCTTTGTGGTGCCAGATTGGCTCAGGCATCAGCCCACATAGCCCCTGCATCCATCACAGGCCCCAGTGTGCAAATGACACCGGGGTGGGAGCTGCAGACCCTGCTGAGCAGGACAATTCCTGTCTTCTGGGTCCAGATGACAGGGCAGGGCCCATGAGTTAAATAGCAGCGTGCGAGCTGCCCCCATGGCACACAGACTGTGTCCCAGCCCATTACCCTGGGTCATGCAGTGGGTGACATAGGATAATCTCTCCCTTTTGCATGTTCATTTCCATCCAGATCCCCCCCGCCACCCTCCAACTGACAGTGGGAGAGTCACGGTGCCTGTGATCGTCTGCATTATCCTGGGGGCCCTGCTCTGCCTGGTCTTAATCATCCTGGGGGCGCAGGTGTGAAGTGCCAGGGCACAGCACAGAGGTGGGTCATGATTGGTGTCACTGTGTGAAATGCCTCTGCAAGAGCAGGGGGGCTGCAGGGTGTCAGAGGGACGATACCGGGCTGGGTAGGGTGGCTGAAGGTGCCTGTTAACTCCTCTCTCATTTAAAATTTCATTAACTGGCAGTGGAACAGCCCAGCCATGAAATCTGGAGATGATACTATCTAGGGAGTGTCACAGTTTCAGTGAAGTGGCATCTGTATTCCCCCCAACCCTCTGGTGATCCACTCTCTGAGTATCAGAGGGGTAGCCGTATTAGTCTGGATCTGTAAAAGCAGCAAAGAGTCCTGTGGCACCTTATAGGCTAACAGACGTATCGGAGCATGAGCTTTCGTGGGTGAATACCCACTTCGTCGGATGTCTGAGTGCCTACTCAGGCTTCCATCTTTCACCTGTCTCTGGGTGGGAACCTCCTGTCCCACCTCTTTGTGGTCAAGGTTTTTTAAAGCTGCACAGCCCCCTGCCTTCCACTGTGATACCCCCAGCAAACCTGTCTGCCCACAGGCCAGCCCCCATGCTGTGCGTTCTCCCCAACGGCTATGAGCAGTGCATTGTCAGCAGTCACAAGTCACCACCCAGCTCTCTCTCAGCAGACTACATCATATTAGTAGGATAAAAGTATCACAGAGAAAACATTAAAAAGAATCAAAATTCCTCCACACTTGCTGAACATATCAGAAATCACCTGACTTCCTCATGGGCAACCTGGGAGACCAACATCCCTCCAACGATTCAGTGTTGGGATCCCTGTGGACAGAAGGTCCTGCTCATTTGCTGAATCAAAATGAAGGGCCCGAGTCTGTTTAAACTCAGCCTTTCATACCAGAAGTCTTTCTTTGTCTCTTGGTCTCTGGTAACCCAGTTTGAACCAATCTGTATAAACCACCCTGAAGGCTGTTACCTTTTTGGAGTTGTTTACAATCTCAGTGACTCACCTTAACCACACACCCCTCCACGCCTCCCCTCCCCCCAACACACACTGTTTTTTCTCCCTAGAGGAGCTGTGGTAACATAAACCATTCATACATTTAATACAGTGATTCCCAAAGATACTACCTGGGGTTGCAGTATCTGTCACAGGGAGAAATTCTGAATATCATGAGGAGAGACATAATGGAAAAGGCACCTAGAGAAATTGGAAATATTGTCATGGAAAAAAGTGTATAAAAATCGAGCTGTGGTAAATAGTTGTGAAGAGAGTGATCCAGTAGAAAAGACAATCTTAGGAAGGAGAAGTGCGGGGAAAGAGCGTTTTACTGTATTTGTACTCAAATCTAGCACTTGTAGGGGATTTTACTTCTATAAAACACTGTACAAACATTAGCTAGCAGCTCCTTGGAAAGATGATGGAGAGCGGAATTGCCATCAACATACACGTAACATTCACAACTTTGCAGTAAGACAATGACTATAATCAGATCTCATGGTTTAGGGCTTCAGCCAGTCTCCTGCTGGGGTCAGGGAGGAATTCTGGGAAGCCTCCATATTTCTGTTTTGTTTTGCTTTGTTTTGTTTCTTGCCCTGCTATGAAGCATCAGACATTAGCTACAAAGGGAGCTGTATGACACTGGATGGGCTGGACCAGTCCTCTGAGGTGGTACAGAGAAACCTCTCCCTAAGATATCTGGCTGGTGTGTCTTTTCCACATGCTCAGGGTCAAACCAATTGTCAGATTTGGAGTCAGGAAGGAATTTTCCCCCAGGGCAGAGTGGCAAAAAGGGACCTTGGGGGATTTTCATCTTCCTCTGAAGTATGGATCATGGATTGCCTGCCAGGATTATCTAGGCATCTATCACCTAGTCAGTTCCTTGCCATTGGAGGGGCCTGGGACATTGGTGGTACCTTCGTCACTCCTGCTTTCTGCCTGTGGCACACAAGAGCTTATTCTCCTGAGGACTGAATTGCTTTAGTCTAAGTGCATCTTTGGGCTCAAACCTAGGGGTATCTGGGTGAAATGCAGTGGCCCGTGTTATACAGGAGGTCAGACTAGATGTTCTAATGGTCCCTTCTGGCCTTAAACTCTATGGAAAAAAAAGATGTTATCACCATTTTGCTGATAAACACCAGTGTGGGGGAATAACTATTTAAGATGCTCCAAAGGGGAATAACCAGGAATAATGGGATGAGATTAAAAAGGGAACATATAAAATGAATGTGAGGAAGCTTCTGGACAGCGAACTAGCCCTCGGAATCATCATCAAAAGGCTGTTGTGGAAGGAAACCCTGTCCCCTGGCTTATTCAAATTCCAGCAGTGGGATGTGCTGTAAGGTTCAGGCTCCCACTGGACCCAGGGGAGGGGCTGGATGATCCCATAGTGTTTCCCTTC
Source organism: Mauremys mutica (assembly GCF_020497125.1). NCBI lineage: Eukaryota > Metazoa > Chordata > Testudines > Geoemydidae > Mauremys > Mauremys mutica. The sequence goes on along the minus strand of NC_059072.1, from coordinate 143,991,473 downwards.
TCTGGTTTCAATGACCCTGTGCAAACCCTGACCTTTGTTTTCAGGTTCCAGAAGACCCTTGGATCCCTTCTCTGAGGCTGTGTACGAGGAGATTGATTATAACCTGATGAGAGAGAAGCAGGAGATGTTCAGTCGCTCAGGTCTGTGTGTCTCACAGGAAGCAGCTATCTAATGCCCTTTCCATCTGAAGCCCTGGCCCAGAGTTAAATCACTGCAGCTTCATCACTGTGAGCTTGTCATTGGAGCTGGGCACAAGTCTTCATTGCAAAATGTTTTGGTGAAAAATGCAGATTCAGAAACACTGAAACATTTCACACATTCCTGTCAATTTCACCCAATTGTTCCAAACACACACAACAATTTATTTCATTTCTACACTTTCTAAAGATAACATTTTGTTTTTTTCAATTTGATGTTACTTTTATATTAGAAATTTCCTTTAATTTTATCTATAAAAACAAACAAATAAACAAAAATTAACTAATGTCCAAAAGAACACCAAATGGTTTCATTCAACATTAACTGTTGCTTTTACTTTTGCATTTGCCAAACATTGCCCCCCAAAAGTCATTTTTGGCTCAACTCAATGGCCAGAGAACCAAACCATTTGTTCTTTTGCCAAGCTCTAGCTGTGGGAGCTGGGTCTGTGGTTACTCATGTAACAGCAGTTACTCATGTAGACTGAGGTAGATGGGCTTCCTTCTCACCATACACTGAGTGTCCCAATTCTAGGGACAATTAATATAAACACTGAGGATGGAATTTAGGTTAAAGATAATCTAGGCATGGCCCAATATCTAAATAAATACTTTGCCTTGGTCTTTAATAAGGCTAATGAGGAGCTTAGGGATAATGGTAGGATGACAAATGGGAATGAGGTTATTGAGGTAGATATTACCACATCCGAGGTAGAAGCCAAACTCGAACAGCTTAATGGGACAAAATCGGAGGGCCCAGATAATCTTCATCCGAGAATATTAAAGGAACTGGCACATGAAATTGCAAGCCCATTAGCAAGAATTTTTAATGAATCGGTAAACTCAGGGGTTGTACCGTACGACTGGAGAATTGCTAACATAGTTCCTATTTTTAAGAAAGGGAAAAAACGTGATCCGAGTAACTATAGGCCTGTTAGTTTGACATCTGTAGTATGTAAGGTCTTGGAAAAATTTTTGAAGGAGAAAGTAGTTAAGGACATTGAGGTCAATGGTAATTGGGACAAAATACAACATGGTTTCACAAAAGGTAGATCGTGTCAAACCAACCTGATCTCCTTCGTTGAGAAGGTAACAGATTTTTTAGACAAAGGAAATGCAGTGGATCTAATTTACCTCGATTTCAGTAAGGCATTTGACACGGTTCCACATGGGGAATTATTAGTTAAATTGGAAAAGATGGGGATCAATATGAAAACTGAAAGGTGGATAAGGAACTGGTTAAAGGGGAGACTACAACGGGTCATACTGAAATGTGAACTGTCAGGCTGGAAGGAGGTTACTAGTGGAGTTCCTCAGGATCAGTTTTGGGACCAATCTTATTTAACCTTTTTATTACTGACCTTGGCACAAAAAGTGGGAATGTGCTAATAAAGTTTGCGGATGACACAAGGCTGAGAGGTATCGCTAACACAGAGAAGGACCGGGATATCATACAGGAAGATCTGGATGACCTTGTAAACTGGAGTAATAGTAATAGGATGAAATGTAATAGTGAAAAGTGCAAGGTCATGCATTTAGGGATTAATAACAAGAATTTTAGTTATAAATTGGGGATGCATCAGTTGGAAGTAACAGAGGAGGAGAAGGACCTCGGAGTATTGGTTGATCACAGGATGACTATGAGCCGCCAATGTGATATGGCCGTTAAAAAAGCAAATGCTGTTTTAGGATGCATCAGGCGAGGTATTTCCAGCACAGATAAGGAGGTGTTAGTACCATTATATAAGGCACTGGTGAGACCTCATCTGGAATACTGTGTGCAGTTCTGGTCTCCCATGTTTAAGAAGGATGAATTCAAACTGGAACAGGTATAGAGAAGGGCTACTAGGATGATCCAAGGAATGGAAAACCTGTCTTATGAAAGGAGACTCTAAGAGCTTAGCTTGTTTAGCCTAACCAAAAGAAGGTTGAGGGGGGATATGATGGCTCTTTATAAATATATCAGACGGATTAAAATTAGGGAGGGAGAGGAATTATTTAAGCTTAGTACCAATGTGCACACAAGAACAAATGGATATAAACTGGACACTAGGAAGTTTAGACTTCAAATTAGACGAAGGTTTCTAACCATTAGAGGAGTGAAGTTCTGGAACAGCCTTCCAAGGGAAGTAATGGGGGCAAATGACATATCTGGCTTTAAGTCCAAGCTTGATAAATTTATGGAGGGGATGGTATGATGGGATAGCCTAATTTTCGCAATTAATTTGGCAATTGATCTTTGATTATCAGCAGGTAAGTATGCCCAGTGGTCTGGGATGGGATGTTAGATGGGTTGGGATCTGAGTTACTACAGAGAATTCTTTCCTGGGTGCTGGCTGGTGAGTCTTGCCCACATGCTCAGGGTTTAACTGATCGCCATATTTGGGGTCGGGAAGGAATTTTCCTCCAGGGCAGATTGGCAGAGGCCCTGGAGGTTTTTTGCATTCCTCTGCAGCATGGGGCACGGGTCACTTGCTGGAGGATTCTCTGCACCTTGAGGTCTTCAGACCACGATTCAATAACTCAGACATAGGTTAGGGGTTTGTTCCAGGAGTGGGTGGGTGAGATTCTGTGGCCTGCATTGTGCACAGGGGCGGCTCTACCTTTTTGGCCGCCTCAAAAAGTCATGCGCGGGAGGCGCCCCGGAGCCGCGGGAGCAGCGGACCTGCCGTGGGCATGACTGAGGAGGGTCCGCTGGTCGTGCGGCTCGGCTGGACCTCCCGCAGCTGCGGACGGTTCGCAGGTCCGGCGGCTCCGCTTGAGCTGCCGCAGTCATGCCTGCGGGAGGTCCAGCCGAGCCGCGGGACCAGCGAATCGTCCGCAGTCATGCCTGCGGCAGGTCCACTGGAGCCACGGGACGAGCGCCCCCGCCGCAGTCATGCCTGCGGCAGGTCCGGTCGTCCCGGGGCTCCGGTGGACCTCCCGCAGGCATGACTGCGGCAGGTCCACCGGTCCAGCCTGCCGCCCCCCCCGGGAAAGGGCCGCCCCACACGCGTGCTTGCCGCGCTGGGGTCTGGAGCCGGCCCTGATTGTGCAGGAGGTCAGACTAGATGATCATAATGGTCCCTTCTGACCTTAAAGTCTATGAGTGTATGAGTAACTCTGCTCGTCCTGCAGTCTTAGACTGTAACCAGTGAAGGGTCAGGAAAGCAAATATCTAGGGCCAGACTAAACTATCATTTGAAAACTGCTTTGGAGTATTGGAGCATGGGATGCTCTGTGCCACCCTCCCACAACAGCCACTGATCTACTGGGTTGGCTCCTTCCTGCCCTGGAGCAGAGAGATCAGCTCAGGAGAGCCTCATGAGTTTGAGTCACAGCCCTTTTATCCTTAGTGCTATTTTGTCTTAATGTCTGATGGGAACATCCTGCCCAAGGGCTGTGCTCTGGTGGGGCACTGGGAACATGCTCAGGGCATCCCCCAACACCACTGCCAAAATGGTTACAGTGAATCACAGACTCTGCTCTGGGTCTTTCTTGGCCTAATCTGGAAACACCTGACATCATCATAACCATCCCCTGGGACATCTCCAAGAAGGGCAGGTGCATCTGCAGCTTGTAGTTTATTTCTATCTTCACTGTGAATATTGTCTTAATTACTTCACATCTTCACATCAGATGCCCCTGCCCTTCTTGGAGATGTCCCAGGGGATGGTTATGATGATGTCAGAGAAGTGTCTGACCCTGAAGGTGACCCTCATTTGGGGCAGAATAATGAGAAAGGCAGTGGAGTGAATGACAGGAATTCCCAGACAGGTGAGTGGAGATCTGTTTGCACTTCACAGTGTCTCTGCAGAGTGGGGTAGCTGGAAATGTGGGGTACGCAGCAAGGGAACAGCCCTGGCCAATCCAGCACCTGTGAGAAAAACTCTCCTCTCATCTCTCCAGTCCCTCAAAGCAGAGGCTTCAGTACCTGCCATGAGGAGAGGAACAGCAGGGTCCCTGCTGGGTGGTACTTCGTGGTCAAACCAGCAAGATACCTAGGATCCTTCTGCCTCTAGGTTCCAATCCTTGTGTGGCTGCCACACCCTGGATGTGCTCAATTCCCACCAGTTCACTGTGCGTGTATCTTTTGGGCAGAATCCTATACACCAAAGTCCTGTTACTGCTGCACTAGAGTTAAAGACCCCATGACACATCCTGTAAAATCTGGGATGAGCTTTGCCCGTTGTCCTTGGCCAATAGCTTCCTCTCTTCCCCATTGTGTCATGAGCAGAGACACCATCAGCCATCCCAGAGGAGGTGCAGTGGCGATGAAATGTGCATTGATTAGTACTTGATAAGAGTAATGTGCTAATGTTCATTGCTAGGCAGAGTGAAAGTTATAATGTTTTTAACTAAGCACTCCTTGCTGGTAAGTGCTCAGGTTTTGTACATGGTGTGACAGGTAGCTACAGCTGGCACTTGGCAACTTCATCTGGCCTGGAACCCAAAGGTTTTAATTTCCAGACTATGTATAGAGATGATGGATTAGAACTTGTCATAGACCCAAGACTGAAGGGGAATGATTCCCAATCCGTACTGTAGAACAGAGGTTGTCAAACTGGACAGCACAGAATATATTCTGGGGTGGCGTGAGAAGCCAGATCAAAGAGCGGTGACTCTGTCCGGGTGCTCAGTTTTGAAGGCAGCGCTGCCTCTGGCAGCAGCGCAGAAGTAAGGATGTCATAGTCTGGTATTGCCACTCTTACTTCTCGCTGCTGCTGGCAGCAGTGCTGCCTTCGAGCTGGGTGGATGGAGAGATATATAGTTAAATGAGTCTTTTTGACTCAATGCCCCTCTGCTTTTCCTATTTAGTGAAAATTGCATGTTGATTTTTTAAAAAATTGGTACATGTACTTGTGTGGCAGGGAAGGGAGGTGTCAGTTACTATGGATACAAAGAAAGGGGCCACAATCAAATAAATTTGAGACCCACTATTGTAAAGTGCATCCCACCTTGTTCTGCAGCCGCACATAACCATAGAGTGGACCACTGACTGTATGTCTCCCCCTTGGTGTTTTCAGGTTGGAGTGTGCACTTGCTAAGGGGTGAAGTTGTCTCTGGGATGGAGAAGGAAACCCCGTCGCTGTCTCCTGGAGACATAGGTTATGATGATGTGGGACATGGTGACTCTGGGGGTTCAATATCATAATAATTTGATTGGACAAAATAACCTTCGTGATGTTGTAAATGTTTCGCCTCTTTCTCTCAGAAATGATGGCCAGAGACAGTCCCTGCCTGGTAGATAGACAAAGCAGGTGTTTTTATAGGATTTGTGTGGAGTTGCAGGAAATACAAGAGTAAGTGGGAAAAGGTTCATAAGCTTTCTTTGTATAATTTTCCATTGTTTGGAGGGGGTGGAAGTTTCCTGCTTTTTTATGCCTATAATTTCTTCAGCTTTAATTTGTGCCTTTTTCATATTAAATCCTTTCTGAAAGTCTTCCCCTTAATGGATGTTTGTCTTGCCAGATGAATTGTGCTGTTTCCAGGGCTCACCACAAGGAGAGGGTGAGATTAAACAAACCAAGAGACAAGGGAAGGCCACCTCTGGGTATGGATGGCTGTTGGATAGCAGGCTGGGTTTACACATCAGGCATGTGGTAAAAGTGAGAAACCAGGTAGAGACATTCTGAGATGAGCAACATGGTTGTTCCTGAAGCGAATTCAGATTTGAAACTTTCATTGAATCCAAGGAGATAAATGGGAATTCTCCCTGGGTAATTCACACCTGAAATTAAACAAACTGTGAAAAGATTTCCCAATTAGCAATAAATGCAGAGGATGAAGATTTCTGCTAACACAATAAATAAATTCTATTCTAATCTGGATTTCCACTGAACCAATAAGGCTACAACAAGTAACAAGTCACTGAGTTGTTACTTAAAACCCCAGTAAAATTGATCATGTTCACACAGTGGCATGTTTATACACTTCCTAATGTCTTTTTAATATAGCATAGTGATCCTAGGAGACTGAGGAGGTATAAGGGTACGTCTACACTACGAAATTAGGTCAATTTTATAGAAGTTGATTTTTTAGAAATCGATTTTATACAGTCCATTGTGTGTGTCCCCACTAAGCGCATTAAATCGGCAGAGTGCGTCCACAGTACCGAGGCTAGTGTCAACTTTCAGAGCGTTGCACTGTGGGTAGCTATCCCACAGTTCCCGCAGTCTCCGCTGCCCATTGGAATTCTGGGTTGAGCTCCCAGTGCCTGATGGGGCAAAAACATTGTCATGGGTGATTTTGGGTACATGTGGCCCCCCTCCCTCCCTCTGTGAAAGCAACGGCAAACAATCGTTTATCGCCTTTTTTCCTGGGTTACCCATGCACATGACATACCACGACAAGCATGGAGGCCGCTCAGTTCACTGTCACCGTACGTCTCCTAGGTGCTGCTGGCAGATGCGGTACTGCATTGCTACACAGCAGCAGCTCCTTGCCTTCGCGGCAGCAGACAGTGCAATACGACTGCTAGCTGCCGCCGCCGCCGCCGCCATCGTCGTCATTGTCATCGTCGTCGTCTCCTGGGTGCTCCTGGCCTACCTCGATGAGGTCTGTCAGGGGCACCTGGACATAAATGGGAGTGACTCCAGGTCATTCTTTTCTTTAAGTTTTATCTCATGGAGATTCAGTCCTGCCTGGAATATCATGCAAGCTGGAGGCTTCTGCCTCAGGCTGCTCTCCCAACCAGCAGGACCACGCGGTCACACCTACCCCAGCCTACCCCTTGCTCTCATGGCTCATGAAGCCTGGACAGTAGTAAAGAGAAGTTCAGCTATAGGCTGAGCAAGTGCAGAATGGTGGTAGAATGTGCCTTTGGACATTTAAAATCTTGCTGGTGCTGTTTGCTGACTAGGCTGTTTGTGATTAGAAGAGCACAGCAAGGTGCACTCCGCATCACAGAGGCTTTGAAAACCAGTTTTATGACTGGCCAGGCTTCGGTGTGACAGTTGTGTGTGTTTCTCCTTGATGCAAACTCACCCCCTTTGTTGATTTTAATTCCCTGTAAGTCAACCCTGTAAGCCATGTCATCAGTCGTCCCTCCCTTCGTGAGCGTAATGGCAGACAATCGTTTTGCACCTTTTTTCCACAAAGATGCCATATCACGGCAAGTGTGCGGTCCACTCAGGTCAGCCACCACTGTTGTGTCCTGGGTGCTGCTGGCAGCAGACGGTGCAGTAGAACTGCAAACTGTCGTCATCGAATGACTGCTTCCGTTGCCACTCTGCTCTACTGCTCTCCTGCAGACACCATACCACGGCAAGCCAGGGCCGCCCAGAGGATTCAGGGGGCCTGGGGCAAAGCAATTTTTGGGGCCCCTTCCATAAAAAAAATGGCAATACTATATTCTCGTGGGGGCCCCACTTGCTCCCCGTCAGGGGCGGCCCTGGGAAAAATAAAACTTCCGCATCTCAGCACAAACCCAGTTTTGAGAAATTTTCTTTACAAGGTATCACTGGTTCTCAGCATCAGCTAGTGCTAAAAAAGGCACTAAAGCTCATTAAAAGGGTTGGACAAATATTTTCCATCAAAACTTTTTTTGGATCGAAAACTAGGGGTTTTTAAAAAGCAGAACAAAATCACAGACAATGTCTGCTTTCCTTCAAAATTTGTTGTGGTTTTTTTAATTGAAAAGCTGAAGTTAGTCTGCCAAAACCTGAATATGGTTTGGAGTTTCAGAAGTGTGTGGCCAAATATTTGCTGCTTGCTGTGTTTGATTGTTTAAAGAAACACTAAAAAATTCTGCTTAAAAAAATCCAAAACTTTTGAACCACCTCAGCTTGTGACCAAACGCCTGAGCCCATCCAGTCAGAGATTTTTCCACGTTTCTGATACTCTGCTGGCTTCCTTGAGTCATATCTGTCTCCATAACTTTGGGTTCATTTAGGTTAGAACATAAGAACAGCCATACTGGGTCAAACCAAAGGCCATCCTGCCCAGTATCCTGTCTACGGACAATGGCCAATGCCAAGTGCCCCAGAGGGAGTGAACCTAATAGGTAATGATCAAGTGATCTCTCCCCTGCCATCCATCTCCACCCTCTGACAAACAGAGGCTAGGGACACCATTCGTTACCCATCCTGGCTAATAGCCATTAATGGACTCCATGCATTTATCTGTTTCCTAGAGACTGGCTCCATGGGGTCCCTCACAAACTGGAGACGGTTACTGTGGATTTGTCTTTAGTATAGCTTATGTTCATACTCCACGAACTGAGCATTTGAGCTTGTTCCAGAATCTGGGATGAGCCTATGTTGTGAAAACTGACATGCTCAAAATAGCATATGCATGCGAATGGACACAGGGTGCTAAAATTAAATTAACCCAGGGGTTCTCAAACTGGGGGTCGGGACCCCCTCAGGGGGTCACAAGGTTATTACAGGCGGTTGCGAGCTGTCAGCCTCCACCTTAAACCCCGCTTTGTCTCCAGCATTTATAATAGTGTTAAATATATAAAAAAGTGTTTTCAACGTATGGGGGGTGGTGTCACACTCAGAGGTTTGCTATGTGAAAGGGGTCACTAGGACAAAAAAGTTTGAGAACCACTGAATTAACCCCTCTGAAGCCTCAGGGAATGCAGGGGAGAGAGGGGGCCTCCCTTGGTAGGGTCAGGAAGGAGGTAGATGGTTTAGGATATTGCTCTTCTCATGTGATCCCTCCCTCAGTGGCTAATTTTAAATGAAGCTACCCTCCCCTGACATGAATCTCCCTATGGCACTGAAATTAAATATAGACTATAACTTGGCATTTGAGAAGTGAAAGGGATGGTAGCCCTAATGGAAAAGCTAACAGCTTGGCTCGTCTGCAAGCCTCAAACTGCTGAATGAGCTTTAGAGTAGGGAAGGCTGTGCCTCCCAAACAGCCTGGCCCTGCCCCCATCTGACTCCCCCACTTCCTGCCCCCCAACTGCCTGCCCCCCTCAGACTCCTCGACCCATCCTGCTCCTTGTCCCCCCACCATCCCCCAGAGACCCCACCCCTTCTCCCTGTCCCCTGGCTGCCCCAACCCCTATCCACTCCCCCGCTGAGTCCTGACAGACCCCCAGCACACCCACGATCCAACCCTCCGTTCCCTGTCCCCTGACCGCCCCCTCCACCTCTGCACCCTCCCTATCCCCTGACTGTTCCCGGGACTTCCTGCCCCTTAGCCAACCCCCCCAGCCCCGGCCCCGGCGCCTCGCTCACCCGGAGCCTTAGCGCGTTGTATCCAGCAGTGTCCCTGAACAGCGCTGCAGCATGGCTCCGGCGGGGCTCCTGAGCTCCGCCCCGCTCAGAGCCTCGTGGTAAGGGGGTGGGGCTGCGAGCTCCAGGCCGAGTGGAGGAAGCTCAGGACCCCTTGGAGCTCGCAGCCCCGCCCCTTACCACGCGGCTCTGAAAGGGGGAGGAGCTCGGGAGCCCCCCGTAGCCACAGTGCACAGCTGTTCAGGGATGCTGATGTTTCCGCTGAGGCTCCGGGTGAGGGGCGGAGGCGGGGTCGGGCTGGGGCGGGAGCCTCACCCGTTCTCTTGGGGGCCCCTGCGGAGCCCGGGGCCTGGGGCAAATTGCCCCACTTGCCCCCCCCCTCTGGGCGGCCCTGCTCAAACATGGAGCCCACTCAAATCACCGCAGCAGTTATGAGCACTGTAAACACCTCGCACATTATCCTGCAGTATATAAAGAACCAGAACCTGCAAAAGCAGGCGAGGAGGCGATGGCAGCGCAATTACAAGAGTGATGAAGACATGGACACAGACTTCTTTCAAAGCACGGGCCCTGGCAATTTGGACATCATGGTGGTAATGGTTCATGTTGTGGAACGCCGATTCTAGGCCTGGGAAACAAGCACAGACTGGTGGGACCACATAGTGTTGCAGGTCTGAGATGATTCCCAGTGGCTGTGAAACTTTCGCATGCGTAAGGGCACTTTCATGGAACTTTGTGACTTGCTTTCCCCTGCCCTGAAATGCAAGAATACCAAGATGAGAGCAGCCCTCACAGGTGAGAAGCGAGTGATGCTAGCCCTCTGGAAGCTTGCAATGCTTCCGGTCAGTCAGGAATCAATTTCGAGTGGGCAAATCTACTGTGGGGGCGGCTGTGATCTAAGTAGCCAATGCAATCACTGATCTGCTGCTATCAAGGGTAATGACTCTGGGAAATGTGCAGGTCATAGTGGATGACTTTGCTGCAATGGGATTCCCTAACTGTAGTGAGATGATAGACGGAACGTGTGATGTTGCAGTCTATATGGTTTTATAAAAATATGCTAATGAGTGAATATAATGTACCTGGAATATGCTTCATGCAAAAGGTCTCTTGTAAGGTATCACTACAAAGCTTATAATCTACTGAGTGTGATCATCCTATTTGTATAAATGTACCACTCTTATATCTGAAACTAGAAATATGAAATATAACTCTGAGGGCTTATTGTAATTATGCAAAGTGTGGGCCATTAGTGGTGGTTTGGAATCTTGATGACTCCCATTAACCAGGACAATTGTCTGCAGATGGCTGTGTTTTACCTGTAAGTCTTCCTGTATATGTGTGTGCTGGCAAGTGGGCAATGAAGTCTTGCAGTGACATGTGATCATGTCACCTGAACTGGAATCTGTCTTTAACCTGGTGTCTTTCCATTTAGAAGGAGGGGTGGGAACCCAGAGAGGGACAAAGGATTCCCGCCTTATGCAAAAGATATATAAAGGGGTGGAACAGAACAAAGGGAGGGGAGGAGCCATCATGAAGAATCCTCTAGCTACCACCTGAGCTGGAACAAGAGCTGTACCAGGGGAAAGAATTGTGCCCATGCCTGGAAGGTGTCCAGTCTGAGGAAAAAAACTCACTGAAGCATCTCTGAGGGTGAGATTATCTATATTCAGTTTGATTAGACATAGATTTGCACATTTTATTTTATTTTGCTTGGTGATTTACTTTGTTCTGTCTGTTACTACTTAGAACCACTTAAATCCTACTTTCTTCATTTAATACAATCACTTTTTACTTATTAATTAACTCAGAGTGTGTATTAATACCTGGGGGAGCAAACAAGTGTGCATATCTCTCTAACAGTGTTATAGAGGGCAAACAATTTATGAGTAAAACGGATTTATTTGGGTTTAGACCCCATTGGGAGTTGGGCATCTGAGTGGTAAAGACAAGCACACCTCTGTGAGCTGCTTTCAGGTAAACCTGCAGCTTTGGGGCAAGTAATTCAGACCCTGGGTCTGTGTTGGAGCAGACGGAGGTGTCTGGCTCAGCAAGACAGGGTGCTGGAGTCCCGCGCTGTCAGGGAAGACAGGGGTAGAAGTAGTCTTGGCACATCAGGTGGCAGCTCCCAAGGGGGGTTCTGTGATCCAACCCGTCATAGAACACATATCCCTATCTTGGGACCGGAGCACCAAGGCCACCAGTACATAAACTGCAAGGGGTACTTTTCAATGGTGCTGCAAGCACTGGTGGATCACAAGGGACGTTTCACCAACATCAACGTGGGATGGCTGGGAAAGGTACATGATGCTCACATCTTCAGGAACTCTGGTCTGTGTGAACAGTTGCAGCAAGGGATTTACTTTCCAGACCAGAAAATAACCGTTGGGGATGTTGAAATGCCTACAGTTATCCTTGGGGACCCAGCCTGCCCCTTAATGCCATGGCTCATGAAGCCGTACACAGGCAGCCTGGCCAGGAGTCAGGAGCCTTTCAACTATAGGCTGAGCAAGTGCAGAATTGTGGTAGAGTGTGCATATGGACGTTTAAAAGCACGCTGGCACAGTTTCCTGACTCAGTTAGACCTCAGCAAAACCTATATTCCCATTGTTAATACTGCTTGCTGTGTGCTCCAGAATATCTGTGAGAGTAAGGGGGAGACATTTATGGCGGGGTGGGAGGTTGAGGCAAATTGCCTGGCTGATTATTATGCGCAGCCAGACACCAGGGCGGTTAGAAGAGCACAGCTGGGCGCGCTGTGCATTAGAGAAGCTTTGAAATCCAGTTTCATGACTGGCCAGGCTACAGTGTGACCGTTCTGTTTGTTTCTTCTTGATGAAAACCTGCCCCCTTAGTTCACTCTACTTCCCTATAATCCAACCACCCTCCCCTCCCCCCTTCGATCACTGCTTGCAGAGGCAATAAAGTCATTGTTGTTTCAAATTCATGCATTCTTTATTCAATTCATCACACAAAGAGGGGGATAACTGCCATGGTGGACTGGGAGGGGTGGAGCAGGAGGGAAGCATGGGATGGGGTGGGGTGGGGGGTGGAGGAAGGGAGAAGGGAAGGACAAAGCCACACTGCACTTCAAAATTCTTTGAATGCCAGCCTTCTTTTGCTTGGGCAGTCCTCTGAGGTGGAGTGGTTGGGTGCCTGGAGCCCCCACCCACACGTTCTTGGGCTTCTGGGTGAGGAGGATATGGAACTTGGGAAGGAAGGTGGTAGGTTACACAGGGGCTGCAGCAGCGGTCTATGCTTCTGCTGCCTTTCCTGCACTTCAACCATACGCCGGAGCATATTAGTTTGATCCTCCAGTAGCCTCAGCATTGCTTCCTGCCTCCTCTCATCACGCTGATGCCACTTATCATCTTGATCCCACCACGTCTCCTCTTGCTCCCTCCACCTGTCCTCTTTCACGTCCTTCTGTCTTCGCATTCATTTTATGCTTTCCTGCACTCTGGCATTGTCTGCCTCCACGCATTCTGCTGAGCTCTTTTGGTGCGGGAGGACTGCATGAGCTCAGAGAACATTTCATCGCAAGTGTGTTTTTTTCACCTTCTTATCTGCGCTAGCTTCTGGGGCGGAGATGATAGGGGGAGCATTGAAACATTTGCAGCTGCAGGATGAAAAGAAAGAGAGAGTAATATTTAAAAAGACATATTTGAGAGAACAATGGGTAGATTCTTTCATGGTGAACCAAGCTGTTAACATTACATAACACATGTGCTTTTGGTACAAGGTCGCATTTTGCCTCTTATATTGAGGTTCTGTTGGTTTGGTGTGAGAGATCACACACGCAGAACCATGCAACAGAATTTGGCTTGCAGGCAGCCATGGTAAGCCACAGTCTTTTGGCTTCTTTAACCTTCATAACATGTGGGAATGGTTTCAAACAGCAGCGCCCTCATTTCCCATACCAAGCACCCATTGGGTTGGCCATTTAAAAGGAGGGGCTGCGATTTTCAGGTTAATGTGCAGCACAAACCCAGCTAACCCCCTCCACCACACACAATTCCCTGGGATGATGGCTTCACTCCTCCCCTCACCGCGTGGCTAACAGCGGGGATGATTTCTGTTCAGCCACAGGCAAACAGCCCAGCAGGAACGGACACCTGTGAATGTCTCCTTAATAAAATTCCCCTATTTCAACCAGGTGACCATGAATGATATCACTCTCCTGAGGATAACACAGCAAGATAAAGAACGAATGTTGCTTAAATGCCAGCAAATACCAGGACCATACGCTGCCATGCTTTGTTATGCAATAATTCCCGACTACATGCTACTGGCCTGGTGTGGTAAAGTGTCCTATTATGGAGGATGGAATAAGGCTGCCCTCCCCAGAAACCTTTTGCAAAGGCTTTGGGAGTACATCCAGGAGAGCTTCACTGAGATGTTCCTGGAGGCTTTCCGCTCCATCCATATTCACGTTTACAGACTTTTCCAGTAGCTGTACTGGCTGCAAATGCATCCCGAGTCTTCAGGGAAAATTAATCATTAAACCTGCTTGCTTTTAAACCATGTATAATATTTACAAAGGTACACTCACCAGAGGCTACTTCTCTGCCTTCAAGGTCCATGAGCCCATCTTGGGTGGGTTGGGAGGGTACTGGCTCCAGGGTGATAAACAGTTCCTGGCTGGTGGGGAAAATGGTTTCTCTGCTTGCTTGCTGTGCGCTGTCTTCAATCTCCTCCTTATCATCATCTTCCTCGTCCACAAAATCTGCATCCCTATTGCATGAGAATCCATTGATGGAATCCACGCACAGGGGTGCGGTAGTTGTAGGGGCACTCTCTAGAATGGCATGCAGCTCATCACAGAAGCGGCATGTCTGGGGCTCTGACCCAGAGTGTCCATTTGCCTCTCTGGTTCTTTGGTAGACTTGCCTGAGCTCCTTAAATTTCACACGGCACTGCTGTGGGTCCCTGTTATAGCTTCTGTCCTTCATGCCCTTGGAGATTTTTTCATTTCGTCTTTTGGAACAGAGTTCTGATAGCACGGATTCCTCTCCCCAAACAACGATCAGATCTGGTACCTCCCGTTTGGTCCATGCTGGAGCTTTTTTGCGATTCTGGGACTCCATGGTTACCTGTGCTGATGACTCTGCACGGTCACCTGTGTTAATCAGCTCGCCATGCTGGCCAAACAGGAAATGAAATTCAGAAGTTCATGGGGCTTTTCCTGTCTACCTGGACAGTGCATCTGAGTTGAGAGCGCTGTCCAGAGCAGTCACAATGGAGCACTCTGGGATAGCTCCCGAAGGCCAATACCATCAAATTGCATCCACACTACCCCAAATTCAACCCAGCAGGGTCGATTTCAGAGCTAATCCCCCCGTCGGAGAGGAGTACAGAAATCGATTTTAAGAGCCCTTTAAGTCGACAAAAATAGTTTCGTCGTGTGGACGGATGTAGGGTTAAATTGATCTAATACTGCTAAATTCGACCTAAACTTGTAGTGTAGACCAGGGCGGAGAGGCTGTACTCACCTGTTCCAAGGGTTGTATCCTAAAAACAGATTTGTGGGACAAAGCAAATGACCACAGGAAGAGGAAGTGGGCCCATTGTGGATGTTTGTGCTTTGGCAGGGAACCCAGGCTGCTGACGCTGCCTAGGGCCTGGGACTGGAGCCTTATAGAGGGAGCGGGTGAAGGCTCCTCTCTTCTTTCAGGCTGAAGGAATCCTGGCAAATGTTCCTGGGTTTGGCCAGTCCTTCCGGGGGGGGGGGTGTCACATCACTCACAGGCAAAAAGAGGAGCACTCCCCCGAGAATGACACATCTGTCCATGTTTCCCCACTTTCTTTTTTAAATTCATATGTTCTGCCACCCCTTGCTGGCAATTCAGTGGGTTCAAATTTCATCAAACTCTGTGGGGATTTGCATTGAGGGAATAAGGAAGTTTCCTAGACCATGGCTTTCTTTTATGTTAGATTGCGATTCCTACAGAGGACAGCTTGCTTACTTACCAGATCAATGGTCATGGGTCACTGGTGTGGTTAGAGGTTGATTGATGTTTGGCTGCTTCTGTTTGTCCTCTCCATGTGCTGCCCCAGCCCTGTGCAGACAGCTGGCATGGCAGACCTCGAGCAAACCATCCACTGATCATAGAATCATAGAAGATTATAGTTGCAAGAGAAGTCAGGAGGGCATCTAGTCCAACCATTTGCTCAAAGCAGGACTAACACCAACAAAATCATCTCAGCCAGGGCTTTGTCAAGCCGGGTGTGGGGTTGCATCTTCCCTATGCTGCCTTGGTGGAAACTTACAGCAGCAGCACATCAAGAACAGAGGAGTTAGATAAAGTTGTTATGAGAAAGTTGAGAGCTAGCCAGAGGGAGGCAGACGCCAGGTGGCCTAGCTGGGATTGGTTTCAAGGTGATAAACAAGTCCATAATCAGATGAGTTGCATGGGAAATGGGAAATCAGTAAGCAAAGGGCCATGCGTGTGAAAAGCGTGTGTATCGGACAAAGAACCAATCAGCAGCAATGTAATGTTGGTGTGTCTGACGTCTGCTAATATGGAGAAGTCTATATAATATGATGCATTGTACATAATAAATGATTCTGCTTGCAATCATATTAGTTGTTGTGCTTTATCCGGCCCGCTTGTAACGCAACAAATGGTGACCCCGACGTGATGCGATTCGAATAAGTCGGATCGTTCGTCGAGAGTGGAAAAGCGGGAATTGCAGCCGGCAGGAGGTACCGTGGAATAGCGGCTCCTGGGCGTCCGAGAGAGGCGCGTTTGAGCTCACAGGTGTTTGAGCTCATAGGTAAACGGCTGGCTAAGTTATGAGTACCGCTGTATCAGCTGAAGAAAAGATAACACAGAAGCTTTTATTGCGCATCATGAATTGACAGGGGGAAAAGATTTCCCCTGCTGCACTGACTCACTTATTAAGAAAAGAGGGAGAGCTGGGGAGGCTCCTCCTAACCGCCCTTCGGGCACAGGACGAGGAGGTGCTCCGCTGGAAGCGAGCCCTGGACGGGAAGACGTTGGAGTGCACGGCGCAGGCAGAGGCTCGTGCCGTGGCCCCGGAGGTCGTTCGGACCTACAAGCAAGTAAGTTGTTTTGGCAGGAGCCTGGAGAAGGCGTCCTACGCTGGCTGGTCTGAGCCTGGAACAGTGCCGGGAAAACCGTTATGCTTCTCTGGTATGAGCAGCAACAGCTGGGTGTTCTGACACAGGATGCACAGATTAAAAGAAGCCAAGCAGGGAAGGAAAAAGAACAGAATGAGTTAACCAAAGATAGCTCATTCTTTTCTCGCCCCAGTCAAGGACACATTGCTCACAGCTAAGACTTGGCGGACAGCCAAGGCAAAGGGGGGCTTGACTGGGCCCAAAAAGCTAATGAGAGCTGCAAAACGCTGCCAGGCACTAACGGAATGTGCTAGCTGTCTCTTCTCACAGGTATGGAAGAGCTGCCCAAAGATCCTAGCAGCCCTGCCACTCCTTGGAACCTTGGAGACTGACTGCCTGGACCCATGTGTGGAAGCCAGTAAATAATTAACAAGGTTTTGAAGAGATCTTAATGAATGTTAGTTAGCAAGAGTCAGGCCATACTGTGACCCTTATGACGTGAGATTTGTAGAAGCAAGATAATGTAAGACAGAGTGAACTGTGTGAAAGTATTACGACCTTGCAATGTGCAGTCTTGCTTTTTCTAGTACGATAGCAGAAAAGCTTATGTATAAACAAAATGTATTTGTTGCTTTTTACTGTCTCCATGATTGTCTAAGCTTGTCTGTAACGAAGGTATAAAGGCTTGATGTAATTGTTTACCAGTTGAGAGACCTGTCCAGGACCCTGTGTCCTATGGCACTCTCTCCCTGCATGGTAATTACTGGAGAAATAATAAAGTATTTAATTTTGCTGCACCCAAACAAAAAGCGAGAACTAAGTTTTTCTTCGACAATTTGGGGGCTCGTCCGGGATGGCAACGCCCATGGACCCACAGACGGCTACTACGGATCATTCCCCTTCGAACCCCATGGCGCCACATGAGAGGTATGAGACCTTTTTAAATCTCTATTGGGGTATCGGAGGAGGACTGTCCCTGAGGACGTCTGTCTCTCTGTTGGGCTCACGCCATCTGAACTTATTGACTGTACAGCAGGATCAGATGCAAAGTGGTATTGGGGAGAGGCCCCAATAAGGTTAGTTTATAGCAGTACTGGGAACTGCTGAGTTGGCCAAGGTAATGCATAAGGTAATGCATAAGGTAATGCATAGGTGCTGAGGGGTTTTTACCGCCTCAAGAGGGGTTGTCATACCGCCTCATGGTATGGTCCGGACCAGGTAAAGATGCATCGTGGTTAAAAAAAAATAAACAAAAAAAAATTTAAAAAGGTTAAAAAAGGGTTAAAAAAAAAAGAAAAAGGAAGAAAAAGAGGCCTTGGTGTGTGTGTGTGTACACCAGTGTGAGTGGCTGTTACTGGGCTAGCCCGGTAACTAGTGGATCTTTAGGAGATCCGACCCACGGTGGGCTGACTCGGCCAGGCATTGTCCGGCGAGGAAGCTGCCTGGGTCTAGGAGTGTGTGAACCCATCTTCCCTCCCCTTTCCTTGTGAGTCTCTCCTGTGTGAGTGGAAAATGGGTAAGGGACTGTCTAAATATTCCACCTCACCCCCTAAGGGTACCCCAGCATATTACATGTACGTACATTATGGTCCTAAAACCTGCAGGTATTTAAATGATTGGAATCTGTACACGCGTGAAAATTCATTTAAACAATGCCCATTAGAAGGCACCTTCAATCTAGATAAGATCATATAGCTAAGAGGAGCTTTTAATCACCAAAGAAAAGCCTCTGACACGGTGTGAGCAATTTGTCTAGGAACGGGTTAATTTGAAATTCGGCTTCACCCAGAGATAGGAGAAGTTGTTTTGTGTTCAAGGTCGAAAATCAGTGCGGACTATGCTAAGTGCAAAGGAAAACTGCTTTCAGCCCCAGCTGCTTGTGGACAATAGAGACAGGCAAACCAAAGGCAGTACAAATTGCAGAATTGGAATTATATTTGCAAAGCTTAACTTCCCAGTGAGACATGTGTGAGTATTAAAGTGGTTTAAGGCTTGGGGCATTCATGTTTTTCCTGTGTGAGGTGGGAGCATTCCCAATACTCTCCATTGTTGTTTTATTATTTTTAATGAAGCTTTAAAATTTGATTGTATGCTCTGTCAGTCTGATCACCTGACATGAGGGATAAATTAGTAACAGGAATTTGTCACAGTTTGGTGTGCAATTAATAATGGGTGGGTCTCTGGGTAGACCCCCAAAGGGGTTTGGATTATATGTTAAGTGAATGGCCATGTATTTTTGCCCAGGTGGCAAGCCTTACTAGGGAGGACTCGGGTAGTCTTGTAAGTAAAAATGTTTTTGGGAAAAGACCAGTAGGGTGGGGCTAGTTGAGAAGCTCACCATCCCAGCTAAACTGGTAGTGGAGCAAATTGGTGCAAAATGGACGGGACGGCTCAGCGAGAAAAAAAAGGATCGGGCCCAGGCGAGCAGGCAACAGACAGAGTGATTGGAAAACAGGTTGGAAACTTTTGAGGGTGTAGTGGAAAAAAGGAGTAAGTGAATATAAGCATGAGAATTTCAAATACTCAGAAGTATATTTGGAATGGTGATTTGAATTGGTAAAGTGGCTGTTGGAAGGGAAAAGCAAGTGATTTTTAAGAGAACAGTTTTTTGGTGTCTTTGAAATGTTTGTAAATAAATTCAGGCAAATACATTTATTGGATTGTAATAATTTGGCTATGACCAATTTTGTTAAATCAGCTGAAGACTGTATACAGTGCTATGTAATGAAAATTTTATTAGGCTCTACAGGCACTATAAGTGGTGATGTTTTCTTTCAGTGTTTAAAAGCAGGAGTTAAAAATAAAAGCAAGCCGGAAAGCATCTCTGTTAATGCAAATTAACTAACTGATAAGGTAGAGGCCGCTGAACCAGGGCTGTCTAAGAAACACATACGAGAAAATATGGGGTAATTCCTCTGTTTTGCCTAGAATCAACAAGAGTATTTGTATGTTTTAAGTAATGCTTGACTGCCCAGAAGGGGTAGACTTTTGTTTTGTCTTTCAGATAATCAAAGAAAACTAATGCCAGCTGAACAACATTCAACATATCATGCATTTACTGACAGAGTAAAAAATTATGTTGTGTATTCTATGTTCTGTCTTGTGATGTTTGTCGTGGCCAGAATTGTTGTGTTTAATATTTTTATGGGATGGTCTAATTTAAAATCAAGTGGCAGTGTTAAATTGAAATGCAGATACTTGTTTTGTTCAACTTAGAATACAAAGTGTTTGGTTACATCAGAAAAATGTGATAAACTAAAGTCTAATACATTTTCTTAAGTAAGAGAAAGAAACTACAATGGCCAAATCTTTTAATTGAGAATTGTTGTTAAAATCATACTGACAGTCTTTGGAAGCAAGGACATGCAAAGTTAACCCACTCCCCATATTGTACAAGGGATCCTTCTGGCTACCTCAGACTTTTAGCCAGAGGGCTGGGGATGGTGGATAGCTATTGGACTAGAAGTTATATTAAGTGGACTTCTCAAAGTGGGTGTGCTTGTCCTGGCTTGTCCTTCCAAAGTTCTGTAATAAGGTTATTTTAGTGAAAGGGTATATGTGGCATACATTGAAAGATAATACTTCTGTGCTGTATAACAGTACTGTTTATGTGTTCATGGTATGAAAAAGGTGTATAATTGAAGAGTAAAAGTTTCCTTTGTAGGTTAAATGGAAAAAAACAACCAGAGAATGGCTGGCATGCGCTGGCCCCAGTCAAGGACACCGCTTGGCTGCCTACCAAGGGAAGGGGGGGGGGGGGAATGGTTGCTGCAGTTACACGAGATTGGTGTGCAGCGGCCAGCCCCCTCTCCTCCTTGGGGACCTTTTGTAAATATTCAGATTGATTTTGTTTAAATGTCTAAGTGTTGTGGTTATGAATATGTATTAGTTTTCGTTGATGTATTTACCACTTGGGTTGAAGCTTTTCCCTGCAGGACAGTAGATGTCTTTGCTTACAGATTTTGTACCACGTTTTGGCATCCCTGTGACTATCAACAGTGATCGTGGAACTCACTTTACTGGACAGAGTTATGTGCAGTTTTGCGGATCCAACACAACCTTCACTGCCCTCATCATCCACAATCTGCTGGGACAGTGGAACGCCAGAACAGGACTTAAAAAAATAAACTGGCCAAGATTTGTGCTGAGACACACTTAAAGTGGCCAGATGCCCTTCCTTTGGGCACTGATGTGTATGAGAGCCATTCCCAATCGAAAGACTGGACTCGGCCCTCATGGAATTTTGACAAGACACCCAATGCGACTACCAGCTGCATCCCCACTAACCCCAGCTCAGATGGACATTCATTTGCTGGATAACATGATGCTTAAGTATTGTTAGGCACTAATGAAATGTGTTAGGTCTTTTTTATACACAGGTGATGGAAGCACTACCGAAGGATCCTGTGCAACCTTGCCACTCGTTAGCCTGGGTCTACATACAGATCCATCGACGCACGACTGCCTTGGCTCCACGCTGGAACGGCCCTTTCCAAGTCCTGCTGCCTACCGACACCACTGTGAAGTGCCAAAGACTGACTGCCTGGACCCAGGATTCTCACTGCAAAAAGACCCCTCCACATCAGAAGAATTTTCCTATTGATGATTAGCCTATTTCTGCTTCTAGCTCTACTGTGTTTCTGGACAGCAGGGAAAAAAGGACAGAGTGACGTGCTAGTTAACCTCTCCCTTGTCCACTGACAGACCAACTGTGCCTTTAGACTTTTCTAGAAAAAGCACAGCCATTACAGGGTGATATGTGCTGGCAACCTCTCCCCTGTAGGATGCTAAACCACAATTGTTTTGGGAAAGAAGAAGAAACACTCACTCCACTGACATTGCCAAAGTCCAGGAATTTGAGAACAAGACATTGAGAACTGACCCTGGTGAAGAAACAAAGAATTGTACGAAGACTTGTACACTGGCAGGAAGAAGTTATGGGACCCATGCTTGGGGATGTGGTATTAATTGGTATTAATTAATTGGTATTAATTGGATTTTGGGGTTTGATCTACAGGCTGTGCCCTGTGTTTTGGATAAATCCTTCAGTATGTATTGCCCTCCCTAATTGGATTTTAAATGATATTGCCCTTATCCAGTTTCACGTCACTTTTACATACCCAGATTGCTCACAAGGGGCTGCCATTAGATTAGCACAACGGAGAACCTGGAATGAGAGGACATTGGGCAGATCCCTGTGGGCTAGGGCCAATATCTTAAAAGCCAAGAACATGATAAGAAATTGGGCCAACTAGAAAAGGCTACTAGCCTTATTCTTGAAACTCAGCTATCTTAAGTACAGGCTGGAGTTGGTGAGTTACATGTCATTTCAGCCCTTAGTTCTATGACCCAGAAGTTACTGACAGAGATGGTATTGAATACCACTGAGGCTGGGAAGGTATTGCAGTGGGATCTAGACCAGACTTGGCCCACTGCCCTTACAGATGCATCAGGAGTACCATCTGATCTGTGGTCATGGAGACATACTTGGACACTTTCTGGATGGAAGTGTGGACATTCACAGTGCTCCTTCCAAGCATATGGACCGGTTAGGGTGGGTGTGGGCTCCCAAATACCGAATCCTGCTGGATCCATCGGGAGGATGCATGTGGAACTGAATTATTTGCCGAGACATCTGGGAAATTAGACCACCTGGTATACCTACCTGATTTATAGACAGTACCCCTAGAATAACACCTGATGGGATATACATATTGATCTTACCACTGCTGCAGGCAATTATATCATTTACTGGCCTGCAGATAGAATGCAGATAGAATGTTGTAAGTAGCTCTTAGATTCAAGGTATATCTTGATTGGACTAGGGTAGTGCCTGATCGTTTTCAAAAATTTGCTTTCATTGTTACCAAAGGTTCAAAGAATCTCTGAATTGCAAGGGCAAATTCACATGCTTTAGAACAGGGGTCTCAAACTCAAATGACCCCGAGGGCCGCATGAGGACTAGTGCATTGGCCCGAGGGCCGCATCACTGACACGCCCCCTTGCTGCCCCTGGCCCCACCCCCAATCCACCCCTTCCATGAGGCCCCGCCCCTGCCCTGTCTCTTCTCCACCTCCTCCCCTAAGCGCGCGGCTCCCCGCTCCTCCCCCCTCCCTCCTGGAAAGTGCTAAGCCAGGGGTCTCAAACTCAAATGACCCCGAGGGCCGCATGAGGACTAGTGCATTGGCCCGAGGGCCGCATCACTGACACGCCCCCTTGCTGCCCCTGGCCCCACCCCCAATCCACCCCTTCCATGAGGCCCCGCCCCTGCCCTGTCTCTTCTCCACCTCCTCCCCTAAGCGCGCGGCTCCCCGCTCCTCCCCCCTCCCTCCTGGAAAGTGCTAAGCGCCACCAACGGCTGTTTGGTGGCTTGGCGGCGGGGCACTTAGGCGGCGGGTCCCGGAACAGAAGGGGCCCCCCACCGCCGAAGACTGGGCTGCGCTTCGGCGGCGGCGGGTCCCTCTTTTCCCCACCCCGGCCGGTCCCGCTTCCCACCCCGGCCCCGGCCGGTCCCGCTTCCCTCCCCCACCCCCCGGCCCGGCCCGGCCCCGGCGGGTCTCGCTTCCCTTCCCCACCCCCGGCCCGGCCCCGGCGGGTCTCGCTTCCCTCCCCGCCCCCGCCCCCGCCCCCACCCCCGGCCCGGCCCGGCCCCGGCGGGTCTCGCTTCCCTCCCCCACCCCCCCCGGCCCGGCCCGGCCCCGGCAGGTCTCGCTTCCCTCCCCCACCGCCCCCGGCCCGGCCCGGCGGGGCGCGCGCCCCTCCCCCCCCCCCCGGCCCGCCCCGGCCCGGCGGGTCTCGCTTCCCTCCCCCAACCCCCTGCCCGGCACGGCGGGTCTCACTTCCCTTTCCCCCCCCCCGGCACCCTACCCATAGGCACCCTAACCCTAGCTCCAAGTGCCCTACCCATAGGAACCCGAACCCTAGCTCCAAGGGCCCTACCCATAGGAACATTAACCCTAGGTCGGGAAGCCCTACCCATAGGAACCCTAACCCTAGATCCAAGTGCCCTACCCATAGGAACCCTAACCCTAGGGCAGGAAGCCCTACCCATAGTAACCCTATCCCTAGCTCCAAGTGCCCTACCCATATGGACTATAACCCAAGCCCCAAGGTCCCTACCCATAGGACCCCTAACCCTAGGTCCATGTGCCCTACACATAGGAACCCTAACTCAAGCCCAAGTACTCTACCCATAGGAACCCTAACCCTAGCTCCAAGTGCCATACCCATAGGAACCCGAACCCTAGCTCCAAGGACCCTACCCATAGGAACCCTAACCCTAGCTCCAAGTGCCCTACCCATAGGAACCCTAACCCTAGCTCAAGTGCCCTACCCATAGGAACCGTAACCCTAGCTGCAAGTGCCCTACCCATAGGAACCCTAACCCTAGCTCCAAGTGCCCTACCCATAGGAACCCGAACCCTAGCTCCAAGGGCCCTACCCATAGGAACATTAACCGTAGGGCGGGAAGCCCTACCCATAGGAACCCTAAACCTAGCTCCAAGGGCCCTACCCATAGGAACCCTAACCCTAGCTCCAAGTGCCCTACCCATAGGAACCCTAACCCTAGCTCCAAGGGCCCTACCCATAGGAACCCTAAGAATAGGGCGGGAAGCCCTAACCATAGGAACCCTAAACCTAGCTCCAAGTGGCCTACCCATAGGAAGCCTAACCCTAGGGCGGGAAGCCCTACCTAAAGGAAATCTAACCCTAGCTCCAAGTGCCCTACCCATTGTAACCGAAACCCTAGGGCAGGAAGCCCTACCCATAGGAAACCTGACCCTAGGTCCAAGGGCCCTACGAATAGGAACCATAACCCTAGGAGGGGAAACCCTACCCATAGGAACCTGAAAACTAGCTCCAAGGGCCCTACCCATAGGAACCCTAACCCTAGGGCGGGAAGCCCTACCCATAGGAATCCTAAACCTAGCTCCAAGTTCCCTACCCATAGTAACCCTAACCCTAGCTCCAAGTGCCCTACCTATAGGAACCCTAACCCAAGCTCCAAGTGCCCTACCTATAGGAACCCTAACCCAAGATCCAACTGCCCTACCCATAGGAAGCCTAACCCTAGCTCAAATGGCCCTACCCATAGGATCCGTAAGCCTAGGGCTGGAAGCCCTACCCATAGAAACCCTAACCCTAGCTCCGAGGCCCCTACCCACATCATCCGTAATCCTAGGGCAGGAAGCCCTACCCATAGGAACCCTAACCCTAGCTCCAAGTGCCCTACCCATAGGAACCCTAACCCTAAGTCGGGAAGCCCTACCCATAGGAACCCTAACCCTAGCTTCAAGTGCCCTACCCATAGGAACCCTAACCCTAGCTCCAAGGGCCCTACCCATATGGACCATAACCCAAGCTCCAAGATCCCTACCCATAGGAACCCTAACCCTAGGTCCAAGGGCCCTACCCATCGGAACCCTAACTCAAGCCCAAGTACTCTACCCATAGTAACCCTAACCCTAGGGCGGGAAGCCCTACCCATAGGAAACCTAACCCTAGCTCCAAATGCCATACCCATATGGACCCTAACCCTAGCTCAAAGTGCCCTACCCATAGGACCCCGAACCCTAGCTCCAAGGGCCCTACCCATAGGAACATTAACCCTAGGGCGGGAAGCCCTACCCATAGGAAACCTAACACTAGCTCCAAGTGCCCTACCCATAGGAAACCTAACCCTAAGGCGGGAAGCCCTACCCATAGGAACCCTAACCCTAGCTCCAAGTGCCCTACCCATAGGAACCCTAACCCTAGCTTCAAGTGCCCTACCTATAGGAACCCTAACCCTAGCTGCAAGTGCCCTACCCATAGGAACCGTAACCCTAGCTCCAAGTGCCCTAACCATAGGAACCCGAAACCTAGCTCCAAGTGCCCTACCCATAGGATCCCTAACCCTACCTCCAAGGGCCCTACCCATAGGAACCCTAACAATAGGGCGGGAAGCCCTAACCATAGGAACCCTAACCCTAGCTCCAAGTGCCCAACCGATAGGAAGCCCAACCCTAGAGCTGGAAGCCCTACCCATAGGAACCCTAACCGAAGCCCAAGTGCCCTAGCCATAGGAACCCTAACCCTAGATGCAAGTTCCCTACCCATAGGAACCCTAACCCTAGCTCCAAGGGCCCTACCCATAGGAACCCTTACCCTAGGGCGGGAAGCCCTACCCATAGGAACCCTAACACTAGCTACAAATGCGCTACCCATAGGAAACCTAACCCTAGGGCGGGAAGCCCTACCCATAGGAACCCTAACGCTAGCTCCAACTGCCCTACCCATAGGAACCCTAACCCTATCTCCAAGTGCCCTAACCATAGGAACCCTACCCCTAGGGAGGGAAGCCCTACCCATAGGAACCCTAACCCTAGCTCCAAGGGCCCTACCCATAGGAACCCTAACCCTAGCTCCAAGTTCCCTACACATAGGAAGCCTAATCCTAGGGCGGGAAGCCCTACCTATAGGAACCCTAACCCTAGCTCCAAGTGCCCTACCCATAGCAACCCTAACCCTAACTCCAAGTGCCCTACCCATAGGAACCCTATCCCTAGCTCCAAGTACCCTACCCATAGGAACGCTAACCCTAGATGCAAGTGCCCTACCCATAGGAACCCTAAACCTAGGGAGGGAAGCCCTAACCATAGGAACCCTATCCCTAGCTCCAAGTGCCCTACCCATAGGAACCCTAACCCTAGATGCAAGTGCCCTACCCATAGGAACCCAACCCTAGCTCCAAGTGCCCTACGCATAGAAAGGCTAACCCTAGGGCTGGAAGCCCTACCCATAGGAACCCTAACCCAAGCCCAAGTGCACTACCCATTGGAACCCTAACCCTAGGGCGGAAAGCCCTACCCATAGGAACCCTAATGCTAGCTCCAAGTGCCCAACCCATAGGAAACCTAACCCTAGCTCCAAGTGCCCTACCTATAGGAACCCTAACCCAAGATCCAACTGCCCTACCCATAGGAAGCCTAACCCTAGCTCAAATGGCCCTACCCATAGGATCCGTAACCCTAGGGCTGGAAGCCCTACCCATAGGAACCCTAACCCTAGCTCCAAGTGCCCTACCCATAGGAACCCTAACCCTAAGACGGGAAGCCCTACCCATAGGAACCCTAACCCTAGCTTCAAGTGCCCTACCCATAGGAACCCTAACCCTAGCTCCAAGGGCCCTACCCATAGGAACCCTAACACTAGGGCGGGAAGCCCTACCCATAGGAACCCTAACCCTAGCTCCAAGGGCCCTACCCATCGGAACCCTAACCCTAGGGCGGGAAGCCCTACCCATAGGAACCCTAACCCAAGATCCAAGTGCCCTGCCCATAGGCACCCTAACCCTAGCTCCAAGGACCCTACCCATAGGAACCCTAACCCTAGGGCGGGAAGCCCTACCCATAGGAACCCTAACACTAGCTACAAATGACCTACCCATAGGAAACCTAACCCTAGTGCGGGAAGCCCTACCCATAGGAACCCTAACCCTAGCTCCAAGTGCCCAAACCATAGTTAGCCTAAACCTAGGGAGGGAAGCCCTACCTATAGGAAACCTAACCCTAGCTCCAAGTGCCCTACCTATAGCAACAATAAACCTAGCTCCAAGTGCCCTACCCATAGGAAGCGTAACCCTAGCTCCAAGGGCCCTACCCATAGGAACCCTAACCCAAGTCGGGAAGCCCTACCCATAGGAACAATAACCCTAGCTCCAAGTGCCCTACCAATAGGAACCCTAACCCTAGCTCCAAGGGCCCTACCCATAGGAACCCTAACCCTAGGGCGGGAAGACCTACCCATAGGAACCCTAACCCTAGCTCCAAGTGCCCTACCCACAGGAAGACTAAACCTAGGGCGGGAAGCCCTACCCATAGGAAACCTAACACTAGCTCCAAGTGCCCTACCCATAGGAAACCTAACCCTAAGGCGGGAAGCCCTACCCATAGGAACCCTAACCCTAGCTCCAAGTGCCCTACCCATAGGAACCCTAACCCTAGCTCCAAGTGCCCTACCTATAGGAACCCTAACCCTAGCTGCAAGTGCCCTACCCATAGGAACCGTAACCCTAGCTCCAAGAGCCCTAACCATAGGAACCCGAAACCTAGCTCCAAGTGCCCTACCCATAGGATCCCTAACCCTACCTCCAAGGGCCCTACCCATAGGAACCCTAACAATAGGGTGGGAAGCCCTAACCATAGGAACCCTGACCCTAGCTCCAAGTGCCCAACCGATAGGAAGCCCAACCCTAGAGATGGAAGCCCTACCCATAGGAACCCTAACCGAAGCCCAAGTGCCCTAGCCATAGGAACCCTAACCCTAGATGCAAGTTCCCTACCCATACGAACCCTAACCCTTGCTCCAAGGGCCCTACCCATAGGAACCCTTACCCTAGGGCGGGAAGCCTTACCCATAGGAACCCTAACACTAGCTACAAATGCCCTACCCATAGTAAACCTAACCCTAGGGCGGGAAGCCCTACCCATAGGAACCCTAACGCTAGCTCCAACTGCCCTACCCATAGGAACCCTAACCCTATCTCCAAGTGCCCTAACCATAGGAACCCTACCCCTAGGGAGGGAAGCCCTACCCATAGGAACCCTAACCCTAGCTCCAAGGGCCCTACCCATAGGAACCCTAACCCTAGCTCCAAGTTCCCTACCCATAGCAACCCTAACCCTAGCTACAAGTGCCCTACCCATAGGAACCCTATCCCTAGCTCCAAGTGCCCTACCCATAGGAACCCTAACCCTAGATGCAAGTGCCCTACGCATAGGAACCCTAAACCTAGGGAGGGAATCCCTAACCATAGGAACCCTATCCCTAGCTCCAAGTGCCCTACCCATAGGAACCCTAACCCTAGATGCAAGTGCCCTACCCATAGGAACCCTAACCCTAGCTCCAAGTGCCCTACGCATAGGAACCCTAACCCTAGATGCAAGTGCCCTACCCATAGGAACCCTAAACCTAGGGAGGGAAGCCCTAACCATAGGAACCCTATCCCTAGCTCCAAGTGCCCTACCCATAGGAACCCTAACCCTAGATGCAAGTGCCCTACCCATAGGAACCCTAACCCTAGCTCCAAGTGCCCTACGCATAGGAAGGCTAACCCTAGGGCTGGAAGCCCTACCCATAGGAACCCTAACCCAAGCCCAAGTGCCCTACCCATTGGAACCCTAACCCTAGGGCTGAAAGCCCTACCCATAGGAACCCTAATGCTAGCTCCAAGTGCCCTACACAAAGGAAGCCAAAACCTAGGGCGTGAAGCCCTACCTAGAGGAACCCTAACCCTAGCTCCAAGTGCACTACCCATACCAACCCTAACCCTAGCTCCAAGTGCCCTACCCATAGGAACCCTAACCCTAGCTCCAACTGCCCTACCCATAGGAACCCTAACCCTATATGCAAGTGCCCTACCCATAGGAACCCTAAACCTAGGGAGGGAAGCCCTACCCATAGGAACCCTCACCCTAGCTCCAAGTGCCCTACCTATAGGAACCCTAACCCAAGCTCCAAGTGCCCTACCCATAGGAACCCTAACCCTAGCTCCAAGGGCCCTAACCATAGGAACCCTAACCCTAGCTCCAAGCCCCTACCCATGGGAACCCTAACCCTAGGGCGGCAAGCCCTACCCATAGGAACCCTAACCCTAGCTCCTAGTGCCCTACCCATAGGAAACCTAACCCTAGCTTTAAGTGACCTACCCATAGGATCCCTAACCCTAGGTCCAAGTGCCCTACCCACAGGAACCCTAACCCTAGGGCGGGAAGCCCTACCTATAGGAAATCTAACCCTAGCTCCAACTGCCCTACCCATAGTAACCGAAACCCTAGGGCGGGAAGCCCTACCCATAGGAACCCTGACCCTATGTCCAAGGGCCCTACCCATAGGAACCATAACCCTAGGAGGGGAAGGCCTACCCATAGGAACCCTAACCCTAGGGCGGGAAGCCCTACCCATAGGAACCCTAACCCTAGCTCCAAGTTCCCTACCCATAGGAACCCTAACCCAAGCTCCAAGTGCCCTAGGCATAGGAACCCTAACCCTAGGGAGGGAAGCCCTACCCATAGGAACTCTTACGCTAGCTCCAAGGGACCTACCCATAGGAACCCTAACGCTAGCTCCAACTGCCCTACCCATAGGAACCCTAACCCTATCTCCAAGTGCCCTAACCATAGGAACCCTACCCCTAGGGAGGGAAGTCCTACTCATAGGAACCCTAACCCTAGCTCCAAGGGCCCTACCCATAGGAACCCTAACCCTAGCTCCAAGTTCCCTACACATAGGAAGCCTAAACCTAGGGCGGGAAGCCCTACCTATAGGAACCCTAACCCTAGCTCCATGTGCCCTACCCATAGCAACCCTAACCCTAGCTCCAAGTGCCCTACCCATAGGAACCCTATCCCTAGCTCCAAGTGCCCTACCCATAGGAACCCTAACCCTAGATGCAAGTGCCCTACCCATAGGAACCCTAAACCTAGGGAGGGAAGCCATAACCATAGGAACCCTATCCCTAGCTCCAAGTGCCCTACCCATAGGAACCCTAACCCTAGATGCAAGTGCACTACCCATAGGAACCCTAACCCTAGCTCCAAGTGCCCTACGCATAGGAAGGCTAACCCTAGGGCTGGAAGCCCTACCCATAGGAACCCTAACCCAAGCCCAAGTGCCCTACCCATTGGAACCCTAACCCTAGGGCGGAAAGCCATACCCATAGGAACCCTAATGCTAGCTCCAAGTGCCCTACACATAGGAAGCCTAAACCTAGGGCGGGAAGCCCTACCTAGAGGAACCCTAACCCTAGCTCCAAGTGCACTACCCATACCAACCCTAACCCTAGCTCCAAGTGCCCTACCCATAGGAACCCTAACCCTAGCTCCAACTGCCCTACCCATAGGAACCCTAACCCTATATGCAAGTGCCCTACCCATAGGAACCCTAAACCTAGGGAGGGAAGCCCTACCCATAGGAACCCTCATCCTAGCTCCAAGTGCCCTACCCATAGGAACCCTAACCCTAGCTCCAAGGGCCCTACCCATAGGAACCCTAACCCTAGCTCCAAGCCCCTACCCATGGGAACCCTAACCCTAGGGCGGCAAGCCCTACCCATAGGAACCCTAACCCTAGCTCCAAGTGCCTACCCATAGGAACCCTAACCCTAGGTCGGGAAACCCTATGCTTAGGAACCCTAACCCTAGCTTTAAGTGACCTACCCATAGGATCCCTAACCCTAGGTCCAAGTGCCCTACCCACAGGAACCCTAACCCTAGGGCGGGAAGCCCTACCTATAGGAAATCTAACCCTAGCTCCAACTGCCCTACCCATAGTAACCGAAACCCTAGGGCGGGAAGCCCTACCCATAGGAACCCTGACCCTAGGTCCAAGGGCCCTACCCATAGGAACCATAACCCTAGGAGGGGAAGCCCTACCCATAGGAACCCTAACCCTAGGGCGGGAAGCCCTACCCATAGGAACCCTAACCCTAGCTCCAAGTTCCCTACCCATAGTAACCCTAAACCTAGCTCCAAGTGCCCTACCTATAGGAACCCTAACCCAAGCTCCAAGTGCCCTACCCATAGGAACCCTAACGCTAGGGCGGGAAGCCCTACCCATAGGAACCCTAACCATAGCTCCAAGGGCCCTACCCTTAGGAACCCTAACCCTAGGTCGGGAAGCCCTACCCATAGGAACCCTTACGCTAGCTCCAAGGGCCCTACCCATAGGAACCCTAATCCTAGCTCCAAGGGCCCTACCCATAGGAACCCTAACCCTAGCTCCAAGGGCCCTACCCATAGGAACCTTAACCCTAGCTCCAAGGGCCCTACCCATAGGAACCCTAATGGTAGGGCGGGAAGCCCTACCCATAGGAACCCTAACGCTAGGGCGGGAAGCCCTACCCATAGGAACCCTAACCCTAGCTCCAAGTGCCCTACCCATAGGAACCCTAACGCTAGGGCGGGAAGCCCTACCCATAGGAACCCGAACCCTAGCTTCAAGTGCCCTACCCATAGGAACCCTAACCCAAGCTCCAAGTGCCCTACCCATAGGAACCCTAACCCTAGGGAGGGAAGCCCTACCCATAGGAACTCTAACGCTAGCTCCAAGGGACCTACCCATAGGAACCCTAACGCTAGTGCGGGAAGCCCTACCCATAGGAACCCTAACCCTAGCTCCAAGGGCCCTACCCATAGGGACCCTCACCCTAGCTCCAAGTGCCCTACCCATAGGAACCCTAACCCTAGCTCCAAGGACGCTAGACATAGGAACCCTAACTCTAGGGCGGGAAGCCCTACCCACAGGAACCCTAACTCTAGCTCCAAGTGCCCTACCCATAGGAATCGTAACCCTAGCTCCAAGTGCCCTACCCACAGGAACCATAACCCTAGTTCCAAGTGCCCTACCCATAGGGCGGGAAGCCCTACCCATAGGAACCCTAACCCTAGCTCCAAGGGCCCTACCCATAGGAACCCTAACACTAGCTCCAAGGGCCCTACCCAAAGGAACCCTAACCTCAACTCCAAGTGCCCTACCCACAGGAACCCTAATCCTAGTTCCAAGTGCCCTACCCATAGGAACCCTAACCCTAGCTCCAAGGGCCCTAGCCATAGGAACCTTAACTCTAGGGCGGGAAGCCGTACCCATAGGAACCCTAACCCTAGCTCCAAGGGCCCTCCCCATAGGAACCCTAACGCTAGGGCGGGAAGCCCTACCCATAGGAACCCTAACCCTAGCTCCAAGTGCCCTACCCATAGGACCCTTGGAGCTAGGGTTAGGGTTCCTATGGGTAGGGCACTTGGAGCTAGGGTTAGGGTTCCTATGGGTAGGGCACTTGGAGCTCGGGTTAGGGTTCCTATGGGTAGGGCTTCCCGCCCTAGCGTTAGAGTTCCTATGGGTAGGGCACTTGGAGCTAGGGTTAGGGTTCCTTTGTGTAGGTTTTCCCGCCCTAGCGTTAGGGTTCCTATGGTTAGGGCCCTTGAAGCTACGGTTAGAGTTCGTATGGGTAGGGCACTTGGAGCTAGCGTTAGGGTTCCTATGGGTAGGGCACTTGGAGCTAGGGTTAGGGTTCCAATGGGTAGGGCTTCCCGCCCTAGCGTTAGGGTTCCTATGGGGAGGGCCCTTGGAGCTAGGGTTAGGGTTCCTATGGGGAGGGCCCTTGGAGCTAGGGTTAGGGTTCCTATGGGTAGGGCCCTTGGAGCTAGGGTTAGGGTTCCTATGGGTAGGGCCCTTGGAGCTAGGGTTAGGGTTCCTATGAGTAGGGCCCTTGGAGCTAGGGTTAGGGTCCCTATGGGTAGGGCACTTGGAGCTAGGGTTAGGGTTCCTATGGGTAGGGCCCTTGGAGCTAGGGCTAGGGTTCCAATGGGTAGGGCCCTTGGAGCTAGGGTTAGGGTTCCTATGGGTAGGGCACTTGGAGCTAGGGTTAGGCTTCCTATGGGTAGGGCTTCCCGCCCTAGCGTTAGGGTTCCTATGGGTAGGGCCCTTGGAGCTAGGGTTACGGTTCCTATGGGTAGGGCCCATGGAGCTAGGGTTAGGGTTCCTATGGGTAGGGCACTTGGTGCTAGGGTTAGGGTTCCTATGGGTAGGGCACTTGAAGCTAGGGTTCGGGTTCCTATGGGTAGGGCTTCCCGCCCTAGCGTTAGGGTTCCTATGGGTAGGGCACTTGGAGCTAGGGTTAGGGTTCCTATGGGTAGGGTTTCCCGCCCTAGCGTTAGGGTTCCTATGGGTAGGGCTTCCCGCCCTACCGTTAGGGTTCCTATGGGTAGGGCCCTTGGAGCTAGGGTTAAGGTTCCTATGGGTAGGGCCCTTGGAGCTAGGGTTAGGGTTCATATGGGTAGGGCCCTTGGCGCTAAGGTTAGGGTTCCTATGGGTAGGGCAGTTGGAACTAGGGTTAGGGTTCCTACGGGTAGGGCACTTGGACCTAGGGTTAGGGTTCCTATGGGTAGGGCACTTGGAGCTAGGTTTAGGGTTCCTGTGGGTAGGGCACTTGGAGCTAGGGTTAGGGTTCCTATGGGTAGGGCACTTGGAGCTAGGGTTAGGGTTCCTATGGGTAGGGCTTCCCGGCCTAGCGTTAGGGTTCCTATGGGTAGGGCTCTTGGAGCTAGGGTTAGGGTTCCTATGGGTAGGGCTTCCCGCCCTAGCGTTAGGGTTACTATGGGTAGGGCACTTGGAGGTAGCGTTAGGGTTCCTATGGGTAGGGCACTTGGAGCTAGGGTTAGGGTTCCTATGGGTAGGGCTTCCCGCCCTAGCGTTAGGGTTCCTACGGGTAGGGCCCTTGGAGCTAGGGTTAGGGTTCCTATGGGTAGGGCACTTGGAGCTAGGGTTAGGGTTCCTATGGGTAGGGCTATCCGCCCTAGCGTTAGGGTTCTTATGGGTAGGGCCCTTGGAGCTAGGGTTAGGTTTCCTATGGGTAGGGCACTTGGAACAAGGGTTAGGGTTCCTATGGGTAGGGCCCTTGGAGCTAGGGTTAGGGTTCCTATGGGTAGGGCACTTGGAGCTAGGGTTAGTGTTCCTATGGGTAGGGCACTTGGAGCTAGGGTTAGGGTTCCTATGGGTAGGGCCCTTGGAGCTAGGGTTACGGTTCCTATGGGTAGGGCCCATGGAGCTAGGGTTAGGGTTCCTATGGGTAGGGCACTTGGTGCTAGGGTTAGGGTTCCTATGGGTAGGGCACTTGAAGCTAGGGTTCGGGTTCCTATGGGTAGGGCTTCCCGCCCTAGGGTTAGGGTTCCTATGGGTAGGGCACTTGGAGCTAGGGTTAGGGTTCCTATGGGTAGGGCTTCCCGCCCTAGCGTTAGGGTTCCTATGGGTAGGGCTTCCCGCCCTACCGTTAGGGTTCCTATGGGTAGGGCCCTTGGAGCTAGGGTTAAGGTTCCTATGGGTAGGGCCCTTGGAGCTAGGGTTAGGGTTCCTATGGGTAGGGCCCTTGGAGCTAAGGTTAGGGTTCCTATGGGTAGGGCAGTTGGAACTAGGGTTAGGGTTCCTACGGGTAGGGCACTTGGACCTAGGGTTAGGGTTCCTATGGGTAGGGCACTTGGAGCTAGGTTTAGGGTTCCTGTGGGTAGGGCACTTGGAGCTAGGGTTAGGGTTCCTATGGGTAGGGCACTTGGAGCTAGGGTTAGGGTTCCTATGGGTAGGGCTTCCCGGCCTAGCGTTAGGGTTCCTATGGGTAGGGCTCTTGGAGCTAGGGTTAGGGTTCCTATGGGTAGGGTTTCCCGCCCTAGCGTTAGGGTTACTATGGGTAGGGCACTTGGAGGTAGCGTTAGGGTTCCTATGGGTAGGGCACTTGGAGCTAGGGTTAGGGTTCCTATGGGTAGGGCTTCCCGCCCTAGCGTTAGGGTTCCTACGGGTAGGGCCCTTGGAGCTAGGGTTAGGGTTCCTATGGGTAGGGCACTTGGAGCTAGGGTTAGGGTTCCTATGGGTAGGGCTTCCCGCCCTAGCGTTAGGGTTCCTATGGGTAGGGCCCTTGGAGCTAGGGTTAGGTTTCCTATGGGTAGGGCACTTGGAGCAAGGGTTAGGGTTCCTATGGGTAGGGCCCTTGGAGCTAGGGTTAGGGTTCCTATGGGTAGGGCACTTGGAGCTAGGGTTAGTGTTCCTATGGGTAGGGCACTTGGAGCTAGGGTTAGGGTTCCTATTGGTAGGGCTTCCCGCCCTAGCGTTATGGTTCCTATGGTTAGGGCTGCCCGGCCTAGCGTTAGGGTTCCTATGGGTAGGGCCCTTGGAGCTCGGGTTAGGGTTCCTATGGGTAGGGCACTTGGAGCTAGAGTTAGGGTTACTATGGGTAGGGCACTTGGAGCTAGGGTTAGGGTTCCTATGGGTAGGGCCCTTGGAGCTAGGGTTAGGGTTCCTATGGGTAGGGCCCTTGGAGCTAGGGTTAGGGTTCCTATGGGTAGGGCACTTGGAGCTAGGGTTAGGGTTCCTATGGGAAGGGCCCTTGGAGCTAGGGTTAGGGTTCCTATGGGTACGGATTCCGGCCCTAGCGTTAGGGTTCCTATGGGTAGGGCCCTTGGAGCTAGGGTTAGGGTTTCTATGGGTAGGGCCCTTGGAGCTAGGGTTAGGGTTCCTATAGGTAGGGCCCTTGGAGCTAGGGTTAGGGTTCCTATGGGTAGGGCACTTGGAGCTAGGGTTAGGGTTCCTATGGGTAGGGCACTTGGAGCTAGGGTTAGGCTTCCTATGGGTAGGGCTTCCCGCCCTAGCGTTAGGGTTCCTATGGGTAGGGCCCTTGGAGCTAGGGTTACGGTTCCTATGGGTAGGGCCCATGGAGCTAGGGTTAGGGTTCCTATGGGTAGGGCACTTGGTGCTAGGGTTAGGGTTCCTATAGGTAGGGCACTTGGAGCTAGGGTTCGGGTTCCTATGGGTAGGGCTTCCCGCCCTAGCGTTAGGGTTCCTATGGGTAGGGGTTCCCGCCCTACCGTTAGGGTTCCTATGGGTAGAGCCCTTGGAGCTAGTGTTAGGGTTCCTATGGGTAGGGCACTTGGAGCTAGGGTTAGGGTTCCTATGGTTAGGGCACTTGGAGCTAGGGTTAGGGTTCCTATGGGTAGGGCCCTTGGAGCTAGGGTTAGGGTTCCTATGGGTAGGGCTTCCAGCCCTAGCGTTAGGGTTCCTATGGGTAGGGCCCTTGGAGCTAGGGTTAGGGTTCCTATGGGTAGGGCTTCCCGCCCTAGCGTTAGGGTTCCTATGGGTAGGGCACTTGGAGCTATGGTTAGGGTTCCTATGGGTAGGGCCCTTGGAGCTAGGGTTAGGGTTCCTATGGGTAGGGCCCTTGGAGCTATGGTTAGGGTTCCTATGGGTAGGGCCCTTGGAGCTAGGGGTAGGGTTCCTATGGGTAGGGCCCTTGGAACTAGGGTTAGGGTTCCTATGGGTAGGGCACTTGGAGTTAGGGTTAGGGTTCCTATGGGTAGGGCACTTGGAGCTAGGGTTAGGGTTCCTATGGGTAGGGCTTCCCGCCCTAGGGTTAGGGTTCCTATGGGTAGGGCACTTGGAGCTAGGGTTAGGGTTCCTATGGTTAGGGCCCTTGGAGCTAGGGTTAGGGTTCCTATGGGTAGGGCCCTTGGAGCTAGGGTTAGGGTTCCTACGGGTAGGGCACTTGGAGCTAGGGTTAGGG
This sequence comes from Mauremys mutica, assembly GCF_020497125.1. Taxonomy (NCBI): domain Eukaryota; kingdom Metazoa; phylum Chordata; order Testudines; family Geoemydidae; genus Mauremys; species Mauremys mutica. Next base: position 143,954,945 of record NC_059072.1, on the reverse strand, counting down.
TTCCTATGGGTAGGGCTTCCCGCCCTAGCGTTAGGGTTCCTATGGGTAGGGCACTTGTAGCTAGGGTTAGGGTTCCTATGGGTAGGGCACTTGGAGCTAGCGTTAGGGTTCCTATGGGTAGGGCTTCCCGCCCTAGCGTTAGGGTTCCTATGGGTAGGGCACTTGGAGCTAGGGTTAGGGTTCCTATGGGTAGGGCACTTGGAGCTAGGGTTAGGGTTCCTATGGGTAGGGCTTCCCGCCCTAGCGTTAGGGTTCCTATGGGTAGGGAACTTGGAGGTAGCGTTAGGGTTCCTATGGGTAGGGCACTTGGAGCTAGGGTTAGGGTTCCTATGGGTAGGGCTTCCCGCCCTAGCGTTAGGGTTCCTACGGGTAGGGCCCTTGGAGCTAGGGTTAGGGTTCCTATGGGTAGGGCACTTGGAGCTAGGGTTAGGGTTCCTATGGGTAGGGCTTCCCGCCCTAGTGTTAGGGTTCCTATGGGTAGGGCACTTGCAGCTAGGGTTAGGGTTCCTATGGGTAGGGAACTTGGAGCTAGGGTTAGGGTTCCTATGGGTAGGGCTTCCCGCCCTAGCGTTAGGTATCCTATGGGTAGGGCATTTGGAGCTAGGGTTAGGGTTCCTATGGGTAGGGCACTTGGAGCTAGGGTTAGGGTTCCTATGGGTAGGGCACTTGTAGCTAGCGTTAGGGTTCCTATGGGTAGGGCTTCCCGCCCTAGCGTTAGGGTTCCTATGGGTAGGGCACTTGGAGCTAGGGTTAGGGTTCCTATGGGTAGGGCACTTGGAGCTAGGCTTAGGGTTCCTATGGGTAGGGAACTTGGAGCTAGGGTTAGGGTTCCTATGGGTAGGGCACTTGGAGCTAGGGTTAGGGTTCCTATGGGTAGGGCACTTGGAGCTAGGGTAGGGGTTCCTATGGGTAGGGCACTTGGAGCTAGCGTTAGGGTTCCTATGGGTAGGGCTTCCCGCCCTAGCGTTAGGGTTCCTATGGGTAGGGCACTTGGAGCTAGGGTTAGGGTTCCTATGGGTAGGGCACTTGGAGCTAGCGTTAGGGTTCCTATGGGTAGGGCTTCCCGCCCTAGTGTTAGGGTTCCTATGGGTAGGGCACTTGCAGCTAGGGTTAGGGTTCCTATGGGTAGGGCACTTGGAGCTAGGGTTAGGGTTGCTATGGGTAGCGCACTTGGAGATAGGGTTAGAATTCCTATGGGTAGGGCACTTGGAGCTAGTGTTAGGGTTCCTATGGGTAGGGCACTTGGAGCTAGGGTTAGGGTTCCTATGGTTAGGGCACTTGGAGCTAGGGTTAGGGTTCCTATGGGTAGGGCCCTTGGAGCTAGGGTTAGGGTTCCTATGGGTAGGGCTTCCAGCCCTAGCGTTAGGGTTCCTATGGGTAGGGCCCTTGGAGCTAGGGTTAGGGTTCCTATGGGTAGGGCTTCCCGCCCTAGCGTTAGGGTTCCTATGGGTAGGGCCCTTGGAGCTAGGGTTAGGGTTCCTATGGGTAGGGCCCTTGGAGCTATGGTTAGGGTTCCTATGGGTAGGGCCCTTGGAGCTAGGGGTAGGGTTCCTATGGGTAGGGCACTTGGAGATAGGGTAGGGGTTCCTATGGGTAGGGCACTTGGAGCTAGCGTTAGGGTTCCTATGGGTAGGGCTTCCCGCCCTAGCGTTAGGGTTCCTATGGGTAGGGCCCTTGGAGCTAGGGTTACGGTTCCTATGGGTAGGGCCCATGGAGCTAGGGTTAGGGTTCCTATGGGTAGGGCACTTGGTGCTAGGGTTAGGGTTCCTATGGGTAGGGCACTTGGAGCTAGGGTTCGGGTTCCTATGGGTAGGGCTTCCCACCCTAGCGTTAGGGTTCCTATGGGTAGGGGTTCCCGCTCTACCGTTAGGGTTCCTACGGGCAGAGCCCTTGGAGCTAGTGTTACGGTTCCTATGGGTAGGGCACTTGGAGCTAGGGTTAGGGTTCCTATGGTTAGGGCACTTGGAGCTAGGGTTAGGGTTCCTATGGGTAGGGCCCTTGGAGCTAGGGTTAGGGTTCCTATGGGTAGGGCTTCCAGCCCTAGCGTTAGGGTTCCTATGGGTAGGGCCCTTGGAGCTGGGGTTAGGGTTCCTATGGGTAGGTCTTCCCGCCCTATCGTTAGGGTTCCTATGGGTAGGGCACTTGGAGCTATGGTTAGGGTTCCTATGGGTAGGGCCCTTGGAGCTAGGGTTAGGGTTCCTATGGGTAGGGCCCTTGGAGCTATGGTTAGGGTTCCTATGGGTAGGGCACTTGGAGCTAGGGTTAGGGTTCCTATGGGTAGGGCTTCCCGCCCTAGGGTTAGGGTTCCTATGGGTAGGGCACTTGGAGCTAGGGTTAGGGTTCCTATGGTTAGGGCCCTTGGAGCTAGGGTTAGGGTTCCTATGGGTAGGGCCCTTGGAGCTAGGGTTAGGGTTCCTACGGGTAGGGCACTTGGAGCTAGGGTTAGGGTTCCTATGGGTAGGGCTTCCCGCCCTAGCGTTAGGGTTCCTATGGGTAGGGCACTTGTAGCTAGGGTTAGGGTTCCTATGGGTAGGGCACTTGGAGCTAGCGTTAGGGTTCCTATGGGTAGGGCTTCCCGCCCTAGCGTTAGGGTTCCTATGGGTAGGGCACTTGGAGCTAGGGTTAGGGTTCCTATGGGTAGGGCACTTGGAGCTAGGGTTAGGGTTCCTATGGGTAGGGCTTCCCGCCCTAGCGTTAGGGTTCCTATGGGTAGGGCACTTGGAGGTAGCGTTAGGGTTCCTATGGGTAGGGCACTTGGAGCTAGGGTTAGGGTTCCTATGGGTAGGGCTTCCCGCCCTAGCGTTAGGGTTCCTACGGGTAGGGCCCTTGGAGCTAGGGTTAGGGTTCCTATGGGTAGGGCACTTGGAGCTAGGGTTAGGGTTCCTATGGGTAGGGCTTCCCGCCCTAGTGTTAGGGTTCCTATGGGTAGGGCCCTTGGAGCTAGGGTTAGGGTTCCTATGGGTAGGGAACTTGGAGCTAGGGTTAGGGTTCCTATTGGTAGGGCTTCCCGCCCTAGCGTTAGGTATCCTATGGGTAGGGCATTTGGAGCTAGGGTTAGGGTTCCTATGGGTAGGGAACTTGGAGCTAGGGTTAGGGTTCCTATGGGTAGGGCACTTGGAGCTAGGGTTAGGGTTCCTATGGGTAGGGCACTTGGAGCTAGGGTAGGGGTTCCTATGGGTAGGGCACTTGGAGCTAGCGTTAGGGTTCCTATGGGTAGGGCTTCCCGCCCTAGCGTTAGGGTTCCTACGGGTAGGGCCCTTGGAGCTAGGGTTAGGGTTCCTATGGGTAGGGCACTTGGAGCTAGGGTTAGGGTTCCTATGGGTAGGGCTTCCCGCCCTAGTGTTAGGGTTCCTATGGGTAGGGCCCTTGGAGCTAGGGTTAGGGTTCCTATGGGTAGGGAACTTGGAGCTAGGGTTAGGGTTCCTATTGGTAGGGCTTCCCGCCCTAGCGTTAGGTATCCTATGGGTAGGGCATTTGGAGCTAGGGTTAGGGTTCCTATGGGTAGGGAACTTGGAGCTAGGGTTAGGGTTCCTATGGGTAGGGCACTTGGAGCTAGGGTTAGGGTTCCTATGGGTAGGGCACTTGGAGCTAGGGGTAGGGTTCCTATGGGTAGGGCACTTGGAGCTAGCGTTAGGGTTCCTATGGGTAGGGCTTCCCGCCCTAGCGTTAGGGTTCCTATGGGTAGGGCACTTGGAGCTAGGGTTAGGGTTCCTATGGGTAGGGCACTTGGAGCTAGCGTTAGGGATCCTATGGGTAGGGCTTCCCGCCCTAGTGTTAGGGTTCCTATGGGTAGGGCACTTGCAGCTAGGGTTAGGGTTCCTATGGGTAGGGCACTTGGAGCTAGGGTTAGGGTTGCTATGGGTAGCGCACTTGGAGATAGGGTTAGAATTCCTATGGGTAGGGCACTTGGAGCTAGGGTTAGGGTTCCTATGGGTAGGGCACTTGGATCTAGGGTTAGGGTTCCTATGGGTAGGGCACTTGGAGCTAGGGTTAGGGATCCTATGGGTAGGGCCCTTGGAGCTAGGGTTAGGGTTCCTATGGGTAGGGTGCTTGGAGCTAGGGGTAGGGTTCCTTTGGGTAGGGCACTTGGAGCTAGGGGTAGGGTTCCTATGGGTAGGGCACTTGGAGCTAGGGTAGGGGTTCCTATGGGTAGGGCACTTGGAGCTAGCGTTAGGGTTCCTATGGGTAGGGCTTCCTGCCCTAGCGTTAGGGTTCCTATGGGTAGGGCACTTGGAGGTAGCGTTAGGGTTCCTATGGGTAGGGCACTTGGAGCTAGGGTTAGGGTTCCTATGGGTAGGGCTTCCCGCCCTAGCGTTAGGGTTCCTACGGGTAGGGCCCTTGGAGCTAGGGTTAGGGTTCCTATGGGTAGGGCACTTGGAGCTAGGGTTAGGGTTCCTATGGGTAGGGCTTCCCGCCCTAGTGTTAGGGTTCCTATGGGTAGGGCCCTTGGAGCTAGGGTTAGGGTTCCTATGGGTAGGGAACTTGGAGCTAGGGTTAGGGTTCCTATGTGTAGGGCTTCCCGCCCTAGCGTTAGGTATCCTATGGGTAGGGCATTTGGAGCTAGGGTTAGGGTTCCTATGGGTAGGGCACTTGGAGCTAGGGTTAGGGTTCCTATGGGTAGAGCACTTGGAGCTATCGTTAGGGTTCCTATGGGTAGGGCTTCCCGCCCTAGCGTTAGGGTTCCTATGGGTAGGGCACTTGGAGCTAGATTTAGGGTTCCTATGGGTAGGGCACTTGGAGCTAGGCTTAGGGTTCCTATGGGTAGGGAACTTGGAGCTAGGGTTAGGGTTCCTATGGGTAGGGCACTTGGAGCTAGGGTTAAGGTTCCTATGGGTAGGGCACTTGGAGCTAGGGTAGGGGTTCCTATGGGTAGGGCACTTGGAGCTAGCGTTAGGGTTCCTATGGGTAGGGCTTCCCGCCCTAGCGTTAGGGTTCCTATGGGTAGGGCACTTGGAGCTAGGGTTAGGGTTCCTATGGGTAGGGCACTTGGAGCTAGCGTTATGGTTCCTATGGGTAGGGCTTCCCGCCCTAGTGTTAGGGTTCCTATGGGTAGGGCACTTGCAGCTAGGGTTAGGGTTCCTATGGGTAGGGCACTTGGAGCTAGGGTTAGGGTTGCTATGGGTAGCGCACTTGGAGATAGGGTTAGAATTCCTATGGGTAGGGCACTTGGAGCTAGGGTTAGGGTTCCTATGGGTAGGGCACTTGGATCTAGGGTTAGGGTTCCTATGGGTAGGGCACTTGGAGCTAGGTTTAGGGATCCTATGGGTAGGGCCCTTGGAGCTAGGGTTAGGGTTCCTATGGGTAGGGTGCTTGGAGCTAGGGGTAGGGTTCCTTTGGGTAGGGCACTTGGAGCTAGGGGTAGGGTTCCTATGGGTAGGGCACTTGGAGCTAGGGTTAGGGTTCCTATGGGTAGGGCACTTGGAGCTAGGGTTAGGGTTCCTATGGGTTGGGCTTCCCGCCATAGCGTTAGGGTTACTATGGGTAGGGCACTTGGAGCTAGGCTTTGGGTTCCTATGGGTAGGGCACTTGGAGCTAGGGTTAGGGTTCCTATGGGTAGGGCACTTGGAGCTAGGGTTAGGGTTCCTATGGGTAGGGCTTCCCGCCATAGCGTTAGGGTTACTATGGGTAGGGCACTTGGAGCTAGGCTTTGGGTTCCTATGGGTAGGGCACTTGGAGCTAGGGTTAGGGTTCCTATGGGTAGGGCACTTGGAGCTAGGGTTAGGGTTCCTATGGGTAGGGCACTTGGAGCTAGGGTTAGGGTTCCTATGGGTAGGACTTCCCGACCTAGCGTTATGGTTCCTATGGTTAGGGCTTCCCGCCCTAGCGTTAGGGTTCCTATGGGTAGGGCACTTGGAGCTGGGGTTAGGGTTCCTATGGGTAGGGCACTTGGAGCTAGGGTTAGGGTTCCTATGGGTAGGGCACTTGGAGCTAGGGTTAGGGTTCCTATGGGTAGGACTTCCCGCCCTAGCGTTATGGTTCCTATGGGTAGGGCTTCCCGCCCTAGCGTTAGGGTTCCTATGGGTAGGGCCCTTGGAGCTAGGGTTAGGGTTCCTATGGGTAGGGAACTTGGAGCTAGGGTTAGGGTTCCTATGGGTAGGGCACTTGGAGCTAGGGTTAGGGTTCCTATGGGTAGGGAACTTGGAGCTAGCGTTAGGGTTCCTATGGGTAGGGCTTCCCGACCTAGTGTTAGAGTTCCTATGGGTAGGGCTTCCCGCCCTAGCGTTAGGGTGCCTATGGGTAGGGCCCTTGGAGCTAGGGTTAGGTTTCCTATGGGTAGGGCCCTTGGAGCTCGGGTTAGGGTTCCTATCGGTAGGGCCCTTGGAGCTAGGGTTAGAGATCCTATGGGTAGGGCCCTTGGAGCTAGGGTTAGGGTTTCTATGGGTAGGGCCCTTGGAGCTATGGTTAGGGTTCCTATGGGTAGGGCCCTTGGAGCTAGGGTAAGGGTTCCTATGGGTAGGGCCCTTGGAGCTAGGGTTAGGGTTCCTATGGGTAGGGCCCTTGGAACTAGGGTTAGGGTTCCTATGGGTAGGGCCCTTGGAGCTAGGGTTAGGGTTCCTATGGGTAGGGCACTTGGAGCTAGGGTTAGGGTTCCTATGGGTAGGGCTTCCCTCCCTTGCGTTATGTTTCCTATGGGTAGGGCCCTTGGAGCTAGGGTTAGGGTTCCTATGGGTAGGGCCCTTGGAGCTAGGGTTAGGGTTCCTATGGGTAGGGCTTCCCGCCCTAGCATTAGGGTTCCTATGGGTAGGGCCCTTGGAGCTAGGGTTAGGGTTCCTATGGGTAGGGGACTTGGAGCTAGCGTTAGGGTTCCTATGGGTAGGGCCCTTGGAGCTAGGGTTAGGGTTCCTATGGGTAGGGCCCTTGGAGCTATGGTTAGGGTTCCAATGGGTAGGGCCCTTGGAGCTAGGGTTAGGGTTCCTATGGGTAGGGCCCTTGGAGCTATGGTTAGGGTTCCAATGGGTAGGGCCCTTGGAGCTAGGGTTAGGGTTCCTATGGGTAGGGCCCTTGGAGCTAGGGTTAGGGTTTCTATGGGTAGGGCCCTTGGAGCTAGGGTTAGGGTTCCTATGGGAAGGGCTTCCCGCCCTAGCGTTAGGGTTCCTATGGATAGGGCCCTTGGAGCTAGGGTTAGGGTTCCTATGGGTAGGGCCCTTGGAGCTAGGGTTAGGGTTCCTACGGGTAGGGCACTTGGACATAGGGTTAGGGTTCCTACGGGTAGGGCACTTGGAGCTAGGGTTAGGGTTCCTATGGGTAGGGCCCTTGGAGGTAGGGTTAGGGTTCCTATGGGTAGGGCTTCCCGCCCTAGCGTTAGGGTTCCTATGGGTAGGGCCCTTGGAGCTAGGGTTAGGGTTCCTATGGGTAGGGCCCTTTGAGATAGGGTTAGGGTTCCTATGGGTAGGGCTTCCCGCCCTAGCGTTAGGGTTCCTATGGGTAGGGCCCTTGGAGCTAGGGTTAAGGTTCCTATGGGTAGGGCCCTTGGAGCTCGGGATAGGGTTCCTATGGGTAGGGCCCTTGGAGCTAGGGCTGGGTTCCTATGGGTAGGGCCCTTGGAGCTAGGTTTAGGGTTCCTATGTGTAGGGCACTTGGAGCTAGGGTTAGGGTTACTATGGGTAGGGCTTCCCGCCCTAGCGTTATGGTTCCTATGGGTAGGGCCCTTGGAGCTAGGGTTAGGGTTCCTATGGGTAGGGCCCTTGGAGCTAGGGTTAGGGTTCCTATGGGTAGGGCACTTGGAGCTAGGGTTAGGGTTCCTATGGGTAGGGCTCTTGGAGCTAGGGTTAGGGTTCCTATTGGTAGGGCTTCAAGACCTAGCATTAGGGTTCCTATGGGTAGGGCCCTTGGAGCTAGGGTTAGGGTTCCTATGGGTAGGGCACTTGGAGCTAGGGTTAGCGTACCTATGGGTAGGGCCATTGGAGCTAGGGTTAGGGTTCCTATGGGTAGGGCCCTTGGAGCTAGGGTTAGGGTTCCTGTGGGTAGGGTTTCCCGCCCTAGCGTTAGGGTTCCTATGGGTACGGCCTTGGAGCTAGGGTTAGGGTTCCTATGGGTAGGGCCCTTGGAGCTAGGTTTAGGGTTCCTACGGGTAGGGCACTTGGAGCTAGGGTTAGGGTTCCTATGGGTAGGGCACTTGGAGCTAGGGTTAGGGTTCCTATGGGTAGGGCACTTGGAAGTAGGGTTAGGGGTCCTATGGGTAGGGCTTCCCGCCCTAGCGTTAGGGTTCCTATGGGTAGGGCCCTTGGAGCTAGGGTTAGGGTTCCTATGGCTAGGGCCCTTGGAGATAGGGTTAGGGTTCCTATGGGTAGGGCTTCCCGCTCTAGCGTTAGGGTTCCTATGGGTAGGGCCCTTGGAGCTAGGGTTAAGGTTCCTATGGGTAGGGCCCTTGGAGCTAGGGTTAGGGTTCCTATGGGTAGGGCACTTGGACCTAGGGTTAGGGTTCCTATGCGTAGGGCACTTGGACCTAGGGTTAGGGTTTCTATGGGTAGGGCACTTGGAGCTAGGGTTAGGGTTCCTCTGGGTAGGGCACTTGGAGCTAGGGTTAGGGTTCCTATGGGTAGGGCTTCCCGCCCTAGCATTAGGGTTCCTACGGGTAGGGCCCTTGGAGCTAGGGTTAGGGTTCCTATGGGTAGGGCACTTGGAGCTAGGGTTATGGATCCTATGGGTAGGGCCCTTGGAGCTAGGGTTAGGGTTCCTATGGGTAGGGCGCTTGGAGCTAGGGGTAGGGTTCCTATGGGTAGGACGCTTGGAGCTAGGGGTAGGGTTCCTATGGGTAGGGCACTTGGAGCTAGGGTTAGGGTTCCTATGGGTAGGGCACTTGGAGCTAGGGTTAGGGTTCCTATGGGTAGGGCTTCCCGCCATAGCATTAGGGTTCCTATGGGTAGGGCACTTGGAGCTAGGGTTAGGGTTCCTATGGGTAGGGCACTTGGAGCTAGGGTTAGGGTTCCTATGGGTAGGGAACTTGGAGCTAGGGTTAGGGTTCCTATGGGTAGGGCACTTGGAGCTACGGTTAGGGTTCCTATGGGTAGGGCTTCCCGCCCTAGCTTTATGGTTCCTATGGGTAGGGCTTCCCGCCCTAGCATTAGGGTTCCTATGGGTAGGGCCATTGGAGCTGGGGTTAGGGTTCCTATGGGTAGGGCACTTGGAGCTAGGGTTAGGGTTCCTATGGGTAGGGAACTTGGAGCTAGGGTTAGGGTTCCTATGGGTAGGGCACTTGGAGCTAGGGTTAGGGTTCCTATGGGTAGGGCACTTGGAGCTAGGGTTAGGGTTCCTATGGGTAGGGCACTTGGAGCTAGGGTTAGGGTTCCTATGGGTAGGGAACTTGGAGCTAGCGTTAGGTTTCCTATGGGTAGGGCTTCCCGACCTACTGTTAGGGTTCCTATGGGTAGGGCTTCCCGCCCTAGCGTTAGGGTGCCTATGGGTAGGGCCCTTGGAGCTAGGGTTAGGTTTCCTATGGGTAGGGCCCTTGGAGCTCGGGTTGGGGTTCCTATCGGTAGGGCCCTTGGAGCTAGGGTTAGGGATCCTATGGGTAGGGCCCTTGGAGCTAGGGTTAGGGTTTCTATGGGTAGGGCCCTTGGAGCTATGGTTAGGGTTCCTATGGGTAGGGCCCTTGGAGCTAGGGTTAGGGTTCCTATGGGTAGGGCCCTTGGAGCTAGGGTTAGGGTTCCTATGGGTAGGGCCCTTGGAACTAGGGTTAGGGTTCCTATGGGCAGGGCCCTTGGAGCTAGGGTTAGGGTTCCTATGGGTAGGGCACTTGGAGCTAGGGTTAGGGTTCCTACGGGTAGGGCTTCCCGCCCTAGCGTTATGGTTCCTATGGGTAGGGCCCTTGGAGCTAGGGTTAGTGTTCCTATGGGTAGGGCCCTTGGAGCTAGGGTTAGGGTTCCTATGGGTAGGGCCCTTGGAGCTAGGGTTAGGGTTCCTATGGGTAGGGCTTCACGCCCTAGCATTAGGGTTCCTATGGGTAGGGCTTCACGCCCTAGCATTAGGGTTCCTATGGGTAGGGCACTTGGAGCTAGGGTTAGGGTTCCTATGGGTAGGGCCCTTGGAGCTAGGGTTAGGGTTCCTATGGGTAGGGCCCTTCGAGCTATGGTTAGGGTTCCAATGGGTAGGGCCCTTGGAGCTAGGGTTAGGGTTCCTATGGGTAGGGCCCTTGGAGCTAGGGTTAGGGTTTCTATGGGTAGGGCCCTTGGAGCTAGGGTTAGGGCTCCTATGGGTAGGGCTTCCCGCCCTAGCGTTAGGGTTCCTATGGGTAGGGCCCTTTGAGCTAGGGTTAGGGTTCCTATGGGTAGGGCCCTTGAAGCTAGGGTTAGAGTTCCTACGGGTAGGGCACTTGGAGCTAGGGTTAGGGTTCCTATGGGTAGGGCACTTGGAGCTAGGTTTAGGGTTCCTATGGGTAGGGCTTCCCGCCCTAGCGTTAGGGTTCCTATGGGTAGGGCCCTTGGAGCTAGGGTTAGGGTTCCTATGGGTAGGGCCCTTTGAGATAGGGTTAGGGTTCCTATGGGTAGGGCTTCCCGCCCTAGCGTTAGGGTTCCTATGGGTAGGGCCCTTGGAGCTAGGGTTAAGGTTCCTATGGGTAGGGCCCTTGGAGTTCGGGTTAGGGTTCCTATGGGTATGGCCCTTGGAGCTAGGGTTAGGGATCCTATGGGTAGGGCCCTTGGAGCTAGGCTTAGGGTTTCTATGGGTAGGGCCCTTGGAGCTAGGGTTAGGGTTCCTATGGGTAGGGCCCTTGGAGCTAGGGTTAGGGTTCCTATGGGTAGGGCCCTTGGAGCTAGGTTTAGGGTTCCTATGGGTAGGGCACTTGGAGCTAGGGTTAGGGTTCCTAAGGGTAGGGCTTCCCGCCCTAGCGTTATGGTTCCTATGGGTAGGGCCCTTGGAGCTAGGGTTAGGGTTCCTATGGGTAGGGACCTTGGAGCTAGGGTTAGGGTTCCTATGGGTAGAGCCCTTGGAGCTAGGGTTAGGGTTCCTATGGGTAGGGCTCTTGGAGCTAGGGTTAGGGTTCCTATAGGTAGGGCTTCAAGACCTAGCATTAGGGTTCCTATGGGTCGGGCCCTTGGAGCTAGGGTTAGGGTTCCTATGGGTAGGGCACTTGGAGCTAGTGTTAGGGTGCCTATGGGTAGGGCCCTTGGAGCTAGGGTTAGGGTTCCTATGGGTAGGGCCCTTGGAGCTAGGGTTAGGGTTCCTGTGGGTAGGGTTTCCCGCCCTAGCGTTAGGGTTCCTATGGGTACGGCCCTTGGAGCTAGGGTTAGGGTTCCTATGGGTAGGTCCCTTGGAGCTAGGTTTAGGGTTCCTATGGGTAGGGCTTCCCACCCTAGCGTTAGGGTTCCTATGGGTAGGGCCCTTGGAGCTACGGTTAAGGTTCCTATGGGTAGGGCCCTTGGAGCTAGGGTTAGGGTTCCTATGGGTAGGGCACTTGGACCTAGGGTTAGGGTTCCTATGGGTAGGGCACTTTGACCTAGGGTTAGGGTTCCTATGGGTAGGGCACTTGGAGCTAGGGTTAGGGTTCCTCTGGGTAGGGCACTTGGAGCTAGGGTTAGGGTTCCTATGGGTAGGGCTTCCCGCCCTAGCATTAGGGTTCCTACGGGTAGGGCCCTTGGAGCTAGGGTTAGGGTTCCTATGGGTAGGGCACTTGGAGCTAGGGTTAGGGTTCCTATGGGTAGGGCTTCCCGCCCTAGGGTTAGGGTTCCTATGGGTAGGGCCGTTGGAGCTAGGGTTAGGGTTCCTATGGGTAGGGCACTTGGAGCTAGGGTTAGGGTTCCTATGGGTAGGGCCCTTTGAGATAGGGTTAGGGTTTCTATGGGTAGGGCTTCCCGCCCTAGCGTTAGGGTTCCTATGGGTAGGGCCCTTGGAGCTAGGGTTAAGGTTCCTATGGGTAGGGCCCTTGGAGTTCGGGTTAGGGTTCCTATGGGTATGGCCCTTGGAGCTAGGGTTAGGGATCCTATGGGTAGGGCCCTTGGAGCTAGGGTTAGGGTTTCTATGGGTAGGGCCCTTGGAGCTAGGGTTAGGGTTCCTATGGGTAGGGCCCTTGGAGCTAGGGTTAGGGTTCCTATGGGTAGGGCCCTTGGAGCTAGGTTTAGGGTTCCTATGGGTAGGGCACTTGGAGCTAGGGTTAGGGTTCCTAAGGGTAGGGCTTCCCGCCCTAGCGTTATGGTTCCTATGGGTAGGGCCCTTGGAGCTAGGGTTAGGGTTCCTATGGGTAGGGACCTTGGAGCTAGGGTTAGGGTTCCTATGGGTAGAGCCCTTGGAGCTAGGGTTAGGGTTCCTATGGGTAGGGCTCTTGGAGCTAGGGTTAGGGTTCCTATAGGTAGGGCTTCAAGACCTAGCATTAGGGTTCCTATGGGTCGGGCCCTTGGAGCTAGGGTTAGGGTTCCTATGGGTAGGGCACTTGGACCTAGGGTTAGGGTTCCTATGGGTAGGGCCCTTGGAGCTAGGGTTAGGGTTCCTGTGGGTAGGGTTTCCCGCCCTAGCGTTAGGGTTCCTATGGGTACGGCCCTTGGAGCTAGGGTTAGGGTTCCTATGGGTAGGTCCCTTGGAGCTAGGTTTAGGGTTCCTATGGGTAGGGCTTCCCACCCTAGCGTTAGGGTTCCTATGGGTAGGGCCCTTGGAGCTAGGGTTAGGGTTCCTATGGGTAGGGCACTTGGACCTAGGGTTAGGGTTCCTATGGGTAGGGCACTTTGACCTAGGGTTAGGGTTCCTATGGGTAGGGCACTTGGACCTAGGGTTAGGGTTCCTCTGGGTAGGGCACTTGGAGCTAGGGTTAGGGTTCCTATGGGTAGGTCTTCCCGCCCTAGCATTAGGGTTCCTACGGGTAGGGCCCTTGGAGCTAGGGTTAGGGTTCCTAAGGGTAGGGCACTTGGAGCTAGGGTTAGGGTTCCTATGGGTAGGGCACTTGGAGCTAGGGTTAGGGTTCCTATGGGTAGGGCACTTGGAACTAGGGTTAGGGTTCCTATGGGTAGGGCTTCCCACCCTAGCGTTATGGTTCCTATGGGTAGGGCTTCCCGCCCTAGCGTTAGGGTTCCTATGGGTAGGGCCCTTGGAGCTAGGGTTAGGGTTCCTATGGGTAGGGCTCTTGGAGCAAGGGTTAGGGTTTCTAAGGGTAGGGCACTTGGAGCTAGGGTTAGGGTTCCTATGGGTAGGGCACTTGGAGCTAGGGTTAGGGTTCCTATGGGTAGGGCCCTTGGAGCTAGGGCTAGGGTTCCTATGGGTACGGCTTCCCGCCCTAGCGTTAGGGTTCCTATGGGTAGGGCCCTTGGAGCTAGGGTTAGGGCTCCTATGGGTAGGGCTTCCCGCCCTAGCGTTAGGGTTCCTATGGGTAGGGCCCTTGGAGCTACGGTTAAGGTTCCTATGGGTAGGGCCCTTGGAGCTAGGGTTAGTGTTCCTATGGGTAGGGCACTTGGACCTAGGGTTAGGGTTCCTATGGGTAGGGCACTTTGACCTAGGGTTAGGGTTCCTAAGGGTAGGGCACTTGGAGCTAGGGTTAGGGTTCCTCTGGGTAGGGCACTTGGAGCTAGGGTTAGGGTTCCTATGGGTAGGGCTTCCCGCCCTAGCATTAGGGTTCCTACGGGTAGGGCCCTTGGAGCTAGGGTTAGGGTTCCTATGGGTAGGGCACTTGGATCTATTGTTAGGGTTCCTATGGGTAGGGCTTCCCGCCCTAGGGTTAGGGTTCCTATGGGTAGGGCCGTTGGAGCTAGGGTTAGGGTTCCTATGGGTAGGGCACTTGGAGCTAGTGTTAGGGTTCCTATGGGTAGGGCCCTTGGAGCTAGGGTTAGGGTTCCTATGGGTAGGGCACTTAGAGCTAGGGTTAGGTTTCCTATAGTAGGGCACTTGGAGCTAGGGTTAGGGTTCCTATGGGTAGGGCACTTGGAGCTAGGGTTAGGGTTCCTATGGGTAGGGCCCTTGGAGCTAGGGTTACGGTTCCTATGGGTAGGGCTTCCCGCCCTAGCGTTATGGTTCCTATGGGTAGGGCTTCCCGCCCTAGCGTTAGGGTTCCTATGGGTAGGGCCCTTGGAGCTCGGGTTAGGGTTCCTATGGGTAGGGCACTTGGAGCTAGGATTAGGGTTCCTATGGGTAGGGCTTCCCGCCCTAGCGTTAGGGTTCCTATGGGTAGGGCTTCCAGCCCTAGCGTTAGGTTTCCTATGGGTAGGACCCTTGAAGCTAGGGTTAGGGTTCCTATGGGTAGGGCACTTGGAGCTAGGGTTAGGGTTCCTATGGGTAGGGCACTTGGAGCTAGGGTTAGGGTTCCTATGGGTAGGGCTTCCCGCCTAGCGTTAGGGTTCCTATGGGTAGGGCACTTGGAGCTAGGGTTAGGGTTCCTATGGGTAGGGCACTTGGAGCTAGGGTTAGGGTTCCTATGGGTAGGGCTTCCCGTCCTAGCGTTGTGGTTCCTATGGGTAGGGCACTTGGAGGTAGCGTTAGGGTTCCTATGGGTAGGGCACTTGGAGCTAGGGTTAGGGTTCCTATGGGTAGGGCTTCCCGCCCTATCGTTAGGGTTCCTATGGGTAGGGCTTCCCGCCCTAGCGTTAGGTTTCCTATGGGTAGGGCCCTTGAAGCTAGGGTTAGGGTTCCTATGGGTAGGGCACTTGGAGCTAGGGTTAGGGTTCCTATGGGTAGGGCTTCCCTCCCTACCGTTAGGTTTCCTATGGGTAGGGCACTTGTAGCTAGGGTTAGGGTTCCTATGGGTAGGGCACTTGGAGCTAGCGTAGGGTTCCTATGGGTAGGGCTTCCCGCCCTAGCGTTAGGGTTCCTATGGGTAGGGATCTTGGAGCTAGGGGTAGGGTTCCTATGGTTAGGGCACTTGGAGCTAGGGTTAGGGTTCCTATGGGTAGGGCTTCCCGCCCTAGCGTTAGGGTTCCTATGGGTAGGGCACTTGGAGGTAGCGATAGGGTTCCTATGGGTAGGGCACTTGGAGCTAGGGTTAGGGTTCCTATGGGTAGGGATTCCCGCCCTAGCGTTAGGGTTCCTACGGGTAGGGCCCTTAGAGCTAGGGTTAGGGTTCCTATGGGTAGGGCACTTGGAGCTAGTGTTAGGGTTCCTATGGGAAGGGCTTCCCGCACTAGTGTTAGGGTTCCTATGGGTAGGGCCCTTGGAGATAGGGTTAGGGTTCCTATGGGTAGGGAACTTGGAGCTAGTGTTAGGGTTCCTATGGGTAGGGCTTCCCGCCCTAGCGTTAGGGTTCCTATGGGTAGGGCACTTGGAGCTAGGGTTAGGGTTCCTATGGGTAGGGCACTTGGAGCTAGGGTTAGGGTTCCTATGGGTAGGGCACTTGGAGCTAGCGTTAGGGTTCCTATGGGTAGGGCTTCCCGCCCTAGCGTTAGGGTTCCTATGAGTAGGGCACTTGGAGCTAGGGTTAGGGTTCCTATGGGTAGGGCACTTGGAGCTAGCGTTAGGGTTCCTATGGGTAGGGCTTCCCGCCCTAGTGTTAGGGTTCCTATGGGTAGGGCACTTGGAGCTAGGGTTAGGGTTCCTATGGGTAGGGCACTTGGAGCTAGGGTTAGGGTTCCTATGGGTAGCGCACTTGGAGCTAGGGTTAGGGTTCCTATGGGTAGCGCACTTGGAGCTAGGGATAGAATTCCTATGGGTAGGGCACTTGGAGCTAGGGTTAGGGTTCCTATGGGTAGGGCTTCCCACCCTAGAGTTAGGGTTCCTATGGGTAGGGCTCTTGGATCTAGGGTTAGGGTTCCTATGGGTAGGGCACTTGGAGCTAGGGTTCGGGTTCCTATGGGTAGGGCACTTGGAGCTAGGGTTAGGGTTCCTATGGGTAGGGCACTTGGAGCTAGGGTTAGGGTTCCTATGGGTAGGGCGCTTGGAGCTAGGGGTAGGGTACCTATGGGTAGGGCACTTGGAGCTAGGGGTAGGGTTCCTATGGGTAGGGCACTTGGAGCTAGGGTTAGGGTTCCTATGGGTAGGGCACTTGGAGCTAGGGTTAGGGTTCCTATGGGTAGGGCTTCCCGCCATAGCGTTAGGGTTCCTATGGGTAGGGCACTTGGAGCTAGGGTTAGGGTTCCTAAGGGTAGGGCACTTGGAGCTAGGGTTAGGGTTCCTATGGGTAGGGCACTTGGAGCTAGGGTTAGGGTTCCTATGGGTAGGGCACTTGGAGCTAGGGTTAGGGTTCCTATGGGTAGGGCTTCCCACCCTAGCGTTATGGTTCCTATGGGTAGGGCTTCCCGCCCTAGCGTTAGGGTTCCTATGGGTAGGGCCCTTGGAGCTAGGGTTAGGGTTCCTATGGGTAGGGCTCTTGAGGCAAGGGTTAGGGTTCCTATGGGTAGGGCACTTGGAGCTAGGGTTAGGGTTCCTATGGGTAGGGCCCTTGGAGCTAGGGTTAGGGTTCCTATGGGTACGGCTTCCCGCCCTAGCGTTAGGGTTCCTATGGGTAGGGCCCTTGGAGCTAGGGTTAGGGTTCCTATGGGTAGGGCTTCCCGCCCTAGCGTTAGGGTTCCTATGGGTAGGGCACTTGGAACTAGGGTTAGGGTTCCTATGGGTAGGGCACTTGGAGCTAGGGTTAGGGTTCCTAAGGGGAGGGCTTCCCACCCTAGTGTTAGGGTTCCTATGGGTAGAGCTACCCGCCCTACCGTTAGGGTTCCTATGGGTAGGGACCTTGGATCTAGTGTTAGGGTTCCTATGGGTAGGGCAGTTGGAGCTAGGGTTAGGGTTCCTATGGGTAGGGCACTTGGAGCTATGGTTAGTGTTCCTATGCGTAGGGCCCTTGGAGCTAGGGTTAGCGTTCCTATGGGTAGGGCCCTTGGTGCTAGGGTTAGGGTTCCTATGGGTAGGTCACTTGGAATCTAGGGTTAGGGTTCCTATGGGTAGTGCCCTTGGAGCTAGGATTAGGGTTCCTATGGGTAGGGCCCTTGGAGCTAGGGTTAGGGTTCCTATGGGTAGTGCCCTTGGAGCTAGGATTAGGGTTCCTATGGGTAGGGCCCTTGGAGCTAGGGTTAGGGTTCCTATGGGTAGGGCCCTTGGAGCTGTGGTTAGGGTTACAATGGGTAGGGCCCTTTGAGCTAGGGTCAGGGTTCCTATGGGTAGGGCTTCCCGCCCTAGCGTTAGGGTTCCTATGGGTAGGGCCCTTGGAGCTAGGGTTAGGGTTCCTATGGGTAGGGCTTCCCGCCCTAGCGTTAGGGTTCCTATGGGTAGGGCCCTTGGAGCTAGCGTTAGAGTTCCTATGGGTAGGGCTTCCCGCCATAGCGTTAGGGTTCCTATGGATAGGGCTTCCCGCCCTAGCATTAGGGTTCCTATGGGTAGGGCACTTGGAGCTAGGGATAGGGTTCCTATGGGTAGGGCACTTGGAGCTAGCGTTAGGGTTCCTATGGGTAGGGCTTCCCGCCCCAGTGTTAGGGTTCCTATGGGTAGGGCACTTGGAGCTAGGGTTAGGGTTCCTATGGGTAGGGCACTTGGAGCTAGGGTTAGAATTCCTATGGGTAGGGCACTTGGAGCAAGGGTTAGGGTTCCTATGGGTAGGGCACTTGGATCTAGGGTTAGGGTTCCTATGGGTAGGGCACTTGGAGCTAGGGTTCGGGTTCCTATGGGTAGGGCACTTGGAGCTAGGGTTAGGGTTCCTATGGGTAGGGCACTTGGAGCTAGGGTTAGGGATCCTATGGGTAGGGCCCTTGGAGCTAGGGTAAGGGTTCCTATGGGTAGGGCGCTTGGAGCTAGGGGTAGGGTTCCTATGGGTAGGGCACTTGGAGCTAGGGGTAGGGTTCCTATGGGTAGGGCACTTGGAGCTAGGGTTAGGGTTCCTATGGGTAGGGCACTTGGAGCTAGGGTTAGGGTTCCTATGGGTAGGGCTTCCCGCCATAGCGTTAGGGTTCCTATGGGTAGGGCACTTGGAGCTAGGGTTAGGTTTCCTATGGGTAGGGCACTTGGAGCAAGGGTTAGGGTTCCTATGGGTAGGGCACTTGGAGCTAGGGTTAGGGTTCCTATGGGTAGGGCACTTGGAGCTAGGGTTAGGGTTCCTATGGGTAGGGATTCCCTCCCTAGCGTTATGGTTCCTATGGGTAGGGCTTCCCGCCCTAGCGTTAGGGTTCGTATGGGTAGGGCCCTTGGAGCTGGGGTTAGGGCTCCTATGGGTAGGGCACTTGGAGCTAGGGTTAGGGTTCCTATGGGTAGGGAACTTGCAGCTAGGGTTAGGGTTCCTATGGGTAGGGCACTTGGAGCTAGGGTTAGGGTTCCTATGGGTAGGGCACTTGGAGCTAGGGTTAGTGTTCCTATGGGTAGGGCACTTGGAGCTAGGGTTAGGTTTCCTATGGGTAGGGCACTTGGAGCTAGGGTTTGGTTCCTATGGGTAGGGCTTCCCGCCCTAGCGTTATGGTTCCTATGGGTAGGGCTTCCCGCCCTAGCGTTAGGGTTCCTATGGGTAGGGCCCTTGGAGCTAGGCTTAGAGTTCCTATGGGTAGGGAACTTGGAGCTAGGGTTAGGGTTCCTATGGGTAGGGCACTTGGAGCTAGCGTTAGGGTTCCTATGGGTAGGGCTTCCCGCCCTAGCGTTATGGTTCCTATGGGTAGGGCTTCCCGCCCTAGCGTTAGGGTTCCTATGGGTAGGGCCCTTGGAGCTAGGGTTAGGGTTCCTATGGGTAGGGCACTTGGAGCTAGGGTTAGGTTTCCTATGGGTAGGGCACTTGGAGCTAGGGTTAGGGTTCCTATGGGTAGGGATTCCCTCCCTAGCGTTATGGTTCCTATGGGTAGGGCTTCCCGCCCTAGCGTTAGGGTTCGTATGGGTAGGGCCCTTGGAGCTGGGGTTAGGGCTCCTATGGGTAGGACACTTGGAGCTAGGGTTAGGGTTCCTATGGGTAGGGAACTTGGAGCTAGGGTTAGGGTTCCTATGGGTAGGGCACTTGGAGCTAGGGTTAGGGTTCCTATGGGTAGGGCACTTGGAGCTAGGGTTAGGGTTCCTATGGGTAGGGCACTTGGAGCTAGGGTTAGGGTTCCTATGAGTAGGGCACTTGGAGCTAGGGTTTGGTTCCTATGGGTAGGGCTTCCCGCCCTAGCGTTATGGTTCCTATGGGTAGGGCTTCCCGCCCTAGCGTTAGGGTTCCTATGGGTAGGGCCCTTGGAGCTAGGCTTAGAGTTCCTATGGGTAGGGAACTTGGAGCTAGGGTTAGGGTTCCTATGGGTAGGGCACTTGGAGCTAGCGTTAGGGTTCCTATGGGTAGGGCTTCCCGCCCTAGCGTTATGGTTCCAATGGGTAGGGCTTCCCGCCCTAGCGTTAGGGTTCCTATGGGTAGGGCCCTTGGAGCTAGGGTTAGGGTTCCTATGGGTAGGGCCCTTGGAGCTAGGGTTAGGGTTCCTATGGGTAGGGCACTTGGAGCTAGGGTTAGGGTTCCTATGGGTAGGGCACTTGGAGCTAGGGTTAGGGTTCCTATGGGTAGGGCCCTTGGAGCTAGGGTTAGGGTTCCTGTGTTTAGGGCCCTTGGAGCTAGGGTTAGGGTTCCTATGGGTAGGGCCCTTGGAGCTAGCGTTAGGGTTCCTATGGGTAGTGCCCTTGGAGCTAGGATTAGGGTTCCTATGGGTAGGGCCCTTGGAGCTAGGGTTAGGGTTCCTATGGGTAGGGCTTCCCGCCCTAGCGTTATGGTTCCAATGGGTAGGGCTTCCCGCCCTAGCGTTAGGGTTCCTATGGGTAGGGCCCTTGGAGCTAGGGTTAGGGTTCCTATGGGTAGGGCCCTTGGAGCTAGGGTTAGGGTTCCTATGGGTAGGGCACTTGGAGCTAGGGTTAGGGTTCCTATGGGTAGGGCACTTGGAGCTAGGGTTAGGGTTCCTATGGGTAGGGCCCTTGGAGCTAGGGTTAGGGTTCCTGTGTTTAGGGCCCTTGGAGCTAGGGTTAGGGTTCCTATGGGTAGGGCCCTTGGAGCTAGCGTTAGGGTTCCTATGGGTAGTGCCCTTGGAGCTAGGATTAGGGTTCCTATGGGTAGGGCCCTTGGAGCTAGGGTTAGGGTTCCTATGGGTAGGGCCCTTGGAGCTAGGGTTAGGGTTCCTATGGGTAGGGCACTTGGAGCTAGGGTTAGGGTTCCTATGGGTAGGGCACTTGGAGCTAGGGTTAGGGTTCCTAAGGGGAGGGCTTCCCACCCTAGTGTTAGGGTTCCTATGGGTAGAGCTACCCGCCCTACCGTTAGGGTTCCTATGGGTAGGGACCTTGGATCTAGTGTTAGGGTTCCTATGGGTAGGGCAGTTGGAGCTAGGGTTAGGGTTCCTATGGGTAGGGCACTTGGAGCTATGGTTAGTGTTCCTATGCGTAGGGCCCTTGGAGCTAGGGTTAGCGTTCCTATGGGTAGGGCCCTTGGTGCTAGGGTTAGGGTTCCTATGGGTAGGTCACTTGGAATCTAGGGTTAGGGTTCCTATGGGTAGTGCCCTTGGAGCTAGGATTAGGGTTCCTATGGGTAGGGCCCTTGGAGCTAGGGTTAGGGTTCCTATGGGTAGTGCCCTTGGAGCTAGGATTAGGGTTCCTATGGGTAGGGCCCTTGGAGCTAGGGTTAGGGTTCCTATGGGTAGAGCTACCCGCCCTACCGTTAGGGTTCCTATGGGTAGGGACCTTGGATCTAGTGTTAGGGTTCCTATGGGTAGGGCAGTTGGAGCTAGGGTTAGGGTTCCTATGGGTAGGGCACTTGGAGCTATGGTTAGTGTTCCTATGCGTAGGGCCCTTGGAGCTAGGGTTAGCGTTCCTATGGGTAGGGCCCTTGGTGCTAGGGTTAGGGTTCCTATGGGTAGGTCACTTGGAATCTAGGGTTAGGGTTCCTATGGGTAGGGCACTTGGAGCTAGGGTTAGGGTTCCTATGGGTAGGGCACTTGGAGCTAGGGTTAGGGTTCCTAAGGGGAGGGCTTCCCACCCTAGTGTTAGGGTTCCTATGGGTAGAGCTACCCGCCCTACCGTTAGGGTTCCTATGGGTAGGGACCTTGGATCTAGTGTTAGGGTTCCTATGGGTAGGGCTTCCCGCCCTAGCGTTATGGTTCCAATGGGTAGGGCTTCCCGCCCTAGCGTTAGGGTTCCTATGGGTAGGGCCCTTGGAGCTAGGGTTAGGGTTCCTATGGGTAGGGCCCTTGGAGCTAGGGTTAGGGTTCCTATGGGTAGGGCACTTGGAGCTAGGGTTAGGGTTCCTATGGGTAGGGCACTTGGAGCTAGGGTTAGGGTTCCTATGGGTAGGGCACTTGGAGCTAGGGTTAGGGTTCCTATGGGTAGGGCACTTGGAGCTAGGGTTAGGGTTCCTATGGGTAGGGCACTTGGAGCTAGGGTTTGGTTCCTATGGGTAGGGCTTCCCGCCCTAGCGTTATGGTTCCTATGGGTAGGGCTTCCCGCCCTAGCGTTAGGGTTCCTATGGGTAGGGCCCTTGGAGCTAGGCTTAGAGTTCCTATGGGTAGGGAACTTGGAGCTAGGGTTAGGGTTCCTATGGGTAGGGCACTTGGAGCTAGCGTTAGGGTTCCTATGGGTAGGGCTTCCCGCCCTAGCGTTATGGTTCCAATGGGTAGGGCTTCCCGCCCTAGCGTTAGGGTTCCTATGGGTAGGGCCCTTGGAGCTAGGGTTAGGGTTCCTATGGGTAGGGCCCTTGGAGCTAGGGTTAGGGTTCCTATGGGTAGGGCACTTGGAGCTAGGGTTAGGGTTCCTATGGGTAGGGCA
Source organism: Mauremys mutica (assembly GCF_020497125.1). NCBI lineage: Eukaryota > Metazoa > Chordata > Testudines > Geoemydidae > Mauremys > Mauremys mutica. The sequence continues at coordinate 143,933,369 of NC_059072.1, read as the reverse complement.
CTTGGAGCTAGGGTTAGGGTTCCTATGGGTAGGGCCCTTGGAGCTAGGGTTAGGGTTCCTGTGTTTAGGGCCCTTGGAGCTAGGGTTAGGGTTCCTATGGGTAGGGCCCTTGGAGCTAGCGTTAGGGTTCCTATGGGTAGGGCCCTTGGAGCTAGGGTTAGGGTTCCTATGGGTAGGGCCCTTGGAGCTGTGGTTAGGGTTACAATGGGTAGGGCCCTTTGAGCTAGGGTCAGGGTTCCTATGGGTAGGGCTTCCCGCCCTAGCGTTAGGGTTCCTATGGGTAGGGCCCTTGGAGCTAGGGTTAGGGTTCCTATGGGTAGGGCTTCCCGCCCTAGCGTTAGGGTTCCTATGGGTAGGGCCCTTGGAGCTAGGGTTAGGGTTCCTATGGGTAGGGCCCTTGGAGCTAGGGTTAGGGTTCCTATGGGTAGGGCACTTGGAGCTAGGGTTAGGGTTCCTATGGGTAGGGCACTTGGAGCTAGGGTTAGGGTTCCTATGGGTAGGGCCCTTGGAGCTAGGGTTAGGGTTCCTGTGTTTAGGGCCCTTGGAGCTAGGGTTAGGGTTCCTATGGGTAGGGCCCTTGGAGCTAGCGTTAGGGTTCCTATGGGTAGTGCCCTTGGAGCTAGGATTAGGGTTCCTATGGGTAGGGCCCTTGGAGCTAGGGTTAGGGTTCCTATGGGTAGGGCCCTTGGAGCTGTGGTTAGGGTTACAATGGGTAGGGCCCTTTGAGCTAGGGTCAGGGTTCCTATGGGTAGGGCTTCCCGCCCTAGCGTTAGGGTTCCTATGGGTAGGGCCCTTGGAGCTAGGGTTAGGGTTCCTATGGGTAGGGCTTCCCGCCCTAGCGTTAGGGTTCCTATGGGTAGGGCCCTTGGAGCTAGCGTTAGGGTTCCTATGGGTAGGGCTTCCCGCCCTAGCGTTAGGGTTCCTATGGATAGGGCTTCCCGCCCTAGCATTAGGGTTCCTATGGGTAGGGCACTTGGAGCTAGCGTTAGGGTTCCTATGGGTAGGGCTTCCCGCCCTAGTGTTAGGGTTCCTATGGGTAGGGCACTTGGAGCTAGGGTTAGGGTTCCTATGGGTAGGGCACTTGGAGCTAGAATTAGGGTTCCTATGGGTAGCGCACTTGGAGCTAGGGTTAGAATTCCTATGGGTAGGGCACTTGGAGCTAGGGTTAGGGTTCCTATGGGTAGGGCACTTGGATCTAGGGTTAGGGTTCCTATGGGTAGGGCACTTGGAGCTAGGGTTCGGGTTCCTATTTGTAGGGCACTTGGAGCTAGGGTTAGGGTTCCTATGGGTAGGGCACTTGGAGCTAGGGTTAGGGATCCTATGGGTAGGGCCCTTGGAGCTAGGGTTAGGGTTCCTATGGCTAGGGCGCTTGGAGCTAGGGGTAGGGTTCCTATGGGTAGGGCACTTGGAGCTAGGGGTAGGGTTCCTATGGGTAGGGCACTTGGAGCTAGGGTTAGGGTTCCTATGGGTAGGGCACTTGGAGCTAGGGTTAGGGTTCCTATGGGTAGGGCTTCCCGCCATAGCGTTAGGGTTCCTATGGGTAGGGCACTTGGAGCTAGGGTTAGGTTTCCTATGGGTAGGGCACTTGGAGCTAGGGGTAGGGTTCCTATGGGTAGGGCACTTGGAGCTAGGGGTAGGGTTCCTATGGGTAGGGCACTTGGAGCTAGGGTTAGGGTTCCTATGGGTAGGGATTCCCTCCCTAGCGTTATGGTTCCTATGGGTAGGGCTTCCCGCCCTAGCGTTAGGGTTCGTATGTGGGTAGGGCCCTTGGAGCTGGGGTTAGGGCTCCTATGGGTAGGGCACTTGGAGCTAGGGTTAGGGTTCCTATGGGTAGGGAACTTGCAGCTAGGGTTAGGGTTCCTATGGGTAGGGCACTTGGAGCTAGGGTTAGGGTTCCTATGGGTAGGGCACTTGGAGCTAGGGTTAGTGTTCCTATGGGTAGGGCACTTGGAGCTAGGGTTAGGTTTCCTATGGGTAGGGCACTTGGAGCTAGGGTTTGGTTCCTATGGGTAGGGCTTCCCGCCCTAGCGTTATGGTTCCTATGGGTAGGGCTTCCCGCCCTAGCGTTAGGGTTCCTATGGGTAGGGCCCTTGGAGCTAGGCTTAGAGTTCCTATGGGTAGGGAACTTGGAGCTAGGGTTAGGGTTCCTATGGGTAGGGCACTTGGAGCTAGCGTTAGGGTTCCTATGGGTAGGGCTTCCCGCCCTAGCGTTATGGTTCCTATGGGTAGGGCTTCCCGCCCTAGCGTTAGGGTTCCTATGGGTAGGGCCCTTGGAGCTAGGGTTAGGGTTCCTATGGGTAGGGCACTTGGAGCTAGGGTTAGGTTTCCTATGGGTAGGGCACTTGGAGCTAGGGTTAGGGTTCCTATGGGTAGGGATTCCCTCCCTAGCGTTATGGTTCCTATGGGTAGGGCTTCCCGCCCTAGCGTTAGGGTTCGTATGGGTAGGGCCCTTGGAGCTGGGGTTAGGGCTCCTATGGGTAGGACACTTGGAGCTAGGGTTAGGGTTCCTATGGGTAGGGAACTTGGAGCTAGGGTTAGGGTTCCTATGGGTAGGGCACTTGGAGCTAGGGTTAGGGTTCCTATGGGTAGGGCACTTGGAGCTAGGGTTAGGGTTCCTATGGGTAGGGCACTTGGAGCTAGGGTTAGGGTTCCTATGAGTAGGGCACTTGGAGCTAGGGTTTGGTTCCTATGGGTAGGGCTTCCCGCCCTAGCGTTATGGTTCCTATGGGTAGGGCTTCCCGCCCTAGCGTTAGGGTTCCTATGGGTAGGGCCCTTGGAGCTAGGCTTAGAGTTCCTATGGGTAGGGAACTTGGAGCTAGGGTTAGGGTTCCTATGGGTAGGGCACTTGGAGCTAGCGTTAGGGTTCCTATGGGTAGGGCTTCCCGCCCTAGCGTTATGGTTCCAATGGGTAGGGCTTCCCGCCCTAGCGTTAGGGTTCCTATGGGTAGGGCCCTTGGAGCTAGGGTTAGGGTTCCTATGGGTAGGGCCCTTGGAGCTAGGGTTAGGGTTCCTATGGGTAGGGCACTTGGAGCTAGGGTTAGGGTTCCTATGGGTAGGGCACTTGGAGCTAGGGTTAGGGTTCCTATGGGTAGGGCCCTTGGAGCTAGGGTTAGGGTTCCTGTGTTTAGGGCCCTTGGAGCTAGGGTTAGGGTTCCTATGGGTAGGGCCCTTGGAGCTAGCGTTAGGGTTCCTATGGGTAGTGCCCTTGGAGCTAGGATTAGGGTTCCTATGGGTAGGGCCCTTGGAGCTAGGGTTAGGGTTCCTATGGGTAGGGCCCTTGGAGCTGTGGTTAGGGTTACAATGGGTAGGGCCCTTTGAGCTAGGGTCAGGGTTCCTATGGGTAGGGCTTCCCGCCCTAGCGTTAGGGTTCCTATGGGTAGGGCCCTTGGAGCTAGGGTTAGGGTTCCTATGGGTAGGGCTTCCCGCCCTAGCGTTAGGGTTCCTATGGGTAGGGCCCTTGGAGCTAGCGTTAGGGTTCCTATGGGTAGGGCTTCCCGCCCTAGCGTTAGGGTTCCTATGGATAGGGCTTCCCGCCCTAGCATTAGGGTTCCTATGGGTAGGGCACTTGGAGCTAGCGTTAGGGTTCCTATGGGTAGGGCTTCCCGCCCTAGTGTTAGGGTTCCTATGGGTAGGGCACTTGGAGCTAGGGTTAGGGTTCCTATGGGTAGGGCACTTGGAGCTAGAATTAGGGTTCCTATGGGTAGCGCACTTGGAGCTAGGGTTAGAATTCCTATGGGTAGGGCACTTGGAGCTAGGGTTAGGGTTCCTATGGGTAGGGCACTTGGATCTAGGGTTAGGGTTCCTATGGGTAGGGCACTTGGAGCTAGGGTTCGGGTTCCTATGGGTAGGGCACTTGGAGCTAGGGTTAGGGTTCCTATGGGTAGGGCACTTGGAGCTAGGGTTAGGGATCCTATGGGTAGGGCCCTTGGAGCTAGGGTTAGGGTTCCTATGGCTAGGGCGCTTGGAGCTAGGGGTAGGGTTCCTATGGGTAGGGCACTTGGAGCTAGGGGTAGGGTTCCTATGGGTAGGGCACTTGGAGCTAGGGTTAGGGTTCCTATGGGTAGGGCACTTGGAGCTAGGGTTAGGGTTCCTATGGGTAGGGCTTCCCGCCATAGCGTTAGGGTTCCTATGGGTAGGGCACTTGGAGCTAGGGTTAGGTTTCCTATGGGTAGGGCACTTGGAGCTAGGGGTAGGGTTCCTATGGGTAGGGCACTTGGAGCTAGGGGTAGGGTTCCTATGGGTAGGGCACTTGGAGCTAGGGTTAGGGTTCCTATGGGTAGGGATTCCCTCCCTAGCGTTATGGTTCCTATGGGTAGGGCTTCCCGCCCTAGCGTTAGGGTTCGTATGGGTAGGGCCCTTGGAGCTGGGGTTAGGGCTCCTATGGGTAGGGCACTTGGAGCTAGGGTTAGGGTTCCTATGGGTAGGGAACTTGGAGCTAGGGTTAGGGTTCCTATGGGTAGGGCACTTGGAGCTAGGGTTAGGGTTCCTATGGGTAGGGCACTTGGAGCTAGGGTTAGGGTTCCTATGGGTAGGGCACTTGGAACTAGGGTTAGGGTTCCTATGGGTAGGGCACTTGGAGCTAGCGTTAGGGTTCCTATGGGTAGGGCTTCCCGCCCTAGTGTTAGGGTTCCTATGGGTAGGGCTTCCCGCCCTAGCGTTAGGGTGCCTATGGGTAGGGCCCTTGGAGCTAGGGTTAGGTTTCCTATGGGTAGGGCACTTGGAGCAAGGGTTAGGTTTCCTATGGGTAGGGCCCTTTGAGCTAGGGTTAGGGTTCCTATGGGTAGGGCACTTGGAGCTAGGGTTAGGGTTCCTATGGGTAGGGCACTTGGAGCTAGGGTTAGGGTTCCTATGGGTAGGGCTTCCCGTCCTAGCGTTATGGTTCCTATGGGTAGGGCTGCCCGCCCTCGCGTTATGGTTCCTATGGGTAGGGCCCTTGGAGCTCGGGTTAGGGTTCCTATGGGTAGGGCACTTGGAGCTAGAGTTAGGGTTCCTATGGGTAGGGCACTTGGAGCTAGGGTTAGGGTTCCTATGGGTAGGGCTTCCCGCCCTAGCGTTAGAGTTCCTATGGGTAGGGCCCTTGAAACTCGGGTTAGGGTTCCTATCGGTAGGGCCCTTGGAGCTAGGGTTAGGGATCCTATGGGTAGGGCCTTTGGAGCTAGGGTTAGGGTTTCTATGGGTAGGGCCCTTGGAGCTAGGGTTAGGGTTCCTATGGGTAGGGCCCTTGGAGCTAGGGTTAGGGTTCCTATGGGTAGGGCCCTTGGAGCTAGGGTTAGGGTTCCTATGGGTAGGGCCCTTGGAACTAGGGTTAGGGTTCCTATGGGTAGGGCCCTTGGAGCTAGGGTTAGGGTTCCTATGGGTAGGGCACTTGGAGCTAGGGTTAGGGTTCCTATGGGTAGGTTTTCCCGCCCTAGCGTTATGGTTCCTATGGGTAGGGCCCTTGGAGCTAGGGTTAGGGTTCCTAAGGGTAGGGCCCTTGGAGCTAGGGTTAGGGTTCCTATGGGTAGGGCCCTTGGAGCTACGGTTAGGGTTCCTATGGGTAGGGCCCTTGGAGCTAGGGTTAGGGTTCCTATGGGTAGGGCCCTTGGAGCTAGGGTTAGGGTTCCTATGGGTAGGGCCCTTGGAGCTAGGGTTAGGGTTCCTATGGGTAGGGCCCTTGGAACTAGGGTTAGGGTTCCTATGGGTAGGGCCCTTGGAGCTAGGGTTAGGGTTCCTATGGGTAGGGCACTTGGAGCTAGGGTTAGGGTTCCTATGGGTAGGTTTTCCCGCCCTAGCGTTATGGTTCCTATGGGTAGGGCCCTTGGAGCTAGGGTTAGGGTTCCTATGGGTAGGGCCCTTGGAGCTAGGGTTAGGGTTCCTTTTTGTAGGGCACTTGGAGCTAGGGTTGGGTTCCTATGGGTAGGGCCCTTGGAGCTAGGGTTAGGGTTCCAATGGGAAGGGCCCTTGGAGCTAGGGTTAGCATTTCTATGGGTAGGGCCCTTGGAGCTAGGGTTAGGGTTCCTATGGGTAGGGCTTCCCGCCCTAGCGTTAGGGTTCCTATGGGTAGGGCCCTTGGAGCTAGGGTTAGGGTTCCTATGGGTAGGGCACTTGGAGCTAGGGTTAGGGTTCCTATGGGTAGGACACTTGGAGCTAGGGTTAGGGTTCCTATGGGTAGGGCTTCCCGCCCTAGCGTTATGGTTCCTATGGGTAGGGCTTCCCGCCCTAGCGTTAGGGTTCCTATGGGTAGGGCCCTTGGAGCTAGGGTTAGGGTTCCTATGGGTAGGGCCCTTGGAGCTAGGGTTAGGGTTCCTATGGGTAGGGCACTTGGAGCTAGGGTTAGGGTTCCTATGGGTAGGGCACTTGGAGCTAGGGTTAGGGTTCCTATGGGAAGGGCCCTTGGAGCTAGGGTTAGGGTTCCTATGGGTACGGATTCCCGCCCTAGCGTTAGGGTTCCTATGGGTAGGGCCCTTGGAGCTAGGGTTAGGGTTCCTATGGGTAGGGCTTCCCGCCCTAGCGTTAGGGTTCCTATGGGTAGGGCACTTGGAACTAGGGTTAGGGTTCCTATGGGTAGGGCACTTGGAGCTAGGGTTAGGGTTCCTATGGGTAGGGCTTCCCGCCCTAGCGTTTGGGTTCCTAAGGGTAGGGCTTCCCGCCCTAGCGTTTGGGTTCCTATGGGTAGGGCTTCCCGCCCTAGCGTTAGGGTTCCTATGGGTAGGGCTTCCCGCCCTACCGTTAGGGTTCCTATGGGTAGGGCCCTTGGAGCTAGTGTTAGGGTTCCTATGGGTACGGCAGTTGGAGCTAGGGTTAGGGTTCCTATGGGTAGGGCACTTGGAGCTAGGGTTAGTGTTCCTATGGGTAGGGCCCTTGGAGCTAGGGTTAGCCTTCCTATGGGTAGGGCCCTTGGTGCTAGGGTTAGGGTTCCTATGGGTAGAGCACTTGGAATCTAGGGTTAGGGTTCCTATGGGTAGGGCCCTTGGAGCTAGGGTTAGGGTTCCTGTGTTTAGGGCCCTTGGAGCTAGGGTTAGGGTTCCTATGGGTAGGGCCCTTGGAGCTAGGGTTAGGGTTCCTATGGGTAGGGACCTTGGAGCTAGGGTTAGGGTTCCTATGGGTAGGGCCCTTGGAGCTAGGGTTAGGGTTCCTATGGGTAGGGCCCTTGGAGCTATGGTTAGGGTTACAATGGGTAGGGCCCTTTGAGCTAGGGTCAGGGTTCCTATGGGTAGGGCTTCCCGCCCTAGCGTTAGGGTTCCTATGGGTAGGGCCCTTGGAGCTAGGGTTAGGGTTCCTATGGGTAGGGCACTTGGAGCTAGCGTTAGGGTTCCTATGGGTAGGGCTTCCCGCCCTAGTGTTAGGGTTCCTATGGGTAGGGCACTTGGAGCTAGGGTTAGGGTTCCTATGGGTAGGGCACTTGGAGCTAGGGTTAGGGTTCCTATGGGTAGGGCTTCCCGCCCTAGCGTTAGGGTTCCTATGGGTAGGGCACTTGGAGCTAGGGTTAGGGTTCCTATGGGTAGGGCACTTGGAGCTAGGGTTAGGGTTCCTATGGGTAGGGCTTCCCGTCCTAGCGTTGTGGTTCCTATGGGTAGGGCACTTGGAGGTAGCGTTAGGGTTCCTATGGGTAGGGCACTTGGAGCTAGGGTTAGGGTTCCTATGGGTAGGGCTTCCCGCCCTAGCGTTAGGGTTCCTATGGGTAGGGCTTCCGGCCCTAGCGTTAGGTTTCCTATGGGTAGGGCTCTTGAAGCTAGGGTTAGGGTTCCTATGGGTAGGGCACTTGGAGCTAGGGTTTGGTTCCTATGCGTAGGGCTTCCCGCCCTAGCGTTAGGGTTCCTATGGGTAGGGCTTCCCGCCCTAGCGTTAGGGTTCCTATGGGTAGGGCCCTTGGAGCTAGGCTTAGAGTTCCTATGGGTAGGGAACTTGGAGCTAGGGTTAGGGTTCCTATGGGTAGGGCACTTGGAGCTAGGGTTAGGGTTCCTATGGGTAGGGCACTTGGAGCTAGCGTTAGGGTTCCTATGGGTAGGGCTTCCCGCCCTAGCGTTAGGGTTCCTATGAGTAGGGCACTTGGAGCTAGGGTTAGGGTTCCTATGGGTAGGGCACTTGGAGCTAGCGTTAGGGTTCCTATGGGTAGGGCTTCCCGCCCTAGTGTTAGGGTTCCTATGGGTAGGGCACTTGGAGCTAGGGTTAGGCTTCCTATGGGTAGGGCACTTGGAGCTAGGGTTAGGGTTCCTATGGGTAGCGCACTTGGAGCTAGGGTTAGGGTTCCTATGGGTAGCGCACTTGGAGCTAGGGATAGAATTCCTATGGGTAGGGCACTTGGAGCTAGGGTTAGGGTTCCTATGGGTAGGGCTTCCCACCCTAGAGTTAGGGTTCCTATGGGTAGGGCTCTTGGATCTAGGGTTAGGGTTCCTATGGGTAGGGCACTTGGAGCTAGGGTTCGGGTTCCTATGGGTAGGGCACTTGGAGCTAGGGTTAGGGTTCCTATGGGTAGGGCACTTGGAGCTAGGGTTAGGGATCCTATGGGTAGGGCCCTTGGAGCTAGGGTTAGGGTTCCTATGGGTAGGGCGCTTGGAGCTAGGGGTAGGGTACCTATGGGTAGGGCACTTGGAGCTAGGGGTAGGGTTCCTATGGGTAGGGCACTTGGAGCTAGGGTTAGGGTTCCTATGGGTAGGGCACTTGGAGCTAGGGTTAGGGTTCCTATGGGTAGGGCTTCCCGCCATAGCGTTAGGGTTCCTATGGGTAGGGCACTTGGAGCTAGGGTTAGGGTTCCTAAGGGTAGGGCACTTGGAGCTAGGGTTAGGGTTCCTATGGGTAGGGCACTTGGAGCTAGGGTTAGGGTTCCTATGGGTAGGGCACTTGGAGCTAGGGTTAGGGTTCCTATGGGTAGGGCTTCCCGCCCTAGCGTTATGGTTCCTATGGGTAGGGCTTCCCGCCCTAGCGTTAGGGTTCCTATGGTTAGGGCCATTGGAGCTAGGGTTAGGGTTCCTATGGGTAGGGCTCTTGGAGCAAGGGTTAGGGTTCCTATGGGTAGGGCACTTGGAGCTAGGGTTAGGGTTCCTATGGGTAGGGCACTTGGAGCTAGGGTTAGGGTTCCTATGGGTAGGGCCCTTGGAGCTAGGGTTAGGGTTCCTATGGGTACGGCTTCCCGCCCTAGCGTTAGGGTTCCTATGGGTAGGGCCCTTGGAGCTAGGGTTAGGGTTCCTATGGATAGGGCTTCCCGCCCTAGCGTTAGGGTTCCTATGGGTAGGGCACTTGGAACTAGGGTTAGGGTTCCTATGGGTAGGGCACTTGGAGCTAGGGTTAGGGTTCCTATGGGGAGGGCTTCCCGACCTAGCGTTAGGGTTCCTATGGGTAGGGCTACCCGCCCTACCGTTAGGGTTCCTATGGGTAGGGCCCTTGGAGCTAGTGTTAGGGTTCCTATGGGTAGGGCAGTTGGAGCTAGGGTTAGGGTTCCTATGGGTAGGGCACTTGGAGCTATGGTTAGTGTTCCTATGCGTAGGGCCCTTGGAGCTAGGGTTAGCGTTCCTATGGGTAGGGCCCTTGGTGCTAGGGTTAGGGTTCCTATGGGTAGGTCACTTGGAATCTAGGATTAGGGTTCCTATGGGTAGGGCACTTGGAGCTAGGGGTAGGGTTCCTGTGTTTAGGGCCCTTGGAGCTAGGGTTAGGGTTCCTATGGGTAGGGCCCTTGGAGCTAGCGTTAGGGTTCCTATGGGTAGTGCCCTTGGAGCTAGGGTTAGGGTTCCTATGGGTAGGGCCCTTGGAGGTAGGGTTAGGGTTCCTATGGGTAGGGCCCTTGGAGCTGTGGTTAGGGTTACAATGGGTAGGGCCCTTTGAGCTAGGGTCAGGGTTCCTATGGGTAGGGCTTCCCGCCCTAGCGTTAGGGTTCCTATGGGTAGGGCCCTTGGAGCTAGGGTTATGGTTCCTATGGGTAGGGCTTCCCGGCCTAGCGTTAGGGTTCCTATGGGTAGGGCCCTTGGAGCTAGTGTTAGGGTTCCTATGGGTAGGGCTTCCCGCCCTAGCGTTAGGGTTCCTATGGATAGGGCTTCCCGCCCTAGCATTAGGGTTCCTATGGGTAGGGCACTTGGAGCTAGGGTTAGGGTTCCTATGGGTAGGGCACTTGGAGCTAGCGTTAGGGTTCCTATGGGTAGGGCTTCCCGCCCTAGTGTTAGGGTTCCTATGGGTAGGGCACTTGGAGCTAGGGTTAGGGTTCCTATGGGTAGAGCACTTGGAGCTAGTATTAGGGTTCCTATGGGTAGCGCACTTGGAGCTAGGGTTAGAATTCCTATGGGTAGGGCACTTGGAGCTAGGGTTAGGGTTCCTATGGGTAGGGCACTTGGATCTAGGGTTAGGGTTCCTATGGGTAGGGCACTTGGAGCTAGGGTTCGGGTTCCTATGGGTAGGGCACTTGGAGCTAGGGTTAGGGTTCCTATGGGTAGGGCGCTTGGAGCTAGGGTTAGGGATCCTATGGGTAGGGCCCTTGGAGCTAGGGTTAGGGTTCCTATGGGTAGGTCGCTTGGAGCTAGGGGTAGGGTTCCTATGGGTAGGGCACTTGGAGCTAGGGGTAGGGTTCCTATGGGTAGGGCACTTGGAGCTAGGGTTAGGGTTCCTATGGGTAGGGCACTTGGAGCTAGGGTTAGGGTTCCTATGGGTAGGGCTTCCCGCCATAGCGTTAGGGTTCCTATGGGTAGGGCACTTGGAGCTAGGGTTAGGTTTCCTATGTGTAGGGCACTTGGAGCTAGGGTTAGGGTTCCTATGGGTAGGGCACTTGGAGCTAGGGTTAGGGTTCCTATGGGTAGGGCACTTGGAGCTAGGGTTAGGGTTCCTATGGGTACGGATTCCCTCCCTAGCGTTATGGTTCCTATGGGTAGGGCTTCCCGCCCTAGCGTTAGGGTTCGTATGGGTAGGGCCCTTGGAGCTGGGGTTAGGGCTCCTATGGGTAGGGCACTTGGAGCTAGGGTTAGGGTTCCTATGGGTAGGGAACTTGGAGCTAGGGTTAGGGTTCCTATGGGTAGGGCACTTGGAGCTAGGGTTAGGGTTCCTATGGGTAGGGCACTTGGAGCTAGGGTTAGGGTTCCTATGGGTAGGGCACTTGGAGCTAGGGTTAGGGTTCCTATGGGTAGGGCACTTGGAGCTAGCGTTAGGGTTCCTATGGGTAGGGCTTCCCGCCCTAGTGTTAGGGTTCCTATGGGTAGGGCTTCCCGCCCTAGCGTTAGGGTGCCTATGGGTAGGGCCCTTGGAGCTAGGGTTAGGTTTCCTATGGGTAGGGCACTTGGAGCAAGGGTTAGGTTTCCTATGGGTAGGGCCCTTTGAGCTAGGGTTAGGGTTCCTATGGGTAGGGCACTTGGAGCTAGGGTTAGGGTTCCTATGGGTAGGGCACTTGGAGCTACGGTTAGGGTTCCTATGGGTAGGGCTTCCCGTCCTAGCGTTATGGTTCCTATGGGTAGGGCTGCCCGCCCTCGCGTTATGGTTCCTATGGGTAGGGCCCTTGGAGCTCGGGTTAGGGTTCCTATGGGTAGGGCACTTGGAGCTAGAGTTAGGGTTCCTATGGGTAGGGCACTTGGAGCTAGGGTTAGGGTTCCTATGGGTAGGGCTTCCCGCCCTAGCGTTAGAGTTCCTATGGGTAGGGCCCTTGGAGCTCGGGTTAGGGTTCCTATCGGTAGGGCCCTTGGAGCTAGGGTTAGGGATCCTATGGGTAGGGCCTTTGGAGCTAGGGTTAGGGTTTCTATGGGTATGGCCCTTGGAGCTAGGGTTAGGGTTCCTATGGGTAGGGCCCTTGGAGCTAGGGTTAGGGTTCCTATGGGTAGGGCCCTTGGAGCTAGGGTTAGGGTACCTATGGGTAGGGCCCTTGGAACTAGGGTTAGGGTTCCTATGGGTAGGGCCCTTGGAGCTAGGGTTAGGGTTCCTATGGGTAGGGCACTTGGAGCTAGGGTTAGGGTTCCTATGGGTAGGTCTTCCCGCCCTAGCGTTATGGTTCCTATGGGTAGGGCCCTTGGAGCTAGGGTTAGGGTTCCTAAGGGTAGGGCCCTTGGAGCTAGGGTTAGGGTTCCTATGGGTAGGGCCCTTGGAGCTACGGTTAGGGTTCCTAAGGGTAGGGCCCTTGGAGCTAGGGTTAGGGTTCCTATGGGTAGGGCTTCCCGCACTACCATTAGGGTTCCTATGGGTAGGGCCCTTGGAGCTAGGGTTAGGGTTCCTATTGGTAGGGCACTTGGAGCTAGGGTTAGGGTTCCTATGGGTAGGGCCCTTGGAGCTAGGGTTAGGGTTCCAATGGGAAGGGCCCTTGGAGCTAGGGTTAGGGTTTCTATGGGTAGGGCCCTTGGAGCTAGGGTTAGGGTTCCTATGGGTAGGGCTTCCCGCCCTAGCGTTAGGGTTCCTATGGGTAGGGCCCTTGGAGCTAGGGTTAGGGTTCCTATGGGTAGGACACTTGGAGCTAGGGTTAGGGTTCCTATGGGTAGGGCTTCCCGCCCTAGCGTTATGGTTCCTATGGGTAGGGCTTCCCGCCCTAGCGTTAGGGTTCCTATGGGTAGGGCCCTTGGAGCTAGGGTTAGGGTTCCTATGGGTAGGGCCCTTGGAGCTAGGGTTAGGGTTCCTATGGGTAGGGCACTTGGAGCTAGGGTTAGGGTTCCTATGGGTAGGGCACTTGGAGCTAGGGTTAGGGTTCCTATGGGAAGGGCCCTTGGAGCTAGGGTTAGGGTTCCTATGGGTACGGATTCCCGCCCTAGCGTTAGGGTTCCTATGGGTAGGGCCCTTGGAGCTAGGGTTAGGGTTCCTATGGGTAGGGCTTCCCGCCCTAGCGTTAGGGTTCCTATGGGTAGGGCACTTGGAACTAGGGTTAGGGTTCCTATGGGTAGGGCACTTGGAGCTAGGGTTAGGGTTCCTATGGGTAGGGCTTCCCGCCCTAGCGTTTGGGTTCCTAAGGGTAGGGCTTCCCGCCCTAGCGTTTGGGTTCCTATGGGTAGGGCTTCCCGCCCTAGCGTTAGGGTTCCTATGGGTAGGGCTTCCCGCCCTACCGTTAGGGTTCCTATGGGTAGGGCCCTTGGAGCTAGTGTTAGGGTTCCTATGGGTAGGGCAGTTGGAGCTAGGGTTAGGGTTCCTATGGGTAGGGCACTTGGAGCTAGGGTTAGTGTTCCTATGGGTAGGGCCCTTGGAGCTAGGGTTAGCGTTCCTATGGGTAGGGCCCTTGGTGCTAGGGTTAGGGTTCCTATGGGTAGGGCCCTTGGAGCTAGGGTTAGGGTTCCTGTGTTTAGGGCCCTTGGAGCTAGGGTTAGGGTTCCTATGGGTAGGGCCCTTGGAGCTAGGGTTAGGGTTCCTATGGGTAGGGCCCTTGGAGCTAGGGTTAGGGTTCCTATGGGTAGGGCCCTTGGAGCTAGGGTTAGGGTTCCTATGGGTAGGGCCCTTGGAGTATGGTTAGGGTTACAATGGGTAGGGCCCTTTGAGCTAGGGTCAGGGTTCCTATGGGTAGGGCTTCCCGCCCTAGCGTTAGGGTTCCTATGGGTAGGGCCCTTGGATCTAGGGTTAGGGTTCCTATGGGTAGGGCACTTGGAGCTAGCGTTAGGGTTCCTATGGGTAGGGCTTCCCGCCCTAGTGTTAGGGTTCCTATGGGTAGGGCACTTGGAGCTAGGGTTAGGGTTCCTATGGGTAGGGCACTTGGAGCTAGGGTTAGGGTTCCTATGGGTAGGGCACTTGGAGCTAGGGTTAGGGTTCCTATGGGTAGGGCACTCGGAGCTAGCGTTAGGGTTCCTATGGGTAGGGCTTCCCGCCCTAGTGTTAGGGTTCCTATGGGTAGGGCTACCCGCCCTAGTGTTAGGGTGCCTATGGGTAGGGCCCTTGGAGATAGGGTTAGGGTTTCTATGGGTAGGGCCCTTGGAGCTAGGGTTAGGGTTCCTATGGGTAGGGCCCTTGGAGCTAGAGTTAGGGTTCCTATGGGTAGGGCCCTTGGAGCTAGGGTTAGGGTTCCTATGTGTAGGGCACTTGGAGCTAGGGTTAGGGTTCCTATGGGTAGGGCTTCCCTCCCTAGCGTTATGGTTCCTATGGGTAGGGCTCTTGGAGCTAGGGTTAGGGTTCCTATGGGTAGGGCCCTTGGAGCTAGGGTTAGGGTTCCTATGGGTAGGGCCCTTTGAGCTAGGGTTAGGGTCCTATGGGTAGGGCTCTTGGAGCTAGGGTTAGGGTTCCTATGGGTAGGGCTTCAAGACCTAGCATTAGGGTTCCTATGGGTAGGGCCCTTGGAGCTAGGGTTAGGGTTCCTATGGGTAGGGCACTTGGAGCTAGGGTTAGGGTTCCTATGGGTAGGGCCCTTGGAGCTAGGGTTAGGGTTCCTATGGGTAGGGCCCTTGGAACTAGGGTTAGGGTTCCTTTGGGGAGGGTTTCCCGCCCTAGCGTTAGGGTTCCTATGGGTAGGGCCCTTGGAGCTAGGGTTAGGGTTCCTATGGGTAGGGCCCTTGGAGCTAGGGTTAGGGTTCCTACGGGTAGGGCACTTGGAGCTAGGGTTAGGGTTCCTATGGGTAGGGCACTTGGAGCTAGGGTTAGGGTTCCTATGGGTAGGGCTTCCCGCCCTAGCGTTAGGTTTCCTATGGGTAGGGCCCTTGAAGCTAGGGTTAGGGTTCCTATGGGTAGGGCACTTGGAGCTAGGGTTAGGGTTCCTATGCGTAGGGCTTCCCGCCCTAGCGTTGTGGTTCCTATGGGTAGGGCACTTGGAGGTAGCGTTAGGGTTCCTATGGGTAGGGCACTTGGAGCTAGGGTTAGGGTTCCTATGGGTAGGGCTTCCCGCCCTAGCGTTAGGGTTCCTATGGGTAGGGCTTCCCGCCCTAGCGTTAGGTTTCCTATGGGTAGGGCCCTTGAAGCTAGGGTTAGGGTTCCTATGGGTAGGGCACTTGGAGCTAGGGTTACGGTTCCTATGGGTAGGGAACTTGGAGCTAGGTTTAGGGTTCCTATGGGTAGGGCTCTTGGAGCTAGGGTTAGGGTTCCTATGGGTAGGGCACTTGGAGCTAGGGTTAGGGTTCCTATGGGTAGGGCCCTTGGAGCTAGGGTTAGGGTTCCTATGGGTAGGGCCCTTGGAGCTAGGGTTAGGGTTCCTATGGGTAGGGCTTCCCGCCCTAGCATTAGGGTTCCCATGGGTAGGGCCCTTGGAGCTAGGGTTAGGGTTCCTATTGGTAGGGCACTTGGAGCTAGGGTTAGGGTTCCTATGGGTAGGGCCCTTGGAGCTAGGGTTAGGATTCCTATGGGTAGGGCCCTTGGAGCTATGGTTAGGGTTCCAATGGGTAGGGCCCTTGGAGCTAGGGTTAGGGATCCTATGGGTAGGGCACTTGGAGCTAGGGTTAGGGTTTCTATGGGTAGGGCCCTTGGAGCTAGGGTTAGGGTTCCTATGGGTAGGGCTTCCCGCCCTAGCGTTAGGGTTCCTATGGGTAGGGCCCTTGGAGCTGGGGTTAGGGCTCCTATGGGTAGGGCACTTGGAGCTAGGGTTAGGGTTCCTATGGGTAGGGCCCTGGGAGCTAGGGTTAGGGTTTCTATGGGTAGGGCCATTGGAGCTAGGATTAGGGTTCCTATGGGTAGGGCTTCCCGCCCTAGCGTTAGGGTTCCTATGGGTAGGGCCCTTGGAGCTAGGGTTAGGGTTCCTATGGGTATGGCCCTTGGAGCTAGGGTTAGGGTTCCTACGGGTAGGGCACTTGGAGCTAGGGTTAGGGTTCCTATGGGTAGGGCACTTGGAGCTAGGGTTAGGGTTCCTATGGGTAGGGACCTTGGAGCTAGGGTTAGGGTTCCTATGGGTAGGGCTTCCCGCCCTAGCGTTAGGGTTCCTATGGGTAGGGCCCTTGGAGCTAGGGTTAGGGTTCCTATGGGTAGGGCCCTTTGAGATAGGGTTAGCGTTCCTATGGGTAGGGCTTCCCGCCCTAGCGTTAGGGTTCCTATGGGTAGGGCCCTTGGAGCTAGGGTTAAGGTTCCTATGTGTAGGGCCCTTGGAGCTAGGGTTAGGGTTCCTATGGGTAGGGCTTCCCGCCCTAGCGTTAGGGTTCCTATGGGTAGGGCCCTTGGAGCTAGGGTTAGGGATCCTATGGGTAGGGCCCTTGGAGCTAGGGTTAGGGTTTCTATGGGTAGGGCCCTTGGATCTAGGGTTAGGGTTCCTATGGGTAGGGCCCTTGGAGCTAGGGTTAGGGTTCCTATGGGTAGGGCCCTTGGAGCTAGGGTTAGGGTTCCTATGTGTAGGGCACTTGGAGCTAGGGTTAGGGTTCCTATGGGTAGGGCTTCCCGCCCTAGCGTTATGGTTACTATGGGTAGGGCTCTTGGAGCTAGGGTTAGGGTTCCTATGGGTAGGGCTTCCCGCCCTAGCGTTAGGGTTCCTATGGGTAGGGCCCTTGGAGCTAGGGTTAGGGATCCTATGGGTAGGGCCCTTGGAGCTAGGGTTAGGGTTCCTATGGGTAGGGCCCTTGGAGCTAAGGTTAGGGTCCTATGGGTAGGGCTCTTGGAGCTAGGGTTAGGGTTCCTATGGGTAGGGCTTCAAGACCTAGCATTAGGGTTCCTATGGGTAGGGCCCTTGGAGCTAGGGTTAGGGTTCCTATGGGTAGGGCCCTTGGAGCTAGGGTTAGGGTTCCTATGGGTAGGGCCCTTGGGGCTAGGGTTAGGGTTCCTATGGGTAGGGCCCTTGGAGCTAGGGTTAGGGTTCCTGTGGGGAGGGTTTCCCGCCCTAGCGTTAGGGTTCCTATGGGTAGGGCCCTTGGAGCTAGGGTTAGGGTTCCTATGGGTAGGGCCCTTGGAGCTAGGGTTAGGGTTCCTACGGGTAGGGCACTTGGAGCTAGGGTTAGGGTTCCTATGGGTAGGGCACTTGGAGCTAGGGTTAGGGTTCCTATGGGTAGGGCTTCCCGCCCTAGCGTTAGGTTTCCTATGGGTAGGGCCCTTGAAGCTAGGGTTAGGGTTCCTATGGGTAGGGCTCTTGGAGCTAGGGTTAGGGTTCCTATGGTTAGGGCTTCCCGCCCTAGCGTTGTGGTTCCTATGGGTAGGGCACTTGGAGGTGGCGTTAGGGTTCCTATGGGTAGAGCACTTGGAGCTAGGGTTAGGGTTCCTATGGGTAGGGCTTCCCACCCTAGCGTTAGGGTTCCTATGGGTAGGGCTTCCCGCCCTAGCGTTAGGTTTCCTATGGGTAGGGCCCTTGAAGCTAGGGTTAGGGTTCCTATGGGTAGGGCACTTGGAGCTAGGGTTACGATTCCTATGGGTAGGGAACTTGGAGCTAGGTTTAGGGTTCCTATGGGTAGGGCTCTTGGAGCTAGGGTTAGGGTTCCTATGGGTAGGGCACTTGGAGCTAGGGTTAGGGTTCCTATGGGTAGGGCCCTTGGAGCTAGGGTTAGGGTTCCTATGGGTAGGGCCCTTGGAGCTAGGGTTAGGGTTCCTATGGGTAGGGCTTCCCGCCCTAGCATTAGGGTTCCTATGGGTAGGGCCCTTGGAGCTAGGGTTAGGGTTCCTATTGGTAGGGCACTTGGAGGTAGGGTTAATGTTCCTATGGGTAGGGCCCTTGGAGCTAGGGTTAGGATTCCTATGGGTAGGGCCCTTGGAGCTATGGTTAGGGTTCCAATGGGTAGGGCCCTTGGAGCTAGGGTTAGGGTTCCTATGGGTAGGGCCCTTGGAGCTAGGGTTAGGGTTTCTATGGGTAGGGCCCTTGGAGCTAGGGTTAGGGTTCCTACGGGTAGGGCTTCCCGCCCTAGCGTTAGGGTTCCTATGGGTAGGGCCCTTGGAGCTAGGGTTAGGGTTCCTATGGGTAGGGCTTCCCGCCCTAGCGTTAGGGTTCCTATGGGTAGGGCCCTTGGAGCTAGGGTTAGGGTTCCTATGGGTAGGGCCCTTGGAGCTAGGGTTAGGGTTCCTACGGGTAGGGCACTTGGAGCTAGGGTTAGGGTTCCTATGGGTAGGGCACTTGGAGCTAGGGTTAGGGTTCCTATGGGTAGGGCTTCCCGCCCTAGCGTTAGGTTTCCTATGGGTAGGACCCTTGAAGCTAGGGTTAGGGTTCCTATGGGTAGGGCACTTGGAGCTAGGGTTAGGGTTCCTATGGGTAGGGCTTCCCGCCCTAGCGTTGTGGTTCCTATGGGTAGGGCACTTGGAGGTAGCGTTAGGGTTCCTATGGGTAGGGCACTTGGAGCTAGGGTTAGGGTTCCTATGGGTAGGGCTTCCCGCCCTAGCGTTAGGGTTCCTATGGGTAGGGCTTCCCGCCCTAGCGTTAGGTTTCCTATGGGTAGGGCCCTTGAAGCTAGGGTTAGGGTTCCTATGGGTAGGGAACTTGGAGCTAGGTTTAGGGTTCCTATGGGTAGGGCTCTTGGAGCTAGGGTTAGGGTTGCTATGGGTAGGGCACTTGGAGCTAGGGTTAGGGTTCCTATGGGTAGGGCCCTTGGAGCAAGGGTTAGGGTTCCTATGGGTAGGGCACTTGGAGCTAGGGTTAGGGTTCCTGTGGGTAGGGTTTCCCGCCCTAGCGTTAGGGTTCCTATGGGTAGGGCCCTTGGAGCTAGGGTTAGGGTTCCTATGGGTAGGACCCTTGGAGCTAGGGTTAGGGTTCCTACGGGTAGGGCTCTTGGAGCTAGGGTTAGGGTTGCTATGGGTAGGGCACTTGGAGCTAGGGTTAGGGTTCCTATGGGTAGGGCACTTGGACCTAGGGTTAGGGTTCCTATGGGTAGGGCACTTGGAGATAGGGTTAGGGTTCCTATGGGTAGGGCACTTGGAGCTAGGGTTAGGGTTCCTATGGGTAGGGCACTTGGAGCTAGGGTTAGGGTTCCTATGGGTAGGGCTTCCCGCCCTAGCGTTAGGGTTCCTATGGGTAGGGCACTTGGAGGTAGCGTTAGGGTTCCTATGGGTAGGGCACTTGGAGCTAGGGTCAGGGTTCCTATGGGTAGGGCACTTGGACCTAGGGTTAGGGTTCCTATGGGTAGGGCCCTTGGAGCTAGGGTTAGGGTTCCTATGGGTAGGGCACTTAGAGCTAGGGTTAGGTTTCCTATAGTAGGGCACTTGGAGCTAGGGTGAGGGTTCCTATGGTTAGGGCTTCCCGCCCTAGCGTTAGGGTTCCTATGGGTAGGGCACTTGGAGCTAGGGTTAGGGTTCCTATGGGTAGGGAACTTGGAGCTAGGGTTAGGGTTCCTATGGGTAGGGCTTCCCGCCCTAGGGTTAGGTTTCCTATGGGTAGGGCTTCCAGCCCTAGCATTAGGGTTCCTACAGGTAGGGCCCTTGGAGCTAGGGTTAGGGTTCCTATGGGTAGGGCACTTGGAGCTAGGGTTAGGGTTCCTATGGGTAGCGCTTCCCGCCCTAGGGTTAGGGTTCCTATGGGTAGGGCCGTTGGAGCTAGGGTTAGGGTTCCTATGGGTAGGGCACTTGGAGCTAGGGTTAGGGTTCCTATGGGTAGGGCCCTTGGAGCTAGGGTTAGGGTTCCTATGGGTAGGGCACTTAGAGCTAGGGTTAGGTTTCCTATAGTAGGGCACTTGGAGCTAGGGTGAGGGTTCCTATGGTTAGGGCTTCCCGCCCTAGCGTTAGGGTTCCTATGGGTAGGGCACTTGGAGCTAGGGTTAGGGTTCCTATGGGTAGGGAACTTGGAGCTAGGGTTAGGGTTCCTATGGGTAGGGCTTCCCGCCCTAGCGTTATCGTTCCTATGGGTAGGGCTTCCCGCCCTAGCGTTAGGGTTCCTATGGGTAGGGCCCTTAGAGCTATGGTTAAGGTTCCTATGGGTAGGTCCCTTGGAGCTAGGGTTAGGGTTCCTATGGGTAGGGCACTTGGACCTAGGGTTACGGTTCCTATGGGTAGGGAACTTGCAGCTAGGGTTAGGGTTCCTATGGGTAGGGCTCTTGGAGCTAGGGTTAGGGTTCCTATGGGTAGGTCTGCAAGACCTAGCATTAGGGTTCCTATGGGTAGGGCCCTTGGAGCTAGGGTTAGGGTTCCTATGGGTAGGGCACTTGGAGCTAGGGTTAGGGTTCCTATGGGTAGGGCCCTTGGAGCTAGGGTTAGGGTTCCTATGGGTAGGGCTCTTGGAGCTACTGTTAGGGTTCCTGTGGGTAGGGTTTACCGCCCTAGCGTTAGGGTTCCTATGGGTAGGGCCATTGGAGCTAGGGTTAGGGTTCCTACGGGTAGGGCACTTGGAGCTAGGGTTAGGGTTCCTATGGGTAGGGCACTTGGAGCTAGGGTTAGGGTTCCTATGGGTAGGGCACTTAGAAGTAGGGTTAGGGTTCCTATGGGTAGGGCTTCCCGCCCTAGCGTTAGGGTTCCTATGGGTAGGGCCCTTGGAGCTAGGGTTAGGGTTCCTATGGGTAGGGCCCTTGGAGATAGGGTTAGGGTTCCTATGGGTAGGGCTTCCCGCCCTAGCGTTAGGGTTCCTATGGGTAGGGCACTTGGACCTAGGGTTAGGGTTCCTATGGGTAGGGCACTTGGACCTAGAGTTAGGGTTCCTATGGGTAGGGCACTTGGAGCTAGGGTTAGGGTTCCTATGGGTAGGGCACTTGGAGCTAGGGTTAGGGTTCCTATGGGTAGGGCTTCCAGCCCTAGCGTTAGGGTTCCTATGGGTAGGGCACTTGGAGGTAGCGTTAGGGTTCCTATGGGTAGGGCCCTTGGAGCTAGGGTCAGGGTTCCTATGGGTAGGGCTTCCCGCCCTAGCATTAGGGTTCCTACGGGTAGGGCCCTTGGCGCTAGGGTTAGGGTTCCTATGGGTAGGGCACTTGGAGCTAGGGTTAGGGTTCCTATGGGTAGGGCTTCCCGCACTAGGGTTAGGGTTCCTATGGGTAGGGCCCTTGGAGCTAGGGTTAGGGTTCCTATGGGTAGGGCACTTGGAGCTAGGGTTAGGGTTCCTATGGGTAGGGCCCTTGGAGCTAGGGTTAGGGTTCCTATGGGTAGGGCACTTAGAGCTAGGGTTAGGTTTCCTATAGTAGGGCACTTGGAGCTAGGGTTAGGGTTCCTATGGGTAGGGCTTCCCGCCCTAGCGTTAGGGTTCCTATGGGTAGGGCACTTGGAGCTAGGGTTAGGGTTCCTATGGGTAGGGAACTTGGAGCTAGGGTTAGGGTTCCTATGGGTAGGGCCCTTGGAGCTAGGGTTAGGGTTCCTATGGGTAGGGCTTCCCGCCCTAGCGTTAGGGTTCCTATGGGTAGGGCCCTTGGAGCTAGGGTTAGGGTTCCTATGGGTAGGGCCTTTGAGATAGGGTTAGGGATCCTATGGGTAGGGCTTCCCGCCCTAGCGTTAGGGTGCCTATGGGTAGGGCCCTTGGAGCTAGGGTTAAGGTTCCTATGTGTAGGGCCCTTGGAGCTCGGGTTAGGGTTCCTATGGGTAGGGCTTCCCGCCCTAGCGTTAGGGTTCCTATGGGTAGGGCCCTTGGAGCTAGGGTTAGGGATCCTATGGGTAGGGCCCTTGGAGCTAGGGTTAGGGTTTCTATGGGTAGGGCCCTTGGAGCTAGGGTTAGGGTTCCTATGGGTAGGGCACTTGGAGCTAGGGTTAGGGTTCCTATGTGTAGGGCACTTGGAGCTAGGGTTAGGGTTCCTATGGGTAGGGCTTCCCGCCCAAGCGTTATGGTTCCTATGGGTAGGGCTCTTGGAGCTAGGGTTAGGGTTCCTATGGGTAGGGCCCTTGGAGCTAGGGTTAAGGTTCCTATGGGTAGGTCCCTTGGAGCTAGGGTTAGGGTTCCTATGGGTAGGGCACTTGGACCTAGGGTTACGGTTCCTATGGGTAGGGCTTCAAGACCTAGCATTAGGGTTCCTATGGGTAGGGCCCTTGGAGCTAGGGTTAGGGTTCCTATGGGTAGGGCACTTGGAGCTAGGGTTAGGGTTCCTATGGGTAGGGCCCTTGGAGCTAGGGTTAGGGTTCCTATGGGTAGGGCCCTTGGAGCTAGGGTTAGGGTTCCTGTGGGTAGGGTTTCCCGCCCTAGCGTTAGGGTTCCTATGGGTAGGGCCCTTGGAGCTAGGGTTAGGGTTCCTATGGGTAGGGCCCTTGGAGCTAGGGTTAGGGTTCCTACGGGTAGGGCACTTGGAGCTAGGGTTAGGGTTCCTATGGGTAGGGCACTTGGAGCTAGGGTTAGGGTTCCTATGGGTAGGGCTTCCCGCCGTAGCGTTAGGTTTCCTATGGGTAGGGCCCTTGAAGCTAGGGTTAGGGTTCCTATGGGTAGGGCACTTGGAGCTAGGGTTAGGGTTCCTATGGGTAGGGCTTCCCGCCCTAGCGTTGTGGTTCCTATGGGTAGGGCACTTGGAGGTAGCGTTAGGGTTCCTATGGGTAGGGCACTTGGAGCTAGGGTTAGGGTTCCTATGGGTAGGACTTCCCGCCCTAGCGTTAGGGTTCCTATGGGTAGGGCTTCCCGCCCTAGCGTTAGGTTTCCTATGGGTAGGGCCCTTGAAGCTAGGGTTAGGGTTCCTATGGGTAGGGCACTTGGAGCTAGGGTTACGGTTCCTATGGGTAGGGAACTTGGAGCTAGGTTTAGGGTTCCTATGGGTAGGGCTCTTGGAGCTAGGGTTAGGGTTCCTATGGGTAGGGCTTCAAGACCTAGCATTAGGGTTCCTATGGGTAGGGCCCTTGGAGCTAGGGTTAGGGTTCCTATGGGTAGGGCACTTGGAGCTAGGGTTAGGGTTCCTATGGGTAGGGCCCTTGCAGCTAGGGTTAGGGTTCCTATGGGTAGGGCACTTGGAGCTAGGGTTAGGGTTCCTGTGGGTAGGGTTTCCCGCCCTAGCGTTAGGGTTCCTATGGGTAGGGCCTTGGAGCTAGGGTTAGGGTTCCTATGGGTAGGAACCTTGGAGCTAGGGTTAGGGTTCCTACGGGTAGGGCACTTGGAGCTAGGGTTACGGTTCCTATGGGTAGGGCACTTAGAGCTAGGGTTAGGGTTCCTATGGGTAGGGCACTTGGAAGTAGGGTTAGGGTTCCTATGGGTAGGGCTTCCCGCCCTAGCGTTAGGGTTCCTATGGGTAGGGCCCTTTGAGCTAGGGTTAGGGTTCCTATGGGTAGGGCCCTTGGAGATAGGGTTAGGGTTCCTATGGGTAGGGCTTCCCGCCCTAGCGTTAGGGTTCCTATGGGTAGGGCCCTTGGAGCTAGGGTTAGGGTTCCTATTGGTAGGGCACTTGGAACTAGGGTTAGGGTTCCTACGGGTAGGGCACTTGGAGCTAGGGTTAGGGTTCCTATGGGTAGGGCACTTGGAGCTAGGGTTAGGGTTCCTATGGGTAGGGC
Source organism: Mauremys mutica (assembly GCF_020497125.1). Classification (NCBI taxonomy): domain Eukaryota; kingdom Metazoa; phylum Chordata; order Testudines; family Geoemydidae; genus Mauremys; species Mauremys mutica. Next base: position 143,910,266 of record NC_059072.1, on the reverse strand, counting down.
ACTTGGAGCTAGGGTTAGGGTTCCTATGGGTAGGGCTTCCAGCCCTAGCGTTAGGGTTCCTATGGGTAGGGCACTTGGAGGTAGCGTTAGGGTTCCTATGGGTAGGGCACTTGGAGCTAGGGTCAGGGTTCCTATGGGTAGGGCTTCCCGCCCTAGCATTAGGGTTCCTACGGGTAGGGCCCTTGGAGCTAGGGTTAGGGTTGCTATGGGTAGGGCCGTTGGAGCTAGGGTTAGGGTTCCTATGGGTAGGGCACTTGGAGCTAGGGGTAGGGTTCCTATGGGTAGGGCACTTGGAGCTAGGGGTAGGGTTCCTACGGGTAGGGCACTTGGAGCTAGGGTTAGGGTTCCTATGGGTAGGGAACTTTGAGCTAGGGTTAGGGTTCCTATGGGTAGGGCTTCCCGCCCTAGCGTTATGGTTCCTATGGGTAGGGCTTCCCGCCCTAGCGTTAGGGTTCCTATGGGTAGGGCCCTTGGAGCTATGGTTAAGGTTCCTATGGGTAGGGCCCTTGGAGCTAGGGTTAGGGTTCCTATGGGTAGGGCTTCAAGACCTAGCATTAGGGTTCCTATGGGTAGGGCCCTTGGAGCTAGGGTTAGGGTTCCTATGGGTAGGGCACTTGGAGCTAGGGTTAGGGTTCCTATGGGTAGGGCCCTTGGAGCTAGGGTTAGGGTTCCTATGGGTAGGGCTCTTGGAGCTAGGGATAGGGTTCCTGTGGGTAGGGTTTCCCGCCCTAGCGTTAGGGTTCCTATGGGTAGGGCCCTTGGAGCTAGGGTTAGGGTTCCTATGGGTAGGGCCCTTGGAGCTAGGGTTAGGGTCCCTACGGGTAGGGCACTTGGAGCTAGGGTTAGGGTTCCTATGGGTAGGGCACTTAGAAGTAGGGTTAGGGTTCCTACGAGTAGGGCTTCCCGCCCTAGCGTTGTGGTTCCTATGGGTAGG